>NC_055661.1:8332232-8662232 GCF_017976325.1 Chelmon rostratus
GAAAAAGTCAGCCACAGGTGTGACCCACAGGTCTCACTCATGGCTGATCGGCGCCTCTTTTCTCTGCTCTGTTATCTTTATATTATTATTACGCTATTTTTTGCCAGAGCAGTTGGCACCTCTGAAGCATGAAATTCAGTTTTATGTTAAAAAGGTTAATCAAAATCACTGGACCATTAAAAAGAACAATAACAAGACCTTTCGGAGTTCATCCAAATACCATCATCATTTGTAAAAAGTGGCAGAAAGCAACTCTGACAAGGAAAACACGCAAACAAGTCACATGATCAGCACATGCTCTGAGATGTCAAAGTCACAGACGACTGAAATGTCACTGAAGAGTGCTTGTCAGAGGAGATGGCATTCCCAGCACCTTATGGCAGTGGCTCTGCTCCTTCCTGTGAGGTGGAGCCTGCTGGTTCATAAAGGATGGAGTTTTCAACACAGCGTTGCAAGCTGGGGACAGGTGGCGTCTCAAACCCCCTCCTCCTCTTTCATGAGGCCTGCTCCACCTGGACGTCCATGGCCTCCTTGGCACGTCTTTCAAACCTCGGTGCTTAATGAATGCTGAAGAACAGACACTCCCTGTCAGTGGACATTGGGACAGTGACGAGTCATGCTGGATCGTGGCAAAACTGCGGCCAACGGACAAGATGAAGCTTGAGTGGTAGTATAATGTCACACGAAATCATACAAACACACATCCAACGCCGTGGTTCTTTTTGGAGAGGACAGTGGTTAAACACACTGTAGGTCATTTTAAAGCATCTGAACAGAACAGCAGGACAGTCTTGTCATTTCTTCTCACAATGCTGGAGATCTCTGTGTCAAAATTGATTCGAAAATGCAATAAAACAATAAAAAGCACTCGTTTTCTCAAACTTTTATCACTTAAAATTTATGGTCCGTTCATCATAATCTTGTAGCTTCTGTACAAAGGCCCAGATAGAAGGACATATTGTCAGCATCATCCAAAAAGCTGTCCTGAGTTTCAGTATCTTTTTGATGGTCTGCACAACATCACCGCTGTCCCACTGTGTGTTCACATGTGTGTCTCTATTTTTCCTTATTTGCCTGCTTTTTCCGTCATTCTCCCTCACTGTCTTTGTGGTTTCCTGCTTGTCTTGCACTGTGTTTGTTGATCTGCTCGCATGCAGGTCCGTCTTGGTTTCCCCAAAGAATAAGATCCCATGTCAAAGGAAATGAGCCGTCTGCCGGTCACTTTGACGGCTCTGAAGCCCTCCTAATGACCATCCTCTGCTCCTCCATACTGCTGACCTTTCACAGTATCAGCACTTATTCTGTTAGAGCAGCATTTTTACCCTGCATCCTGTTTGGTCCTGTGTCAGAAAGGAGACACGAAGACAAGAAGAGACAAAGGCTACTCGGGCACTGGAGACAAAATCACTTTCACTGCTGCAGCCCTTGAACAGGACTCATGGCTTCTGTTGTTTGATTAAAGAGAAGCAGACCTGAGAGAGGCGAGCCTCAAATCGAAGACACGGGATAAAGTTGACCCCTGGGGGTGGGTCTTCAGCATAATGCCTGCGCTTTGTCCTGCTAATCTGTGTCTGAGAATAGCCAACTTTCACAGAATGCACTCAGCAGGATGTCATATCACGAGCATCACAGATTCCTTCCGAGCGACTATTTTTCTGCATGGATTAATTTGACCTGGGTGTCTTATGTCACTCATGTCCTGCACATTGAGCGCTCTGATTGGAGGTGTCACACCTGTCCCACACCTGAATGGGTCATGGATCGTTTTGGCTTGCTGCAGATAACCTCATCAGAACTACTGTCATTTCAGCAGTTTTAAACCGCAAAACTAATCTCCAGTTGGACACTTTCTCAGAAATATGTCTGTCTGTCTATCTATCTATCTATCTATAGATAGATAGATAGATAGATAGATAGATAGATAGATAGATAGATAGGTAGATAGGTAGAGAGAGAGAGAGAGAGAGAGGGCTGGCCTGGAAGCTGAAAAACAGAGGAGGAAAAAAAAGTCTCAGAGAGGAATCTACAGTTAGACGCTGTTCAAAGTCTTTCCACTGAAACATTTAATAACTCCCCCTGTCCTGAGCCTTCTCAACAGGAGTTAGTTAATGATGCCTGTGGGTTTAGTGATCTAATATCCATTACAGTCAGCCATATATGTTCATTACTGGACACCCACCTCGTATTTATCCTTCACATTTCAACTGCTGCCGTATATGAGAGTGAAAATAAACTTTACAGAGCCTAAGAAGAATAATCACAATAATACTGTGACATATTAGATTTTATTCAAAAATAAATGAAATTTCAAAATAAGAATATCATCAACAAAGAGATTCAACAGAATAGAATAAATTATATTTGTTAGAAAATATGAAATGCTCCTGCCTCTTTTGATGCCTTCGAGTTTGGTCATGTTTTTTGTGTTTCCGGGAAAAGTGACCAAATTTTCTGAAAGATCCCGTTCTGTAGCTTAATGTATATGAACACAGTGATGTTTTTAAAAATGTTGGAGCCTATAGAATTAACTGTCTGCACTTTTTTTGTGACTTGCATGACAGTGAAATGCACAAACACAAAATGACCCAGCAGTTAAAGAAAGAAAGAAAATCAGGTGATGTTCCTTTTTATAGTCTGATATGTCCCCTGCGCGGTTAGGGTTTGGTTTGGAAATAGAAAAACAGTCTGATCTCAAACTTACATGCATCTGCAGAACAAATAACTACGCTTCCTCCGGCTCTGCGACTGAGAGATAGCAGTCATTATCCACACATAAGTCCTCATAATCATACTGTAGGCTGTTTTAAGTGCTGGAACGAATGAACATGTCTTGTTTTTCTGGAGAAGCAGTCTCGATAAAGCCATCATGCAGCTAAAGAGCTGGCTCCTTTTCCATGCCTGTGTCTGTCTCTTACATTGCAATGTGATCAGCGTGCCTTTGTGAGACCTTGTCATGTTATGCCATGCGAGAAAGAGAAATAATTCTTTTAAAGAAGCAAATATTTAATCACAAGTACAGGCTCATCCTCCAAGTATAGACAGTGACTCTCTGTGGAAGGACACACTCTCCACCAGCATAATGTATGGATCTGCATTCAGTCCATACGCTTCTTCATCTCTCCATCGGTCAGGAGGATGGTCGGCAGTGGTCTCAGAAGGATTAATTACAAACCCCATAACAAAACATTCCAGTGAAACCTGTCAATCCGTCTGCTCGCCCTCCTCTTTCCGCTGCCCGTCTCTCCTCCTCATTAGAACAACACAAGGTAACACAGACGAGCAGAACCGACTCCCATGCTAAACACATCTTTTAGTGGTGCTCGCATTGAGGGGAATTCACTCCATCGTTGACTGCAGTCAGACGTATTCATGCATGTGATTGTGTGCTGCTGTAACGGCTGGAGCTCAGGGAGAAGCCAGAGAGAGAGAGTTCACAGAATTATCATGCTGTATCGGTGATTCTGTAGAGTTTAAAGTTATTCTGTACATTGGGAAAACACACACCGTCTGCCATCCCGGCGCCGTCCTCTTTAGCCTTGAGCGGTCTCGCAACTGCCACTTCATAACCCTTTCTCATTGACATTCATTGGAAACGTTTGATATGGCAAACTTTTGCCCGATGGTTTCACAGCAACAAGCTTATGAATTCAACACCGCTTTTATAGAACGGCTCAAACACTGTTATTTCGTCTCTGTGATATGCTGGGGAGTCTTTGGTGTGCTATTTGGAGGAAACAGTCATTAAGTTAGCTACAGGAATATTGATTTCTCAAAACAGAGTCTGGTACATCTCCATTCACTCTAAACTCTGCATGTCAGGACCTTCTCTGTCCAGCCAGCCACACTCCTCCTCCAAACTTCCTCTGCTGAAATGACACTTCATGCCAGAAAGCACCCCAAAGCATCCTAATTGCGCAAGGTGCCTTCATCTCTGTGCTTTTCCTGGATTCTGGCTAAAATATGATGAAATATAGGGCGCACTTACACGGAAGTCAAAAGGCTGCTGCTGGAAAATGCAACATGAATTATGTGGAGTTGAAGAGGTGCAGAGAATGTGAGAGGCCACGGGTTTGACTGCCAGGCAAGGCTTTGCAATTTTCTATCAGGATAGATTCCCAGGGACTTTACCACAATTTATGAATATTTTACATTTCATTTTCCTCGGTGTGTCATGCCCCTGTTACACGATGTTTCTGTCGGAAGATGCCTGCCAATGGTCACGCTCTCTTCTTATAAGCAGGTCAGGTGTTATTATTTATTTTTTGTTATTATAACCTTTATTTAAACGGGGGAGCCATTGAGAGCGTGCTCCCTTTTACAAGATTGTAGTGCATATAAAACAACACCAGCACACAAAGTCACAGCATACATCAACAAATTATACAACAAAGGCCAGGACGGGAACAAAAGGGACTTCAATTCAAGTGTGTATTGCTGCACCACTTAAAAATCCTGTTAAATCCAAGTTTGCACATGTGAAACAGGTTTGATGTAGTATGTGCTGGAGTTATGTAGTATTGGCAGCCCTTCTGCAAGAGCCATTTGATTTAGTGACAAACAAATTAGACCCAATTAGAAATAGTTCAGTGAATAATTGTTTTACTCAGTAATGCTGTTAAATACTGTACATGCTCCATTTTGCTGAGTATTTCTGTTCATACCTGTTATGTTCAAGCAACACTGTGCAGCTACCTCAATGTAGAGGCTGCCGTTTCATCACAGGGTAACATACACTAACCAGCACACTCAGATATTTATAGTATATTCAGTGTAGGTTACGTATGTGCAAAGCAGAGTTAGTGTATATTTATCATCAACGGATCAACAGGTTGCATCTTTACTTAGCTGTACTACTGTGATATATTGATAAACAGTATATTTTCATTTAGTTTTAAATACAGCAAAATATTGATGTATGTTTACAGTAATTACACATACACATGATGTTATTTCAAAATACCCCCAACTAGACAAAATGGATAGTTTCAATATATTTTGTACAATTCATGTGAAATTTACATGAACTGTTCAACATGGTTAGCATAGAAAACACTATTTACATTATTCACAGGTAATGTGCATTAGAAGTCATTAGACAAACCACTAATGTAATCAGCTCATTATGAGCAGTGTTAAAGGGAAATACAGAGCTTAGTTTGACTTTTGCTTTCATATTAATGCAAGTAACATTTCCAAAAATCCCTTATTTTCTGTCCCCAGCTTTAATAGCACGCAGAGGTGTCAGGTGCAGTGTCTTTTCTGTTGAGACTGCAGCACATTAATCAGTAAATTGTTGTGTTTCATCATTGTTTGACAGTTTAGCGACACAACATTTATCAAGCCATGTATTACACTGAGTACATACACTGAGATGCTGTGTATCTTATCTATTTTGGACTATGTGCATGAGCATAAATTGCTGTAAATGTGCCAGATTTAGACTACAGGCTATTTTTCTGCTGTTGTCGCTGTATTTATTTGTGTGTGTTTTATTTGGTCAGGGTTAGCTTTCTCTGCTTGTAGCTGTGCTTATTGTGTCCACGTCCTTCTAACAAACCCTATTTTTATCTTTTCACACTGAAATCAGTTTCCATATAACATGGTAAAGAAGGCTCCTGTCAGAGGAGAGACACTGGCATTGTGTTCAAAAGCAACAGCTGCAGGCGAGATCTGGGAGTTCCAACTGGAGCTGTGAGGAAAAGCTGACAGACAGGAACAGAAAAGCTTTTATTTTCTCCCTCCTCGGTCCCAGCTGCTCCATGCAACGTAAGGACAAAGGAAACAAACAGACCCTACAGAAGCAGGTCAGTAAGGAGCAGACATTTAATTTCTGTCTCCTCCACACCAGTAAGTGCAGTCGGAGAAGTTATCTGGAGGATGGGAAGTAATTATTGGAGGACAGTGAAGCCGTATCACCCACTGTAGACTGTTGAGCCTCTTAAAAGACTGTTATAGGTGTGCTGTTTTTCTACAAATGCAAAACATGGGAAGATATGAGTTTTTAAGGACAACATTGGATTTTTCTCAGCATAAACCTTCATTACAGCAGGATCTGACAATAGTTTATGGTTCACTGCAGGGTTTTTTGTGCAGGAATACATTGCTTTTAGTCCTTTATTCATTTAATTAGTCTTACTTCCGTGTCCTTTTGCATGGTAAGGCCTGCAGCTTACGTCTCCAACCATCCAGCACTCACTCCTCTCACGCATGCTCACTCATCATTTCGTTGCCCTCATCGTTTGGAGCTTGGAGCTGTCAGTTGAGATAGCTGTTCTCATCAGCTGGTCACATCTATCCAATAGCACAGCGACTCGCTGCCGTTATGGGCACCCTCCACCTGCCCATTACCGCCCTGCTTCAGCTTTGTCATTTCATCACCATCAGCCTCAGCATAATCATCAGCCGCCGCCACCATCATCAGCGTCTGCACTCCATGGGGGGGTTTATCTTGATGCTGCTCAGAGCAGACGCTCCTCGATTACTAAATCTCCCTGTAGAGTCTAAGCACCAAAGACTTTCTAATAAGACTTTCATTATCACATATCATCTGCCATAATAAACAATTATCGTCAACCTCATCCTGTTCCTTTTTTTTTTTCTTTCGTCAGGCTTTTGACGTACATGGTTGTAATGTGAAGGACAAAACTATTCTAACTTCCTGCTTTGTGGGATGGGGTTCATCACTGTTTGTAGTTAACAGGAACAAAATCAGTAAGATTGTTAATATGTCTATAAGTGAACAACATTGTCAACATCTATGTTAAGTGTGTTTGTCAGAGGCTGTATTGACCAGATCAATGTTCTGTAGTGGTGATCCCATTAAACCCAAGATGTCATTGACAAATAAGGTTGGGTCATGGGATTGTGATGGGCTAGTGAGGCTTTCTCCCATATAGCAACAAACAAAAAAAAGAAAGAAAGAAAGAAAAAAGATTTTTGAATGAGTGTGTCCCTGTAGAGGAACTTTAATGACCTCTGGTTTATCCAGGAGATTTTTTTTTTTAGCATCTCCTCCTGCCAGCAGAATACCGTGCTTCAGAACTCACCCTTCACCAGTCGAAGGTTTTCTCCCCTGTCCATGACCCCTTGTTTCCCTCCCTGAGCTCTGTGCTGCTGAGGAGACATGGAGGGAGCTTGACCTTTTTTTGAGGACTGGGAAAAAATGGAGCTGTCTTGGAGTACGAGCTTGACCTTTTATCCCGAGAACTCCCATTTGGATCTTATGCTGCTGTGTTCCCGTTGAAATATTTGGTGACTCATTCAGCAGCAGTTGAGTGCTGTGCTGTCTGTTGCTGCTGAGTGGGTGTGTGCAACTGGGAGTGGTGAGGGGAGGGGGCTCCCAGATGGACTGGACCAACTTCTAATTACTCCCTTGGAGGGATCAAACCAAACTTCTCCTGTGTGTGTGAGTGTGTGTGCTAGATTAAATGAGAGTCTTGGGAGGAGGGAGCCAGACATTATCTTTCTTTCTTAACACTATGAGGTTTTCTGGATGTCCCATTGAAAAGGCAGCGGACACTGCTCTCTCTTGGACAGTGAGATGGCTGTGCACAAAGCTGGACATACTACCAAAATTTCCCACAGAGCATGGCTGGTGTCACTTGTAAGATGCTGGAAATTTGAGTAATTCCTGCACACAAAGACGGTCACTATAGTGTGAACAAGAAGTGCTCAAACACTGAGCGAAAAAGGTGTTGAAGGAACAAGGACAAATGTGATAACTTTTCAGAAAACTACGATATCTTCATGAAGAATAGCTCCACGTTGTGGGAAACACCCTGACATGATTTGTTGGTGAGAGTCCAGTGAGAAGACTACAGAAGATAACACTATCATATTGTGTATTACATGGATGTATTACAACAACTTGATACAGAATGCTAAGATTATGCCTGCAGGACATAACCCAAAACCTTATTTTGAACCCTGATTTGCTTTTGCATTGACTGCAGATGTACATGAGTGTTTTTCTCACTCTACCTGACAACCTGACATCCTGCTTGAGTTAGAAATGGGCTGTCATCACGCACATCGAAATAACTTTTAGACTCTGGGAAAGTGTATCTTACTTTCGTATCACAAAGAGTAATAATTGATCAGGTTTGCAGTGAGCGGTTTCATGTCAACAGTTTTGCAGATGTTTCTTTTAAATGATGGTTTAGCACACCAGACCAACCAATCAACATCAAGGGATCACTGATAAGCTGAAGACTGAAATCAGCTGATTAATTGACTCCAGCCTGGTGTGCTCCTGCTTGATTGGAATGAAAACCTGCAGCTACATGGCCCTTTATGGAATCAGTTTGACATGCCTGGTTTAGGGGGAAAATGCTTTTTGGAGGGCTTTTTATTGTAGTACATCATTTGACCACCAGGACAAAATAGGCAGCCTTACTCTTTGAAAGTATCCAGTATGAAGCTGGTGTCAGGCAGTTATTAGCTAAGCATAAAGACTGGCAGCCTTTGGAAGCAGCAATCCTTGCTCCATCCAAGGTTCAAAAATCTGCTACTAACACTTCTGAAGCTAAGTAATAAAATCCAGAAATGTACAACTAACAGTTTTGGTGCAGTTTTAGTGATTTTACATGTGAGCTGTAACTGAAACTAACAACAGGGAGCAGTGACGTCCCAGAAACCTGCCATCATTGTGAGGTTGCCAGGCAAACGGCAGGGTGGACAGAAAAACTGTTTGTGAAATAGTTACATTAAGTAAGCCGGGACTGATCTGAGGGTACAAACTCGTAATTTGTGCATGAGTGAGCCTTCAGCATGCATTCATTATACAGATACTGTGTTATATGTTCTTTATTCTTTTTCTGGATCTCCATTAGGTTCCACAGAGTAGATGCTCATCTTCCTGGGGACCCCACAAAAACATTAACAATCATCAAGGTACAAATAAATAACAATTAAAAATGGCACAGTATCATACAACATGCAAACTATAAGGATCAGAAAATAAAGGAAATCACTCTACATATTTAATGTAGACAATAGAAGGTTAGAATGACAGCAAAAACACAGCTGTCACAAATAAAGAGCAACCAAAACAGAGTAAAACCAAAAGGGGCCAAAGCAGCAAAAACTAAAGTGACAGCTCTGTGAGATTCATCAGTGTTTGTTTTATTGACTTCTTTAATGAAAATCTACTTTTGATCCTTTTGAGCCAATTCCAGGCTGTAATATATAAAGAAGAGTTTTCATTATTCTGTATAATTTGTTCGTGGACATGACGCCACCAGATGACCTTTGCTCACTTGACGTGTGTTATACCCACGACAAAAAAACAGTAGATACTAGTTTTTTCCACAGAAGAAGTCGGTCGTATTATTCAACATTACGTTTTAACTATTTAATTAATTAATTAATTAATTAAGCCTCCACTGTTAGCCACGATCGTTTTTACCTGTAATAGCTGCTGTAGCTCTCAGTTTAGAGACAAATACACTACAGTCACTTGTCTTGACAAGCATCTACCCTGCTGAAGTGTCTTTGAGCCAAACACTGATTTCCTTCCAGTGCTGGGATACTGATGTGGATGTGACCCTGTCTCAGGCTGCTATCAGTTAAAAACAAACAAACAAACAAACAAAAACTCAAAAACAAACAAGGAGCTGTAACAGACATATTCCTAATGAAATTCTAATGCTCTGTCACACAGGCACTATTCGGGATATGGAGCATAATGTTGGGATGAATAAGTACTGAGGATCGAGATTGGAATCACACTAAGGTACTTAATCTTGCTGCAGCTTTTTTGATCACAGCGGGACAAAGGTAAATTAAATAAGGGCTTAATCAGCTATGAAACGCCAGTAAAACAGCAGAGAAATCAGACAAATCCATGTTGAGAAGTCTAAGGATTTGTTATCTAATTATGATCACACGTGAGCTCCTCATTGTTTACTCTCCGTGTGTTCAGACGACTGTTTGTAGACTCGACTGTTCTCGGTCTTATCAGAGACTCCTAGGGAAGGCGCTGATTAATCTGCCTGCCCGCAAGGAGGGTCCATCTGTTTTTTTCGGGGGTCATTTCTTATCTTGTATGACGGCGCTCTGAATCACAAGGGCATAATGAGGACAAGTGGACACTACAATAAGTCAAGTCCAGTTAAAACACAAACACCAGGTGGTAACACTTTAGATTACGGCCCAGACTGTACAGCGTTAATCCCTTTCAATTTACTGTGTAGTTATCTGTACCAACGGTGCACCAGTACAGTACATACTGAAACACACATGTAGGTAATTGTTAATACTTGGTGCAGTGTGATCATCACAGACTAACCCTTCAACAGGAAAGACAGCTGAAGTAAAACCAGGAGTGTCCACTTAAAAGCCAAGGAAGTGGAAGAAGATGATCCATTTTACGTCCTGTCACCTCACATCTAAAACTGAGCAGACCTAATGCCAAAACCATAGAGAGCATCTCTACCATCTGCACCAAACGTCTCTATAGCCAGGGGTACACATAACTTTTTTAGTCATGTACTCAGAGTCTCAGATTCCTCTCCGTCCCGAGGTCAGCAGCTGGCTGTGCGTCAAATGTCTCTGCGGTCATTGGACCGCAGAGACTTTGACTTGGACTTTATTTACTATTTGAAGCAGGTCATACGCAGTCTTTTCCTGCTTGCTTTAAGCATATCCATTCTCTCACGGTGGAGTCTCTGCAAGTTGCATAGTGGTTTCTGTGATGTCGTCTGGTCCATCAAAGAGCAGCCCCCCCCAAACTCAGCTGACTGCAGCTTCGCTTTTATCTCCCCACTGATTTTAGGTCTGTGCAGTGCTCTGCATTATCCATTTTCCCCCTTCATGCCAATATGCCCCTCGTTATACAGCTCTACCTGCTTCAATAAAGCAGACTCCCCAGCATTGGAAGACAGAGGACGCCCGTGTTCAGCCTTACGAATGCCAGTCATTGTAGTCATTCTTTGTTCAACTTGCTTTGCTATTTAGCACAGGAGCGACTGGACTTTCCAGCTTGAGTGGCTTGTTTGTTAGCAACAGCTTGTGCCACATTCATGTTCTCTTTTCTCTTTATGTGTTTATCAGATAATGGATGTATAAAACGCACCTGTTTGGTCCACGAGATGCGGATGCAAACGATAACACTCATCGTTAGCTTCAAGCCATTTTTCAGTCTTTTTTTTTTCAAGTCTTTTCTTCTGCTCGGGTTCAGTTTGGAATACGAGGTAGCTGCCTGATGTCTTCTGTTTTTTGGACATCTCTCATGGTAGTTTACTTATTGGAGTCAAAGACATGAGTGTTATTGGTGCAGAAGACATATTTTGCAGACAGTAATTACAGACTGAATCTACTGAGTGGTAATAAAGTGAAGTTTTAAACCAACATGAATCCGAAATAAACAAACAAACATGAATCGAAATCGATAAAAAAACAACAAAAACTGTGAGAAAAAAACAATTGTCTCTTTATAAATACTTATCAGCTGCAAGTATTTTGGTTAGTAGAAAAAGTAAATGATTAAACTTATCTGAAAAATGTCCCTCACTTAATAAACAGGAATTCAGAGGGTACAGTGTGACTCAGAGTCTAACCTGGTGTTTTTCAGTCAGACTAAGTGAGAGACAAAATACCGACACATCTGCTGTACACAGTATTGACGGTTTTGCCTTTTAGCTCAGTCCTGTGAGGGAAGCTGCCTCGGTGACGTTGGTGCAATGATGTTTCCCGACAAATCCTCAGGGCCTCCCACACAGGAAGTACGAAACAGCCCAGTATTTTTAGAAGAAGACTGTAAAAGAACGTCTAAACTGGATTATTCTGCACCTCACAACTTAACTGCACGTCTGATTTTCATTAACCCTAACCTCTGTCTTTCCCAAACTTTAACCCGGTGTTTTGGTTGTGTCACCCTAACCATGCTGTAACCTTCATGTATTTTCCACCTATTGCACAAAGTAAGAATTTCAAAATGTTTGCACCAAGCCTTATCTGGGTATTTGTAGGATCGTCCCACATTAGTATTCTTGTCTGGTGATCAGGTTGTATGAAAAACAAGTTTGGGCTGTGCTCATGAATAAAACAGCAAAATGCATGACAGCAATTCACTTTTTACTGGAAGTTAAACTTTGATCTAAACATTCTGGCTTAGTTGAGCGTGAAGGTTCATTCTCCACCTCAGAAGCAGCAGTTTGCCAAAAACTATAACAACAAAAAAGCTCAAGGTCCACTTTCTTTTTCTGGAGCTTTCAACTGCAACTCTTCCTCAGCAGATGCAATTTGCTCAGTTGTTATGGAGTGCAAACCCCTGGGAAAAGCTGGTGAGAGTTCAGTTTTTAAGGCTAAATTAAAAGTTAAGGAAAGGAATTTTGATTGGATTTAGGATAAATTAGTTTGGGGACATTGTTTTACTTGCTTTAATGTAAAGAAACAACATTTTTTTTACTGTGAAAAAAGACTGTATTTCCAATGAGCTCAGACTCCTTATGTACATATTCACATTCAGAACATGCTGACAAAACTTGACCAAGACCAGGAAGTCCTCATGCACATGCAGTACATACAGTCAAATCCAAACAGACAACAGAAAGCACACTCTCCTAAAAGTAGTTCATAAAAACACAGGAGTACATTTGAATAAGCTCCATGGCCCAGATGGCTGACACTAACTTCACCTGATGTAGCACAACAATAACCCTTTAAGGGAAGGCCTTCAACTTCAGTAGCTGTCCATAAATCCACAGATAAACTTCACAAATGGTCCACACCGTTGCCTTGAAGCATTTATTCCAAAACATTAACCGAGAGAGCGTTCTTCATCACTGTAAATTACTTTTGTTACTGCTGCTCCTTTTCCATGGGACTCTGCTTCCAGCATGCCAGGCACAATAGTAAACAACACTCACATCTCCCCACAATGCACCTCTCCACTCATAAAGCGGTGCGCCATAACATCCTGAAATATGTTTATATAAACTCAAGCAGTGGAGAACATAAATTCTGGACCCTGAAATGTATCATGGTGTGAAAAGTTGGGAGTATGCAGTCCACAGCTATGCAAAACCCCGGTGTGAAATAATAAATAGGGTGGTGATAAATAGTGGCCATAGTCAGCTTTATAGTCGGTCGTATTGGACTGGAGAATAAACTCCATTTTATCCCTGCCATTAACATGCAACTTGGACATTTGAATTGGATTTATTGGCTTAACCATTTAATTTTAATTCAGGTGTAAATGCACAAACTTAACCATTAATGCACTGTTGAAATATAAAAGGTGTTTTTCTTCTACCCAGCCACATTGCCTTGTTTTTGGACAGGCGTCCCCCTCTTGCAGTTAGAAAACAACATGCCGGTGGGTTGTTCAACCGCATCCACACAGAGACAACTCCGATGGCAAATGTCCTATTTGCAGTGGACCAGAATAACATGGGGGACCTCATGTGATTTGAATCCCCCACAGGGATTATCTCCAGAACTGAACTGTAATGCTCAGTAGCTGCTGAGCCCTTTGAATTTGCAAAATGTAAATCCAAGTTGTCTTTAATGACTTCCATTGCAGCCTCGAGGAAAAGGACCAAACAAAAAAAGAAAAAACAAGGAATTCCAACAGAAGACAAATACTGAAGGCCGCATTAACAAAGTAAATGTCCCCTGCAGAGTTTGCACCTGCAGCCTGTGTGTATTCAGCTATGATTTCTGATTCAGCATGGCGTGTTTGCCTCATAAATACACCACATCTGCTTCTAAATTACAGGTGCAAAAGTAAATTTGACCCTGAACGTCCAGTTAGGAAATTTACTCAACCTATCTCTCATCTGAACCTTCATTAGGAATGCAGCTTTAGGACACAAGGTCACTCATTAGAATACAGTCATCAGCAAACTGACCTTAAATCAACACACCACGCATAAAGCTGCTGATCAGCCGAAAGAAAACTGACAGCAAGACACAAAGAGCGAGAGCGAGAGAGCAGGTATTTGAAAATCTGAAGAGTTGCTCAGCGTATTTTGATAAAGCTGGCTGAATGTGAGAGGAGCTCATGAATATTACATGAGATCCTATGACTCCATTAAGTGTGATACATGCAACTTTGAGTCAGCCACCATGAAATGATTCAGTTTAATGTGGCTTTAAAAGAGTATTTATCATGTTCACATCAGGGAGGCCATTTGTAAGCGAGGGCTGTCTGGTAGATAGACAACCAAGTATAGGCTTTTTGCACCAAGCTGGGCCAGTTAAGAGCATACATATTTCAAGCATTTGAACCTCCAGGTGAGAAATGGAGGTGAGGCTTTGTCAGGTGCGTCCAAAGGAAAGATATGAACACAAATGGAAAAAGAGGAGATCTGTATCTGTTGTTCCAGCAGCTTCAGGAGAAGTTGACTCCTACATTGTCCAGATACATCAGATATTTAAAAATCCCCTTAACATGTGATTGGAGACATAAAAATATGTTATACCTACAACAGTGATTTGTGTTTGATAGGGGTATTCCACCACAACAGTTCAATTAACTAGTTTAAATTCTTACAATGACATCCAGGCCTACTTCTTCACCTTCATTGAACTATCCAGAATCTATGAACACAGATGCAGATACTTTGGATGTCAGCGACCTCGCTGAACAGTCCATTCTCAGTATATGTGAACTGGAAGTTTCCACATCAAATATGTATAAGTTACATATTGCTCGTACACACACGGTTAAACCTTAAACTGAAAACACACTTCTATGTCAAACTCTGCACTAATGAAGGTAAAACATCACAGTGAAGTAAAATTTTTTAGTCGAAGGGGACTCTGATGTTTATGAAATATGTAAAATATACATTTAAAATATGCATGGCATCAGTTATTACTAATGCATCTATATATCATTTACATAGTATATTTAAATGCACACCCTGAGCCATTTTGAAACGGTTGATGCATTTAGCTCATTCACACAGTAGCTCAGTCAGTGTTCCATCAGAGCAAAACAAAACAAAAACAACTGAACTGTACAAACTGAGCAATTAAAGTTAATTTCACGCATCTGCAGTTTGTGATCCAGCAGACACCGAGGCATTAATCATAATTAGTTGAGATTCTCAGATGCCCTCCAGACCTATCAATCAGCAGGCCACCTCTGGCCCCAGTGCCGAGCTGCAGAGTGTTGACTGCACTGCTGAGCAGGTCATAAGCTGTCAGCAGCCGTTCACTGACGAGTCTAATGCCACCGGCAGGAAGAAAAGGGCAGCAAGGACTGTCACCAACCTTTTCCACCCAGGCGACCACCTGTTCGAAAAACCTTCCTCTGGGAGACAGAACCTGTCCAGAAAGACGAAGATCACCTGCTGTCTCTGAAGCTTCTTGCCAAGAGCTGCCACCTAACTTACACCCAGCCCTCCAAGGACTCTCCCAGTGCGCCCCACACAATCCTGCCAGTTAGCCTTGTCGCGGCTTATTATATTTAATAAATTGTTACCCTTTTTGTGAAGAGCTTTGCATTACTTATAACAGTAATATTAATATAAAACTGCATGCCATTCATATCCAGGTGAAAGGGCTGCTAATGGAACAGGACCCTGGGTTTGAGGCTTGTAGTCAAATTATATTTTTGCTGTAAAGAGCACACACACAGAAAAAGGAGATGTTTCTGTCAGTCACACATGAATATCTCAACTGTATTCTGTAAGTCTCTTCATAAAACCAGGTCACGTTACTCAAAATAATAAAACAAAAATGTTTCCCTAATAAAGACATTCACTTCCATTTCCTTGTGGGTTGTATCACTCTGCACACTGAAAAGGAAAAGAAAAGCTGTAACCTTGGTCTGCTGCCACAGCTTTAAAATGCAAAAAAGCAAATGCATTAATCGCAAATTAGCTTCCGGGTAGTCCTTTTTAACACGACAGTACTAAGTGGAACATAGTACAACCTTGGGAAATCCCATAGAAAAAGTGGAACAGCTAAGACAGTTACCTTCAAACAAAATCTGGGTGTGCAACACATGGTTAACCAAACCGTTTCCAACGTTTTAGTGAAAACAGGAGTCTTATCAACCAAGTAACATCATCCGGGAGCCTTAAAATTAGACATGAGAGTGAGCCGGAGAATGTATGAGAAGCTATGCTAACTGATGTTGCCTTTGCTGTAGCATTTTACAACAGTAAAAATAGCCTAGAAGAGTGCGTTCAGGAGCGCACGTCTCTGTCAGGTGTGTCTGGGTGCATGTAGCGTGCAGAGCAGGCCGTTTCATTTTTTCATTTCTATTAGAAGTTTTACAATTATGTCTGCTTTTGATATCACTAAAGGTTCGTACCCACAAAAACACACCTGTTCTAGTGCAAAATTTCTTTGTATTTATTCATTTAATTCACTATTTTAGAACCTGTGATGTCAGCTGTGGATGGTTGCTTGAGGTTGTTTTGTTGTTATTGCACTGATCAGGAGCACCGCTACTGACTTCATAAATGTTTACTGGACAACAAAGGAGTAATTAATGATAATTTTGATTATATTTCGTTCATACAAGACTGTACACTACAAACACAACTCTCAATAGGAGGCTCATATTCCTTTAAATATAAATGCAAAACAAGCACAGTGTTATAAACTATTCAAAAGTAAGCTGTGGATGTTGGAGAAGAGTCCAGCTAGCCTGCAGCAGTAGCTGCATGCAGTGTTTGTGTGCTGAGAAGACGAGGAGACAGAAAGGGGTGAAAGAGTCTGTGATGTCTTGGAGAAAATCAATCCCATGATCAATTAGCAGAAACAGACCAGTGACATCATGACTTACAGTGCAGAGCATTTAACCTTTAGATTGCTAATGATTATTTTTAATTGATAGACCAACTGTCCTACATCTGATTCTACAATATTGAATCAGAAGATTTACTCATCACCTGGCAGCGGTAAATATAGGCCACTGAATTAACTTGAAGTTATCATGTGAATTACCAATACGCACATGCCCTTTATCATATCCAGCGGTGGACTGTAACTGAATGATTATTAAGTACAGATACAAGGTGATTTTACTTTGAGTATTTCTATTTTATACAACTTTATACAGTCTCTGTATTCTGCCACATCTTATCATTTTACTCGACTACATTTGACTGAAAGCTTTCGTAACTAATTACTTTTCAGATTACAAATTTCCACACACTTCCTGCCCAGTGAAAAATCCAAATTTGGCAATCCTGAATTTGAATGTTTCTGAAAACCTAAAGGATTAAGTATTCCCCTGTGAAAATTGTCTTACTTCTTGGAGTAGCTGGAAAGTGCATTGTCACAAAGATGAAAACAGGCTGTTACATATGTGGTTCTCACAGCACAGCGATGCCACAAACATATAAAAAAAACAAACCTTAAACATCTACAGCAGTAAAATGTAACATACATGAATGCAGCAGTAACTTTAACCAAAAAACATCATATATAGTAAAACTGACAGGGACCATTTTACTGCACAGTTGTTGATACTTTAAGTACACTTTGCTGATGATACTTGAATACCTTTGAGTACTGTCTGGTATGGGAAATTTTACTTAAGTAAAGGATCTTACACTTACACTTACACTCAAAGCCTTACAGCCCTGCAGCAGCACCCACTGGTGCTGGTTGTGCTTACAGATGAAAGCCACGCAAGTTTACAGTTGCCAGCAGCTGTAGTTTAGCTGCTATTCATGCATGAAACTCAAAATCTTTCAGTTCCTGAACTAAATGATCTACTTGATCTATCTTGTATACAACTACCACAACACACACTAAGCTAACAAACTGAAGGTAAGAACAGCCCAGCACAGCACCTGGACCTGGAGATAACAATGATGAATCCTTCATCTTGTTGTCTCCTGCTGTACTGGTGCAGCCCTCTTCCAGTACAGACTGATCTGTCCCGTCGTGACCGGCTGTGGTTGTAAAAACATCGGCAGAGACTGGCTGAAACACGGTGGGCAATGCCTGCTCAGGCGTGTGACAGCTAACAAATCAGCCAATCAGAGAAGACTTGGGTTTTTTGAAGGGAGGCCTTAAAGAGACAGGCACTAAAACGGAGCATTTCAGGCAAAGGGTGAATAGAGGTACTGCAGCAATGGACGCTATGAGAAAAATAATGTTTTTGAAGAGTAAAGCATCTAAGCATTTTCTTGCAGACACCCAAAATAAAAACACAAACCTTAAAATATAACCTCAAGATGTGTTCCTGCTTTGTCTTCCTAAACTAAACTGACTAAATATTCTCAGTTTCAGCCTCTGTAACACTCAATATCCTTTGAATTCATGCATTAGAAAGTAATCACACAAAAATAGTTTTTCATAGCTCGTACACAAATCATTTTCTCTTCCAACACTGACACCGATAGATTTCTGGTTTATACTCATGGTAAATTCCCATTTTTTTTCCAATTGCAACAGAATTTCAAAGAAAGCTCAAAGGAATACTGCGCTGTGCTGCACTCCAGGAATGCTGCTTTGATCTGGTTTCACCTGTGTTCTTAAGCACATTTCACAATAGAAGATTTGAGTCATACCTCTACAGGGCACACTGCTGGTGGATTCGATGGCAGATTCCTGCTGCAACCCATCTCTGTGTTTTATTTCATGCCCCAGATTGAGTTTGTTGCTGTCATTAGAGCAACTGTTGAGGAGGAAACCAAGTTTCTACTGTGTGGCAAGTGTCACATGTCCTGAGTGGTAGGTTTGGTTTCCAGATCATCGCCATCTCTCCTGCTGCCATCTATCTAAACTGCAGTCATGATCAGGACCAAATCTCTCTCTAATACTTTAGCAAAATAGATCTCTAAACCTCAGCATATTCCCTCAAAGTTCTTTTTATCAAATAGTCATGTTTACCTCATAATCACTGTAACATAGCTATTGTTTAGTGCTTATATATGATTGTAGATTGATAGATTATATTGATAGATTGGATACTTGAAACCTATTATGAAGTGGTTGTAGTCATTAAAGCAACTGCAGGACACAGACACAGAGGTAAGGTGAAGTAAAGATGTTTATTAGAAAATGCTGGGGGAATGTGGGTGAAGTGGAGTGTGGCTGGCTGGATAGCAGGCAGACAAGCAGATGGGAGGCGATCCTGAAGCACATGGACAAAAATAGGTTAGAGCACACAAACCACAAAATCACAAGGCACAGCAAACTGCATTTGGCCTGAAGATAGCTAACACTGTGGTTGCGACAATTATCCAGTGACGAGTGGGAGAAAAGCCTGGGTTAATGTAATGGAAGGCTGATGAAGTGATGAATGGCAGGTGTGTAGGCTGAGAGAGGTACTGAGCTGAATGATGGCAGGTGTGCAGGAGCCTGGAACCAGTGGGGAAGCCATGGCCACACACACACACACACACACACACACATTAGCAGTATGTAGTGATTTATAGCATGTAGAATGCAGTACCTGAACAAAAAATAGATCCCTTTTCAGATTGTTTCAGGTATGTTTTTCTATGGGTCTGTTTTGGATCAGGTCCATAATTTTCAATTTATGAAGACAAATGGATGGAGGGTAAATCAAAAAAGTTGAAAGGCTTGATAGCCGTGCAGTCTGGAGTGCAATGAAATAGCAAATAGCTAAATGAAGCTCAACATGTTGGGAACAACATGTTTAATTAGCATGATAAATGTAGAGCTAAATGTCCACAGACACATGCAGTTACTGTGCTGACTGAAAAGGATGTTGCACAGACAAGTAAATCATTGACTGGTTAGAGCAAAATAACTATCAAAGGAACCCTGTTTTACAGATTTCTACAGTCAATGTCACAATGCTTAATCAGACCTTTAGTGAAACTACACGTTACGTGAAATTGTCCCGTTTTCTTCACCAACAGCTGGAATAAAGCACCAAATCATTCACAAACGCAAGAGCCAACTCGTCTCCCTTCTGCAGGCACAGGCATGATTACACTCTGTGGAGGAAATAATCCTGAAATCTTCAGCAGGAAGACGGATGTACTGTGTATGAAGGCACAGAGATGAGCAGGGTGTGTAGGTATCTATGGGTTCCAGGAAAACTGTCTCAGCCCAATCATTATTCTTATAGGCAGGCGGTAGAAAAGCCATATCAACACCTGTGACAGGACTGTATATCTTTTGAGAATGCGTATACCGTATATATGTATGTATGACTTTTTGTGTGTGCATCTTTTACCTGTCCATTTGTGCGTCTGCATGTCTGTGCCTTTGTGTTTGGATGTTTTGCTATCAATCATCCCACTTTGCCACCTCTCCAGGTATTTCATTTATATATGTGCCTCAGTGTTTGACAGCACAATCTATAATAAATCTATTCCAACTGGCTTTTGTATTTTCGTCTGTCTTTTTGAGTAATTCACAGAATGGAGCCATATTCTCCTGTTATTCTCCCATATTCTCCTGTTTGTTGACAAGTGACGCAGAGGCCTGCTGTGTTGTGTGCTGTGCTCCATGGATTTCCAATTTAAAACTTAATTCTGCTAATGCAGAAGAAGTCCAGTGGCATTGCTGCTGTTCTACAAGGTACAGCAACCAGCTCCAAATTATGTTTACGAAAGTTTAAAATGTTTAAATTTTGCACCTAGTGTCTTAAACCTCTTCACATACGTGGACAAAGCAGCAAGATTAGTTGAAACTGCAGTTAGTTAACCTTGTTTTTTTTAATGACAAGACACATATCATAGTCATGTGTAGTGAAAGATAAGTGTTTTATTTGTATTATTTCCATCAGCTCATCTTTAGGTTGCCAGGAGTCCAGTTTGATCCATAAAAATGCTGTTACACACCTTCAAACAATTCTGCAGCCTCAGTGTGACTCTGTGGTATTCTACTGAAAATCTATGTTTAAGTAAAAGTAGTATTACTCCAATAAAAAAAAAATGTTTGAAGTAAAAGTGAAAATGATAAACCCGCTCAAGTAAAAGTAAAAAGCACTTGGTGTGAGGATCTGCAGCTCCCCCTCCTGCCCCCCCCCCCATCTCTGTCTGTACAGGGTGTGGCTGACAGGTTGGGCTCGGCCTCCTCCTCACCTCACTCAATCATGCAATCTAGACTCACCTGCTTCCACAGTATAGAAGCACCGGCTCTCCACTCAGTATTTGTCAAGACCTTGGCCAAAATACCTTTTTTGATCTCTTTGTCCTTATCTGTCTTCCTGACTCTAGTTTTTTGTGTGTGCTCAGGTGCCTTGTCCTCACCTGTCTCAGTCCATGCCCTGTCTGTCTGCATCTATGGAAAAGGATTGGATCAATGGCTTACTCAGTTTCCATTTTCATAGTTTTAGGGTATGCAGGCCAGTGCAAAATTTATAAAAAATAATGAAGCACTTGTGGATAAAAGTTGAAGTTGACATCATGTTAGGTAACTGCTTTCTGAAGCATACCAGTTTAAAAGCCCAGCAGCACAAGCTACAAGATAAAGTCATTATCATAGCATCAAAGATTAATATTATGAATAATGAACATAGCTAACATTAGCTAGCCAATTACATTTTCACCAACGTTCTTGTGGTGGTTAAAACTTTTTAAAAGTCAAGATCTCATTTCGAGAGGTGCAGGAAGGACCTCATCATGTAACTGTAATCTTTTTGGATTTCGGGATAGAAAGTGTAGCCACATGGCCACCGATTGTTGCTGGACGCTGCCTCTTGGTCCGAGTTTTGCTTCGTCATCATTGTATCATGGTTAAAAGAAAGTTGGTGCTTCTTTTTCTTTCAGGCAGCTGGGAAATTGACCAGAGGTGGTACTGGATGGAAACTGCTGGAAACTGTGCACCACCAAATGCAAAACTTTTTATAAAACAGTGTAATGTTAAAATCATAATTCTAATATATTATTATATAATAATATAACCACAGCCTTCAAAACCTCCTTTGTTTTGTGTTTTTGGTTTTGTATAGAAAGAGCAGCCTCCCCCTCTAAAGGTGCTAATGCACATGGTCGCATTTACTATGGCTGTCTCTCCCCCGTTCCCACCCTCCCTCTGTCAATACAGGCAAAAAGCCTTAAAGAAAAATGTACTAAATTACTACTTGAGGAGCAGGTGTTACCTGCTCCCAGCTCTTATGGTGCAAAATAATTAGCAATGTCTGAATTATTATGTGATTGGCTAGGTAGTATTATAGCAGGCACCCTAAACCGTGTGTCCTTAATTTCTGTCATTATGGATTAATGCTGCATTTACAAAGGAGCTTGCAGATTAATCGCTCGGTTTGACAGGTGTCTGTCAAAAACTTCTGCAGCATTGTAAGCATGTTGTGGAATTCAAAAGACTTGTTGGCCTCTCATGGTTAGAGCATTAGTATGCGCTAGTCACTTAAATACAAAGCAATCAGGAAAAGGACACAATTCAGGTTCAAAGTCTCTGGCTGAGACACGTCATAAAATATGAATCTATGCAAACTTTGACTGCCACCTTTTTCTTTTTTGATATTTTTTGATGGCAGGCTGTGATGTTTGCGTGGTGAACAACAAAAATATTGGCAGTTCCAACAAGGTTTCAGGCATTTTTTTTTTTTGTACAGAGGACTTCACCCCCTTAGGGTTTATTAATGCTGCGTATCTATGAAAATTGCAGTTGGAAATGTACATTCAATTATATTTGCAAACGTACACAGAATCAGACAGAAGCTTTTGCCCCTTGGGGGGCACAAAGACAGTTCATTTCAAGTCCCGTTCCACAGAAACTCCTGCTATGAATCCAGCATGAGCTCTCTGTCCCAGCCCAAGTGTTGAGCTCTTGCATACCTCAACTCTTCAGCCTGAGGCTTCTCAGCCTTTTCTTCTCTGACAAAACCCCTACACTCTCACAGGTTTCTCCCCAAGTCCCAGTTTCATGTTGAGCCCCAGTCCTCACCTCTGGCCTTACACTGAAACCACTCTGTAGGGACCCATCCCTACAGGCCTCACTGCTAACCCTCTGTTTTTATTTTCCTCTCACTGTACCCACAAAACAATCTTTTCCATTGACCCTTGTCATCACAGGTCAAGCAGGAAGACGATGGTACAAGAAGTGCTTTTTATTTGTCCCTGAACTGTAGAAGTTGTTTTTTGTTTTGTTACAAAAAGTGTAGTTATCCCCTATTTTAGTTTGTCTGTACCAAATTACCTCTTTTTCCTGTTGATTGTTTTTGAGTTTTTTCCCATTTGTATCGCTGTCACCATAACATAAAAATATTATACCTCGAAATATGTTTATAAATTAACAACAATAAACAAAAAGCCGGAAGAATCAAACCGTGAATGCACAGATCCCAAGTACAGCTGGCTACAAACAGACTGTAATGTGTTTCAGAGGTATCCCCTTTAAGGACTGAGTTGTCGTAAAGCACTGAGCATAACCTAACTTTCATTTTGTGTGTGTGTGTGTGTGTGTGTGTGTGTGTGTGTGTGTGTGTTATGGGACACACAAATATGGACACACAATTATTGTGTGTCCATATTTGACATATTAAATACATCTTTAGCATATACATGCTTCATATACATGCTTCACATGTATATTAAATACATGGGAAGCATGTTAAATAAATGCTTCAGTTGTATTTAATATGTGAAATTTGACCACACAATACCAGTTGAAGAACGATTTGTAGTTACTCTTATTTTTTTCCTGAATTTAAAGTCCCCCTCTTCAAAAACATGCCCAAAGGGGATCCCTAGGTGATACTGGTAGGTCCAAAAGGGTTGTCACAATATGCATATGCAACAACTCTATGTAGAAACATAGTCTCGTCCAGAGTAGAAGTGGCTGGACTATCCAAGTAAAGATGCTCAGAAACATTGTCCTCCCTACTTGTCCTGGCTTTCATACCCTCCTGGATGAAGAAGGTTTTAGGGTTCTCGGGTCCATCATTTGTTGCTTCTCACAGCAGTTTCCACTGATAAGCTTTTGCAACACTTCCCCAGAACAACTGTTCACCTCAGACAGAGAAAGGAAATATCTTTTCAGTATTCTCACACGGCCAGTGTCACATCAACACAGTTTTTGTTGTTGTACTTCTACTACCACATCTTTCAGAACCAGAAACTCTTCAAGATCAAGAGAATTTTCCTTTTGGAAAACACATTTTGACTCGAGGTCACTGCTAAGTGCAGTTAACACTGCTACATTTTATTATTAAAAAAACCAACAAGTTTAAAGCATTTGTCTTTTTGTTGTTGTTTGTATTAAGGGCAAAATGGTGAGAGATAATTTTACTTCAGATGTATTTATTTATTTATTCCACATGCATCTCTCTGTTTTCATTCTTTCTCTTCTTTACAGATGGTTTCTCCAGTAGCAGAGATAAGGACAGTTGAAGGTGATTCAGAGTTCCCTGGACATAAGAAATCATACCAGATGGGCTCTGTGGTCTGATAACAGGTTCAGTGTTAGGGCATGTGGAATCTTTGTTTTCTGTGATAGATGGGTGTGTCAGCCTACCTGAAAGAGGATTGTTTCTGTATTTTCTCCATTTAACTCCACAGAAGAAAGACAATGAAGACATTATTGGGCTCAACAGAGGAAAAGGGTTTAAGCATTGGTGTACTGTATAAGATTAGAAGTATAATGACTCTCTACCCCAAGTTAATGTATCAAACAAAGCGTGGATGGCAGGCAAACAGTGGGGGATCCAAGCTGCTCCACTGGTGTCTGTGCGAGCAACCAAACCACATGACCGTCTTGGTGTGTTTGCTTTAAAAGCTGTCCTCCTTTTCCTCTTCTCTAAACGCAGTTTTGCAAACTAACTAGTACTGCGCTTAAAGTTTCTTTATATCAGATTTTGGACATTAATGTAGCAGCAAGCAGCAATCTCACAATCTGTGAATGCTTCACTTTAACGACTACACTTTAATACAAATGATCTGTGATGTTTTCAATTCATTTCATGGTGTTAAAGTAAAGTTTATCTTCCTACCTTTCTAACCAATTACCGTTTTAATCATTTCTTTTAGCTTTGACTTAAGTGACTATGTGACACTATCACCGGTGAATCCAACAATTCTGCATCCGTCCAGGGAACTCAACTACAAATCATGTTAAATGTGATCCTATATTTTCATTGGCTAGACAACACAGTGTAAAGCTACGAGCAAGGTACTCGTACTTTATTTTACTCATAGGCTAAAAACCAGAGGAGGCCGAGCCTTTCAGCACAATTTTTGTTAATATAGAAATGTCTTGTTTTTGTAAAGTACTTTGGGACTTGTTTTTGAAAAGCTGCTTTACCAATAAATCTCATTCTTGATAGGGCCAGCTCCCCTAGGTGTGAGCCTTGCCAAGACCCTGACCCCTCACTGCAACTTCTCAAACAGACTCCTTGGCAGCCCCAGGGCAAGGCGCCCCAGACTTCAGAGGCCGCCGCAATGCCGTTTAACAGGCTAGGCTAGTACGCCACACAAACACACACGCACACACCTCTCGTCAATATGAGCACTGTGGCGTCAACCATATTGAGGCCGAGCCAGGAGATGTTGCACAGCTGTATTACAATTACAAGTAAGGAAGTATGCTGAAAGCTTTGGGAGGGGCCCGACCCCCAGGATGGACTACTGGACAAGGCTAACTGGCTCTATCTAAAGTGCTAAACTGCTGTGCCTCTGTCTCAACCAGCTGCAAGTTGAAAATGGTACTTATACATTGATGCATCATTATTAACAATCTAATATTGCCATATATAATATTGTATTCGTCGCAGGGGACATTTTATTGCACAACCACAAGTTTTACTTTTGATGCGACTTAGTACATTTTACTGATAATATTTGAGTATGTTTACTTAAGATTTTGGACTTTTTATGGAAAATGGAAAACCTAAATAAATAAATGGAAAATGGAAAATGCTTCCACACATATCAAGTGTACGATAGAATGAAGCCACTAACATCTGTCATGTGTGGCATGTATAAAAATGTCAAGCACAGCCAGCTGACCATCAGCCAAGATTTAGATTTAATCATATCAGTAAAAACGTAATTAAAAGCACACATTTGTGGAACAAATGGGACGATGATAAAGGTTATGAAGCTGTAGTTGAAGAGTCAACATGACAGGTGTTACAATGTAACAGTGGCACTGGCATGTAACATCGTTTGAAGTCAAAAACAAGATTTCTTCTTTCATTTCAATCGATGTTTATTTCACAGATCACATTCACAGTATGGCAAATACATCAAACATAGTTGATTAAGATGTGCACAATGATTCATTGTTTCAGTTGTTTTACCACTTCTGAAAAACTGAATTATGGGACTGGAAATAAAAATCTGATTTGGGCCATTGATTCTGATGATTCCCACACTGCAGCATCACACGAGAGGTTTCCTGAACAGGTAAGCAGTTCCACTGGTAAATCCCACATCCTGCTTATCTTTCTGGCCAATCAGAGTCCCATCCCTAATGTATTGGTCAGACTTCTTGACATCTACGCAACACCACAGTCCCTCGTCCTCCAGGAGCTTGAACTCTTTCTCCACAAGAGCAGTGAAGCCTTCAGGATCAGTTCTGTGTTGAGCCTTTGTGACACAAATCAAGCCACCTGGAAGAAAAGACAAAAAGCCATTGAAGTCTTTGTTTTGGTGGGCGGCAGTGCAGCAGCAGCATTACACACAGTGAAATAAGTGAAAATTTGTGAACTGTAAAGAACAAACTATACATAATAAAATATCAAAATAGCAAGCAGTAAAAATTATATACATAATAATAAAATATAAAAAATAGCAAACAGTAGTAATAAAAAGTATTGTACATAAAGAGTATATACAGCAATACCATATAACCATATAACACCTGCCGTGATTTGATGTGGCAATCGAGTCAAGTCGTCTTCAAATCCATTTTAAAATCATTTGAAAACAAGAACAAACATTTTTCAAATGTTTTTCAAAATATCAACTGCAGGAAAAAAAAAGAGTGCACAAGAACGGCAGCACGAAGCCTGATGGAGCTGCAGCTGGTTACCTGGTTTAGTGACGTGGCACAACTCCCTCAAAACGCTGAATGGTACAAGATCGGGTTGCAGAGCACCGACCATGGCCACCACATCAACCGTATCTGAAGCAGGAGAGGATGAGGAGGGAGGGAACGAATGATGCAGAGAGGAGAGGAGGGAGTATTGAAGAAGGAAGGCAACAGCACATGTATGGTGGAGGAGGATTGGAGTGGAAATAAATCAAAAAGACCAGATGAGATTCCAGACAAGGCCATGATCAGATGTTATTCACATTTTAACATGAATGTAACTAATATGACTGCATGAATGTGTATATATTGTACCAGCTTGTGCAGGCAGCGGTTCAGTTCCCAGATTGACCAGTTTGAGATCCTCATAGAGCCCAGTTTTAGCCGCTTCCTCCAGCATTCCTTTACTGCAGTCAATCCCCACAAAGCGTTTGAAGCTGAGTTCACTCATCTATGCACAGCAGAGGAGCACACAAACAAGCCTGATGGACTGAATGGTCATTTGCTACCACTCAGACATTTTTTGTCTTGTAAAAAAACAATCAGCTTCTTTGTCAGAAAAAACAACTGCAGCATCTGTTTACAATGCAAACAACTTGTTCTGATAAAGAAATCAGATCTGATTTCCTGCTGCACACAGAGCAAGTAGTTTTCCAACCAGCAACAGGGCAAAGTAAAGCTGGTTTCAACAAGAGTGGCAGCCTGTTACAGCAGCTCCGACTGTTCTTACAGCAGTTACCTTGTTGAGGAGTTTGAGGTTGCTAGGTGAAGGGGAAGGTTGATCTAACCTGACATTCAGAATTTTTGCTCTGACGTTACATTGTCTTTGTATTGATGATTAGCAGTTGTGGACTCACCAGTTTAGCTATCTGTCCAGGCCCGCAGGCGACATCCAAAACCAGGGCTGCTTCTCGATTCCCACTGAAGTTGGAAGAAATTAATTCTGCAACCAGATCTGGTCCTTGGTAGTCCAAGATGTTGACATCCTGTTGAAGACACGATGTTAAGAAACAAATGAAGACACGTAGATCAAACATCTAAACCCTTGAATCAAACCAACCCATCATACGCTTTAGTCAGCAGTTATGTGACACATTTGCTTCATTTAGAATTTGTCATAAGACTGTGAATGGGAATTAGAGATAAGATAAGATTAGATAAGGTAAGGTAAAATCTAACTTTATTAATCCCCTGCTGGGGAAATTAGGATGTTACAGGCAGCAAGCAATAGTAGCACGAATAATAAGCTAATAAAAAATACAAAATAAAAATTGACTATGTATTTATGTACACTTTATAGAAAAAGACTGTAAAAATATATTGCCAATGGAAATTTTTGAAAAGATTGCACAGGTGGGTACAGCAAGGGGCCATGATATAAGCAGGACTTGCTCAACTGGTCCAGTATTATGCACACAGTATAGATGCAATGTCTTCCCTGAGCAACTACAAAATGTAGACAACCCTACCTTTTCTTCCCTACACTCAAGACTCAAGACAACTTTATTGTCAACCCATCCATATACATGTACACAGTAGGGATAAAATGTTGTTTCTGTGGGGCCAATGGTGCCACATTTAACATTTACGCAGCACAAAAAGACAAAAAGGGCAACATAACAAGTGCAGAAGAAAAGAAAGAAACAAGGCAAAACAGTGAACAGAGTCAGTGCAAGAATGCACAATGTAGAGACAGTAAAAGTAGAGGTTGAAACAGTTTCTATGAGGATGAATGAGAGCAAGCCTCACTCCTTTAATTGCACAGTCCCTAACTCAGTTAAGTGTTAACAAAAAAACAAGCACACTTTCAAGTAATATCACAATGTAGCTGACCTGTTCATAGTCTGCTGCCCATTCATCAAAGAACGTGGTCACATTCTCTGGATCACAATCCCTGCGAGACTTCAGTACCTCCCCCACGTGTTGAATAGTTCTTGTCGAGTCTGACATGTTGAGACAGTTCAACTTCAAACCTGGCAAACACAAAGACACAGTGTACCGCAGACCTCTGGATTTATGATGGCACTGCACCCAAAATTTGTGAATATCAAGCTGTCATCCCCTGAAGACTCGAGAGGCGGCTGAAAAAGGTTTGGAAGGTTTCAGTGGACATTTTGACACTTTTTTCTGACCTGAAAAGATGTCACTGTGTAATCTGACGTGACTGACTGGATTCAAATTAAAGGCTTATTACATGTACAATTCAACCCTCCTAAAAAAAGTAGACATAAACAGCATTTGCATACATATATGTACAGAGACACAATATTACAATTACAACCACTGACCTGTGACTGAATGCACTGAGTATGAAAACAGTTGTGACTTGTCAAATCAGTAAATGTCGAAGTGAAGGATTCAGGCCGGGAGCGCTGCTCATAGAGGTGCTGGTGAAACTGGATACCTTGTAGCCCCTCCTCCAAAACCACCTATAGGTAGTTGCTATTGTTGAGGTAATGATGAGATGGTGAGAGTGAAATGATGGGAGGAAATAATGCAGATGTTAGTCAGATATGCGAATACTTGATGGCAGCCAGCTAATCAAGTTAGTCCTTCTCGCCAGGAATGTTCTCCAGCTCTGGGGGGGGGGGGGGTTCACAGACTTGTCAAATCAGTAAATGTCGAAGTGAAGAATTCAGGCCGGGAGCGCTGCTCATAGAGGTGCTGGTGAAACTGGATACCTTGTAGCCCCTCCTCCAAAATCCAAAGCCAAGAAGTGCAAGCCTTCACCGAGCACATTAACTCAGTGGACAAGAACATCAAATTCACTCGAGAGGATGTCAAGGACATGAGTTTGCCTTTTTTGGACTGTGATGTCCACATTGGAGAGAACAGGCGCTGTCAATGGTGAAATTGACCTGCCTTACTCTCTCATTCAGGAGTTATTTTTGAGCCTTTTCCAGGATTTTGTCAGTCCTGTAGCCTTTCATGGTGGATCGTAGGCGTAGGCTAACTGGTGTGAGGCTGTTTTGTCTGCATCTCAGGTTAAACCTGAGATGGTTTCTGTAATCCGCCATTTTCCGAGCCAACCTTTCATATTCCCGCACCATTTTCAGGGTAGCCAACCCAAAATGTTCAGAAACATGCCTGTGAATATTCTCATTCATCCAGGTCATTGTAAGCTTTAGGGCATTCAATCGTTCGCAACTGGACCTCGTCAGTTTGTCTTAGAAGACGTTTCGCCTCTCATCCGAGCAGGCTTCATCAGTTCGTACGCAACCAGACGTAGCGCTGCTCATAGAGGTGCTGGTGAAACTGGATACCTTGTAGCCCCTCCTCCAAAATCCAAAGCCAAGAAGTGCAAGCCTTCACCGAGCACATTAACTCAGTGGACAAGAACATCAAATTCACTCGAGAGGATGTCAAGGACATGAGTTTGCCTTTTTTGGACTGTGATGTCCACATTGGAGAGAACAGGTGCCTCCATATTGGGGTTAACAGCAAACCTACTCACACAGACCAATACCTCCTTTTTGACTCACATCACCCACTGGAACACAAACTAGGTGTTATCAGAACTCTACAACACAGAGCTGATAATGTTCCAACCAGCCAACAGGCAAGGGACAAGGAACACAAACACCTGAGAGGGGCCCTCAAAACCTGTGGTTATCCCAGCTGGTCTTTTGTGAAAAGTTCAGCTGCTTCCAGAAAGAACAGGGTGACAGAGGAAGAAAAGAGGGACAGACGACATAACATCGTCATTCCATATGTGTCTGGTGTATCAGAGAAGCTCAGGCGAATTTTCAACAAACACAACATCCCGGTACATTTCAAACCCGGGAACACTCTCAGACAAAGGCTGGTGCACCCTAAAGACCGGACGCCTCACACTCAGAAGAACAACCTGGTGTATGCAGTCCAGTGCAGTGAGGAATGCACAGACTTGTATATTGGGGAAACCAAACAGCCACTGAGCAGACGCATGGCACAACACAGAAGGGCTAACTCTTCAGGGCTGGACTCAGCTGTTTACCTGCATCTCAAGGAGAAAGCACACTCCTTTGAGGATAAAAATGTGCATATTCTGGACAGAGAAGACAGATGGTTTGAAAGAGCGGTAAGAGAAGCTATCTATGTCAAGGTTGAAAAACCATCTCTGAACAGAGGGGGAGGTCTTAGACACCACCTATCTCCCACATACAATGCTGTCCTTTCATCTCTCCCTAAGAGATTCAAAGATTTAGCCTCTGAAAACAAACAACAAAGCCATTCACACATGGCTCAAGGAGCCTCCCAATGACAACAATGGGACACTAACGAGGCAAACGACTGTCGTTGACACCAAAGGGTTGCACCCCACCCCGCCTTAATGGGGGGATCGTTTGCCTCACAATAGAGTGATACCATTCTTGTTTTTGTGGGTTGGTCTCACTCAGGGGATAAATACTTGAACCTAACATCATTGCATTGGACTAGAGCTGTCCTATCTAGTCTGGTTGCGTACGAACTGATGAAGCCTGCTCGGATGAGAGGCGAAACGTCTTCTAAGACAAACGGACGAGGTCCAGTTGCGAACGATTGAATGCCCTAAAGCCTAGATTCAACAGCCTTTTCTAACATTTCCTTCAAGAAGCAACAAACCCTACCATTTCCTTCAAAAAGCAAACAAAGCAGGAAAACAAACCCTAACATTTCCTTCAAGAAGCAAACAAAGCAGGAAAACAACCAAAAAGATCAAAAAACAAGCCAACTCTGTATCTTACAACACAAACTCACCTGAATAGGCCGCATGGTCCCAAAGAGAGACTCTAGCTGGCCACACCCCCACCTTATCTAAACTTCCTCTTCCTGATTCTCTTCCTATTGGCAGAGTGAGAAGATGGGGCGGGGAAAGCAGAGCAGAGGAGAGGTGTCTTGTTCAGACTTTAACCTCTTCTCTCACCTAAGCTTCTCAGCACCTGATTATGCCGCCATGTATACCGGCCTTGTGATAAGCTAATTCTACAACCTGACAAAATGTGCTTTAAATTTGCTGTTCCTGAGCAGAGTGGGCACAATTGATCGCCCTGTACCCAGAGACTAAGGTTCTGCGGGGTTGGCAACACATCGTATGTCGCCCCTGTCAGAAATTTAATACGGCCTTCCTCCATATTCCACAGGTCCCTCCAACTAAGTTTCCTCTTCTCAACACCTTCCCAATTCAACCATTGTCCCTGTTTGGCTTGACCAACTGCTTTTGCCCCCCTTAACAACTCCTCCTGCCTACGCACCTGTTCCACTACAAGCTTTATTTTCTCCTTTAGACCAGCTTTATTCCACACTGGTTTGCCTGGGCCAAGCCCCAAGCCTCCCCGGCCAAATTGAACATTTCCTACTATTTCTGCATGCCTAAGAGCTGCCTCTGCCTCCTGCACTGCTGCCCTTGGGTTCCATTTCCTCCCACCAGAAGGATTCGGAACCACATTGCTAACTAACATGTCCTTACTCCCAGATAATAAAAGTTCTGTCCTAACTTTAGTGCATTTAAACTCCTCTGTTAGACTGGATACTGGCAGCTGAAGCATTCCTTTTTCATACAAAGCTACATTGCTTAAGCACCTGGGAGCACCCAACCATTTTCTAATATAAGAGCTAACTAGCCTTTCCATTCTCTCTGCTACAGATAATGGGACTTCATATACTGACATTGGCCACATTAACCTAGGATACAAGCCAAACTGCAAGCACCACAACCTCAGTTTTCCTGGGAGCCCTGATTTATCTATTCTCTCCAGCCCTTCTGCAACATCCTTTCTAAATTGCACAACCTGTTCAACATCATTCAGGTCCACATTATACCACCGTCCTAGACTCTTGACTGATTTCTCCCTAATTGTTGGGATTTCCTCACCATCTATAGCAAACTTCCTGTCACTTACTTTCCCTCTGTATATTGAAATACTCCTTGACTTACTAGGCTTAATCTTCATACTAGCCCACTTGAGATTCTCATTGACTTTATCTAACAACCTCCTTGTACATGGCACCGTTGAAGTTAGCAGTGTCATATCATCCATATAAGCCCTAATTGGTGGAAGACGCATTCCATTCTGCCGTCTCTCCCCACCTACGGCCCACTTGGAAGCCCTAATAATTACCTCCATAGCCATTGTGAAAGCTAGCGGGGAAACTGTACATCCTGCCATAATACCAACCTCCAATCTTTGCCAGCCTGTTGTGAGCTCTGTGATACTTGCACACAGTCTGATGTCTTGGAAATATGCTTTCACCAAGTTAACAACTATCTCCGGCACTTGAAAGTAGTCAAAGGAACTCCAAATAAGGCTATGAATCACTGACCCAAACGCATTAGCCAAATCTAAAAATACAACATTCAAGTCTCTTTTCTCCCTCTTAGCTGTCTGAATCTGATGCCAAATCATGCTAGTATGCTCTAAGCATCCCGCAAATCCTGGTATCCCTGCTTTTTGCACTGTCGTATCTATCATACCATTCCTTTCTAAGTAATTAGCCAGCCTCTGTGCTACAATACCAAAGAAAATCTTTCCCTCGACATTTAGGAGAGAAATCATCCGAAACTGGCTAAGGTCTGATGACTCCTTCTCCTTAGGGATGAAGACACCTCCTGCCCTGCGCCATGCTCTTGGAATACTTTGTTTCTCCTAAACTATTCTCAGGTATCTCCATAGTGTCCTTAAGATGCCAGGTGCACTCTTATAGACACGGTAGGGGACTCCATTAGGCCCTGGGGCCGAAGAAGCCTTTGCACGCCTAACCACCTCCACAACTTCTCTCCACCTAGGTGGGCTCACATCCATCTCCTGCTCCACTTCCCCTAATGGTGGCATGTCAGGTGGAAGACCTATGTTCCTATTCTCCTTTGAATCTGAATACGTCGACTTAAAATACTGTTCAATCTCTGATTTCGTTGCCTTAAGTTGCCCTCCTTTTTCTTGATTAAACAAGCCTTTCACAAAATTAAAGGGTTTCCTAAAAAATGCTGACCTTGCACGTTCCTTCTTCTTTCTCTTCTCCCTAAGGTGTTCTGCCCTTCTGTGTACTGCTAACCTGCTTCTCAGTTCCTCCTGCAACACATTAATTCCCTCCCTTTCTTCTTCTGACGCCTTCCTCCACTGCTTTCTTAAATGCCTCCTTTCCTTTACTAACTTCTCTATTTCTCTTTGCCGCCTAGACTTGCCGACCTGCATATCCGTTATCCGGTTCGTTACCATGCAATCCACCTGTGAGTCATCTTCCACCCCTGCTCTCACTGACTCTTGGAGTATTTTCCTTATATTGGTTGTAGCTAAGTCTGGTTGTAGCAAGTCTAAGTCTTGCCACTGCTGCCATGGGTTGCTAGCCCAAACCAGCACCTGTGGGGTCTTTTCCCTCCTGTCAGCTGTCTTTCCAAGCAGTCACATGGTCTTTCCCTTGTTGTCAGCTGCTCTATTCACAACAGTCACTAGCCAAGCTAGTTGTGAGTTAATTTAAACACAAGATACAAAGTCCAAAACTTAAGTGGACATACTCAAGTATCCTCAGTAAAATGTACTAAGTAGTATCAAAAGTAAAACTTATGGTTGTACAATAAAATGTCCCCTGTAACGAATATAATATTATGACATCATTAGATTGTTAATCAATGTAATCAATGTACATTAAACAATGTATAAGTACCATTTAACACTTGCAGCTGGTTAAGACAGAGCCACAGCAGATTACCAACTTTAGATAGAGCTAGTTAGTTTTGTCCAGTAGTCCATCCTGGGAGTCGGGCCCCTCCCAAGGTCACAAGATAAATCTGGCGGGTCGTGAGGTGGTTAATGTGAGAAGACAATAAAGAGTTTCTGGTGGTCTTCCATGGCAGTAAGTCATCTCACCATGCTCCAGCTGGCTTCCTTCGTCCCTTACCCATTCCTCCCCGTCCCTGGTCACATGTAGCTGTGGACTTTGTAACCGGACTACCCCCATCTGAAGGTAACACTGCAGTTCTAACCATCATTGATAGATTCTCCAAGTTGGTCCATTTTATTCCTCTGCCAAAATTACCTTCAGCCTTGGAAACTGCCAATCTGCTCATAACCCACATTTCCGGTTACACAGTATTGTCTCTGACCGAGGTCCCCAGTGCGCCTCCTGGGTGTGCAAGGCATTTTGTCTGGTACTGGGGGCCTCGGCCAGTCTCCCCTCTGGTTATCATCCACAGACCAACGGCCAGGCGGAGCGGGCTAACCAGACCCTGGAGGCGTCCCTCCAGCCGGCCTCCTGGTCCACCCACCTGCCTTGGGTTGAATATGCCCACAACTCCCAGGCTGTGGGTCCAGAAAACAAACTCATTCACAGCAATTAAAACGGTATTTGGTTAGAAAGGTAGGAAGATGGACTTTCCTTTAACACCATGAAAGTGAAAACATTACAGATCATTTGTATTAAAGTGTAGTCGTTAAAGTGAATCATTCACAGATTGTTAGATTGCTGCTTGCTACTACATTAATGTTCAAAATAGAAACCTTAAGTGCAGTACTTGAGTAAATGTGCTTGGTTAGTTTAAATAGACAAATGATGGACCCGAGAACCCTGTCACCCTCCTCATTTCGGGAGGGTATGAAAGCCAGGACAAGTAAGGAGGACAATGTTTCTCACAAATCACAGATACTTGTTATCACTGAGTTTCAACATCTTCATCTATGAATTATTCCAGACAAACTGACTCTTTGGATTCATTTCAGTTTGTCTGGTGGTTGCAGCTCCAAAGCAGCAACAAGGCGCTCCTTCACAAATTCTCCTTCTGAGTGAGGTTTCAGCTTCTTTGCTTTCAGCTCGCTGAACACAAAATCTGCCTGCAGAACATTGATAAGTCAGCATGTGGTCTGTTGCAGCTCCTTCAGTTTAGCATGTTTATAGCTGCAATGTCTCTTTTTTTTATCACTATGTGCTCGTCCCCACAAACTAATTTAAACACACTGGCTTGCCTTTTACAAAATGGTTCCAAATGTGCTCCACTTCAACCAACTACAACTTTAAATACGGCTTTAATTTTAATGTATGAGTAATAATAATGTAATGATATATGATAATTGGTAATTTATCTTAACAGTAAGCTGAACTATCAGTCTGATGGTCACAATAAGTATAGTAAGAGAAAGGAAAAATAAACAAGTACTGCTAGTGAAGAATCTTAATTCACAATTAAAAAAATGTAAAATCAATGTCAATGAAAAGAAAGAGCTTATGAGTGTTTGAAATGATAGAGTGTGCGAAACACTACGGGGTGCAAATGTTCACAGAATAAAGAATTTAAGATAGTACAATACAAACATTAATGTAATGCGTAATGTCCATGATCTCACATTTCCTGATTTACCTGAAATCAAACACTTGTCCATTCATTTCTCATCGACTGCAACTACCCCGAATCAGTTTCCAAGGTGGAAGCTGTTAGGAGACCAGAACGTGCTGGAGAGATTATACAGTATATCTCATCTGGCTCAGGAATGCCTGTGAACCCCCCCCCCCCCCCCCCCCCCAGAGCTGGAGAACATTCCTGGCGAGAAGGACTAACTTGATTAGCTGGCTGCCATCAAGTATTCGCATATCTGACTAACATCTGCATTATTTCCTCCCATCATTTCACTCTCACCATCTCATCATTACCTCAACAATAGCAACTACCTATAGGTGGTTTTGGAGGAGGGGCTACAAGGTATCCAGTTTCACCAGCACCTCTATGAGCAGCGCTCCCGGCCTGAATCCTTCACTTCGACATTTACTGATTTGACAAGTCACAACTGTTTTCATACTCAGTGCATTCAGTCACAGGTCAGTGGTTGTAATTGTAATATTGTGTCTCTGTACATATATGTATGCAAATGCTGTTTATGTCTACTTTTTTTTAGGAGGGTTGAATTGTACATGTAATAAGCCTTTAATTTGAATCCAGTCAGTCACGTCAGATTACACAGTGACATCTTTTCAGGTCAGAAAAAAGTGTCAAAATGTCCACTGAAACCTTCCAAACCTTTTTCAGCCGCCTCTCGAGTCTTCAGGGGATGACAGCTTGATATTCACAAATTTTGGGTGCAGTGCCATCATAAATCCAGAGGTCTGCGGTACACTGTGTCTTTGTGTTTGCCAGGTTTGAAGTTGAACTGTCTCAATATGTCAGACTCGACAAGAACTGTTCAACACGTGGGGAAGGTACTGAAGTCTCGCAGGGATTGTGATCCAGAGAACTTGGTTACATTCTATGATGAATGGGCAGCAGACTATGAACAGGTCAGTTACATTTTGATATTACTTGAAAGTGTGTTTGGTTTTTTGTTAACACTTAACTTAGTTAGGGACTGTGCAATTAAAAGAGTGAGGCTTGCTCTCATTCATCCTCATAGAAACTGTTTCAACCTCTACTTTTACTGTCTCTACATTGTGCATTCTTGCACTGACTCTGTTCACTGTTTTGCCTTGTTTCTTTCTTTTCTTCTGCACTTGTTATGTTGCCCTTTTTGTCTTTTTGTGCTGCGTAAATGTTAAATGTGGCACCATTGGCCCCACAGAAACAACATTTTATCCCTACTGTGTACATGTATATGGATGGGTTGACAATAAAGTTGTCTTGAGTCTTGAGTGTAGGGAAGAAAAGGGAGGGTTGTCTACATTTTGTAGTTGCTCAGGGAAGACATTGCATCTATACTGTGTGCATAATACTGGACCAGTGAGCAAGTCCCGCTCATATCATGGCCCCTTGCTGTACCCACCTGTGCAATCTTTTCAAAAATTTCCATTGGCAATATATTTTTACAGTCTTTTTCTATAAAGTGTACATAAATACATAGTCAATTTTTATTTTGTATTTTTTATTATCTTATTATTCGTGCCACTATTGCTTGCTGCCTGTAACATCCTAATTTCCCCAGCAGGGGATTAATAAAGTTAGATTTTACCTTACCTTATCTAATCTTATCTTATCTCTAATTCCCATTCACAGTCTTATGACAAATTCTAAATGAAGCAAATGTGTCACATAACTGCTGACTAAAGCGTATGATGGGTTGGTTTGATTCAAGGGTTTAGATGTTTGATCTACGTGTCTTCATTTGTTTCTTAACATCGTGTCTTCAACAGGATCTCAATTTCTTGGACTACCAAGGACCAGATCTGGTTGCAGAATTAATTTCTTCCAACTTCAGTGGGAATCGAGAAGCAGCCCTGGTTTTGGATGTCGCCTGCGGGCCTGGACAGATAGCTAAACTGGTGAGTCCACAACTGCTAATCATCAATACAAAGACAATGTAACGTCAGAGCAAAAATTCTGAATGTCAGGTTAGATCAACCTTCCCCTTCACCTAGCAACCTCAAACTCCTCAACAAGGTAACTGCTGTAAGAACAGTCGGAGCTGCTGTAACAGGCTGCCACTCTTGTTGAAACCAGTTTTACTTTGCCCTGTTGCTGGTTGGAAAACTACTTGCTCTGTGTGCAGCAGGAAATCAGATCTGATTTCTTTATCAGAACAAGTTGTTTGCATTGTAAACAGATGCTGCAGTTGTTTTTTCTGACAAAGAAGCTGATTGTTTTTTTACAAGACAAAAAATGTCTGAGTGGTTGCAAAATGACCATTCAGTCCATCAGGCTTGTTTGTGTGCTCCTCTGCTGTGCATAGATGAGTGAACTCAGCTTCAAACGCTTTGTGGGGATCGACTGCAGTAAAGGAATGCTGGAGGAAGCGGCTAAAACTGGGCTCTATGAGGATCTCAAACTGGTCAATCTGGGAACTGAACCGCTGCCTGCACAAGCTGGTACGATATATACACATTCATGCAGTCATATTAGTTACATTCAGGTTAAAATGTGAATAACATCTGATCATGGCCTTGTCTGGAATCTCATCTGGTCTTTTTGATTTATTTCCACTCCAATCCTCCTCCACCATACATGTGCCGTTGCCTTCCTTCTTCCCTACTTCCTCCTTTCCTCTCTGCATCATTCGTTCCCTCCCTCCTCATCCTCTCCTGCTTCAGATACGGTTGATGTGGTGGCCATGGTCGGTGCTCTGCAACCCGATCTTGTACCATTCAGCGTTTTGAGGGAGTTTTGCCACGTCACTAAACCAGGTAACCAGCTGCAGCTCCATCAGGCTTCGTGCTGCCGTTCTTGTGCACTCTTTTTTTTTCCTGCAGTTGATATTTTGAAAAACATTTGAAAAATGTTTGTTCCTGTTTTCAAATGATTTTAAAATGGATTTGAAGATGACTTGACTTGATTGCCACATCAAATCACGGCAGGTGTTATATGGTTATATGGTATTGCTGTATATACTCTTTATGTACAATACTTTTTATTACTACTGTTTGCTATTTTTTATATTTTATTATTATGTATATAATTTTTACTGCTTGCTATTTTGATATTTTATTATGTATAGTTTGTTCTTTACAGTTCACAAATTTTCACTTATTTCACTGTGTGTAATGCTGCTGCTGCACTGCCGCCCACCAAAACAAAGACTTCAATGGCTTTTTGCCTTTTCTTCCAGGTGGCTTGATTTGTGTCACAAAGGCTCAACACAGAACTGATCCTGAAGGCTTCACTGCTCTTGTGGAGAAAGAGTTCAAGCTCCTGGAGGACGAAGGACTGTGGTGCTCCGTAGATGTCAAGAAGTCTGACCGATACATTAGAGATGCAAGTCTGGCTGGCCAGAAAGATAAGCAGGATGTGGGATTTACCAGTGGAACTGCTTACCTGTTCAGGAAACCTCTCGTGTGATGCTGCAGTGTGGGAATCAGAATCAATGGCCCAAATCAGATTTTTATTTCCAGTCCCACAATTCATGTTTGATGTATTTGCCATACTGTAAATGTGATCTGTGAAATAAACATCGGTTGAAATGATGCAAAGAAGACATCTTGTTTTTGACTTCAAACAATGCTACATGCCAGTAACATGCCTCCAACAGAGCCACCGAAGCTATCACTGTTGTGTTCAAATATTCTCTTGGTGTACACTACATATGCATTTGTCCCTGTCAAGAAAATTGTGATAGATTACACATTATACGCATCACTGTTGCTGTTTCTCCATTTATTTATTTAGGTCTACCATTTTCCATTAGGTTAATTTAAACACAAGATACTTGTGCTCAAAAAGAGGATTCATTCTCAGTGAAGAACCTTGGAGCTCTAATCTGCCTCTATACATGCCAAAGAGCAGTGATTCCTAACACGTCTCTGGGGGTCATCAGGTGGAAACCTCCCTTCAACAGTGTTTCGCCTACTTAGTCCCACTACACCTCCAGGAGGTTAGGCAGTGAACTACGGCGTCCCAGAGTCACCCCCCCTAGTGCCAGTTCACACTGCTCCTACACAATCCAAACAGCACTGCCACGTTCAACTGACCCAGAGATGCTCCAGGTAGTGGCCAGTACCGATGCTACCATTTAACTATTGCTAATGCTACTGCTAACCGCTAAGAAGAACAGAAGAAGACAGTACAGTTCCGATGCTACCATTTAGCTAATGTTAATTGCTAACCGCTACCTGCTACACTGAAAAAAAAAGTCCTTTGAATTTACTTGATTTAAATGTGTACATCGGTCCCACATGATCAGAATGTGGCCAACTGACAATAATTTTTCTCTTTTTCTCAATTAATTATTGCTCGTCAAACCAAAATATTGCATTCACGTTAGCCTGTTTGAAAGAATCGTGTTGATTCAACACATTGTTTTTCAGTTACTGTAATACCAATTTATTGTGTAATGTTAAAGTAATTTTATCATGTCGATGATACCTGAATTTCAACTGTAACTCCTACTTGATTTCTTAATGCTAATATTATTCAAAGGTATTGCATAACTTTAAAACAATTCCATTATGTTCCTGCTACCTGAGTTAGGTCTGTAAATCTAACTTGATTTGTTCAAGTTAACTCTATCCAAACATATTGTAGACATTGGTTCCATGTACTAGTTAAATGTGTGCAAATACAAAAGCATAAATGTAAAAAAGCTGATATGCATTGACAAAAAAAAAGACAGTCAGTTCTGTACCAAAATTTGATGTATTGAGCCCTGCATCAACAGCAGTTGATTCAAACACAAATACACAACAATACAAGCCACACAACTGTTTGTAGTTCCACAGAACAGTGGATTTACAACAGAAAGAAATGCAAATTTTGCATGATGTGCAATGGATACACAAAACATATAACATGACCTTGCATTAACTGTTTTCACATTATATCGATAGAAGCAAATACAAACATATCTTCAGAGTGGATTAAGAAAAGCAAAGAGTTATAAACCCTGCGTAAACTGTTGTCACAGTATATTTAAAAGTGCAAAAACAAAATACTGTCAACTGTTATGACCAACACTACATTTTCAGGAGCAAATGCAAAACTGAATAACACTATCTCACTGAAGTAAACTAAACATGTCAGAAAGTGAAGAAGGCAAATTACAGCTAGTGCTTTGTTAATAAGTGTACTCCCAAGGTTATCCTTGCACTCACTATTTTCACAGTATGGACAACAGTATTTTCAAAGTGGATTTACAATTGAAAGAACAAATATCAACCCTGTTTTCCTTGAGGAATAAACACAGATATGTAAACCTTGTACAAGCCATTGTCAGAGGATTCAAAGTAACAAATTAAAAACAGCTGCTTTATTTGGTTAGTTGACTCAGAGCAGCAAACTAAAATGGTTACAAACCCTCTTTAAACTGTTTTCATAATGGTTTTATAATAGAAAATAGTGGCAACTTACAACAGTGGATTTACAAAAGAAAATGAAAAAGCAAGCAAAATAGAACAGCAATACCAAAGATGCTGTTGAGGACAATTCAAATGTCCTTTTTTTTGTTTGTTTATCGCTGGGAACGCAGTGTCTCTGACCCCTAACACTGAAAGAGCCTGTTTTTTAGAGTGAGTGCTTTGTTAGAAAGTTTATCTCCATCCAGTTCCATGAAAATCTTCTGGACTACCTCAAAGGTAAAGCGGAGGTCAGCAGGGTAGCTGAGGTTCAGCGCATACATGAGTCCGAACAGCATAGCAACAGCTAATGCTACATTGTCTAGATCTTGCAACACCTTGATGCCTTCAAGGACAATTCCAATATCCTTAGTTTCATCTCTTGAAGCATGTTCTTTAAGAACATAAATCCCAACAGTGGTGTCCTCAATGGCCTCGTTGATGGCGTTTTCATCCATGCCCTGTACAAAACAGACAAAAGTGGGCAAATAAAGGAAGGTAAATAAAAGCTATTTAACCAAGCCCCTATCAATAAAAGAATAAATAAATATGAAATTGGCTAGGCATAGTGACAGTATATAGACAAGGTAAGGTAAAAGTGAGAATGAAGGTAAATTTAAAGAAAAGAACAAGTAACTACAGTTGAACATTAAAACAAATTTCAGCTGATGTTTAAATCACATGAACCCTGTTGTGGCCACCATACCGCCAGTCAAATTTTCATTATCATATTGGCAACTGACTTTTGTTTTATTATCTTTCAATTGCTTTACTCATGTCAGAGAACTGTGTAGCTGTTTAACAAAATGAAAAGGATGAAACATGAAAGAATGACACATTAAAGAATAAAATAAAAGATAAGATCAGGTGAGTAGTTTAAAAAATGTTGGATTGTAATAGAACAGCAATGGCCAAGACAGAGACAAAAAGAATAGTGACAGAACAGCTATTGAAACTATGATTAATTTAAACTGATCAATCATCAGATTGTTTTCCTTTTAAATAATCAATGATTTAGTTTTAAAAAAATATTGAAAATAATGAAAAACACCCACCACCAAGTCTCAAATTTGCTATGTTAGTTTAACTAACAACCAAGAAACATTGTATTGATTTTACAATGGTACGAAACAGATTAGCAAAATTATAATCCGTACATTTTATATTAATCAATGAATTATTTCAGACCATGTGATCAAGTACGAGAACAAGGGAAGGATGGAAGATAAGGGGAAAAAGTAAGCACAGATTCGTGTACATACCACATATTCCCGCACAAGGTTTTCTGGATCTTCACCCATGTAGATACAGACTCCCTTGATGATACACTCTCGTCCAGTGTCTACATCATTACACTGAAAGGAGATTTTCTTGATTAGTGTCTTAATTCAGCCCATGTGCTTTAATTTAAAGTCAACTACTGGTGCAAACTGTCATATGGGTACATATTTCTGAGAATATAACACCAGGGTTCCTACAATGGTACAAGCTTTGATGTAAGCTCCAGATCATTATATAATGATAAATAAGTAACTAGAGGAAAAGTTAAAACAGTCAAAAAGATGCACAAATAGTGGAAGGAAAAAGATACAAATGAATGCACTCATGGTCTCCCTGGCTCTCTGTACAATCTGTATGCCCTTCTTGCCAATAAATTATGTGGCAACTAAAACATTGTTCAATTTTACATTACCTTTCCACAATTCAAAAAAAAAATATTTTCTAAAAAATGTCAAAATTGTTAACATTTGTGGGTTTTTCATGACTGTGGGACTCCTGTATAACTTACATCAGCAATTTGTGCAATGATTGTTTTGAGCCTTGCTCCGAGCTGTCCTCCTCTCTTTTGGAACAGCCTTGTCAGGTTGTCAGAGTAGAGGTCCAGCTGAGACAGGAACTTGGACTGAAGTGGGATAGTGGTGATTCTCTTGAATTCAGCATTGATCTGAAAACAGGTAAAAAGCACGAAGGAAACAGAAAAAAGTAAGACATATTAGCAGTTTGCCAGTGTGCCAGTTTGCAAGTGTACCTAAGAAATTCCAAGCCTTACCTCACTAACTTCAAACAGGGCAGGCCACCTTGCCATGAAATCCTCCACCATTGGAACATCACGAACGACTTCATGTCTTCTGTGTGCGAAAGTCTTTTCCATCTTGAGTTTCACAACCTCTCTGTTATTCCTCTTCTTTACATCTAAGAGTAGAGCTTTCTGCATGGCCTCCAGACTCTCCTCAGTTTCTGATGATGGGTATGTCGGGCAAAAGTTCACCTCTGCCCTCTTTGCCTTTTTGACACCAAAGGCTGCACTGCGCTGTCCTGCGGGTTTGTTTTTTAAAGAGTTCACTGTCACCTCTGGGCAGCCCAGTTTTCTCAGGTGTGTGCGGTAGTTAGATAGTTTTAGGGCATTCAATCGTTCGCAACTGTACCTCGTCAGTTTGTCTTAGAAGACGTTTCGCCTCTCATCCGAGCAGGCTTCATCAGTTCGTACGCAACCAGACTAGATAGGACAGCTCTAGTCCAATGCAATGATGTTAGGTTCAAGTATTTATCCCCTGAGTGAGACCAACCCACAAAAACAAGAATGGTATCACTCTATTGTGAGGCAAACGATCCCCCCATTAAGGCGGGGTGGGGTGCAACCCTTTGGTGTCAACGACAGTCGTTAGCCTCGTTAGTGTCCCATTGTTGTCATTGGGAGGCTCCTTGAGCCATGTGTGAATGGCTTTGTTGTTTGTTTTCAGAGGCTAAATCTTTGAATCTCTTAGGGAGAGATGAAAGTACAGCATTGTATGTGGGAGATAGGTGGTGTCTAAGACCTCCCCCTCTGTTCAGAGATGGTTTTCCAACCTTGACATAGATAGCTTCTCTTACCCCTCTTTCAAACCATCTGTCTTCTCTGTCCAGAATATGCACATTTTTATCCTCAAAGGAGTGTGCTTTCTCCTTGAGATGCAGGTAAACAGCTGAGTCCAGCCCTGAAGAGTTAGCCCTTCTGTGTTGTGCCATGCGTCTGCTCAGTGGCTGTTTGGTTTCCCCAATATACAAGTCTGTGCATTCCTCACTGCACTGGACTGCATACACCAGGTTGTTCTTCTGAGTGTGAGGCGTCCGGTCTTTAGGGTGCACCAGCCTTTGTCTGAGAGTGTTCCCGGGTTTGAAATGTACCGGGATGTTGTGTTTGTTGAAAATTCGCCTGAGCTTCTCTGATACACCAGACACATATGGAATGACGATGTTATGTCATCTGTCCCTCTTTTCTTCCTCTGTCACCCTGTTCTTTCTGGAAGCAGCTGAACTTTTCACAAAAGACCAGCTGGGATAACCACAGGTTTTGAGGGCCCCTCTCAGGTGTTTGTGTTCCTTGTCCCTTGCCTGTTGGCTGGTTGGAACATCATCAGCTCTGTGTTGTAGAGTTCTGATAACACCTAGTTTGTGTTCCAGTGGGTGATGTGAGTCAAAAAGGAGGTATTGGTCTGTGTGAGTAGGTTTTCTGTAAACCCCAATATGGAGGCGCCTGTTCTCTCCAATGTGGACATCACAGTCCAAAAAAGGCAAACTCATGTCCTTGACATCCTCTCGAGTGAATTTGATGTTCTTGTCCACTGAGTTAATGTGCTCGGTGAAGGCTTGCACTTCTTGGCTTTGGATTTTTACCCAAGTGTCATCCACATATCTGTACCAATGACTTGGTGTTGTTCCCTTGAAAGAGTTCAGAGCCGTTCTTTCCATGTTCTCCATGTAAAGATTAGCCACAATGGGGGATACTGGTGAGCCCATCGCACATCCATGTTTTTGCCTGTAAAACCTTCCCCTAAATTGAAAATAGGTGGTTTTTAGGCAGAGTTCCAGTAACTGGCATATTTGCTCTGGGGTAAGGTTAGTTCTGTTCCGCAAAGTGTTGTCTTGTAACAACTGCTGTCTCACTGTTTCCACAGCATCCTGAGTTGGAATGCATGTGAACAACAATGTGACATCGAAGGAAACCATTGTTTCGGATGGGTCTAGTTTCAAGTCCCGGACCTTATTTACAAAGTCCATTGAGTTCTGGATGTGGTGTGGCGTTTTGCCAACCAGTGGTGCTAAGATGTTGGCCACAAACTTAGCAATGCTGTATGTCACAGAGTTGATGCTGCTGACAATAGGTCTGAGAGGCGCTCCTTCTTTGTGTATTTTCGGGAGGCCATAGATGCCCGGGATGGACTCTTGTGGGTATAACCGGTGGTATTGCAAATGGTCAATGGCTCCATCTTTCTGCAAACTTTGCAGATATTCTATGATTGTTCTCTTGTACCCGCTGGTTGGGTCTCATTTCAGGCATTCATATGTGTTACTGTCATTGAGTAGTGAAAGAATCTTGTCATGGTAATCGTTAGTGTTTAGAATTACCGTGCATCTCCCTTTGTCTGCTGGCAAGATTGTGATGTTTTCATCCTTGCTCAGTGATGTCACGGCTTTTCTTTCCTCATAGGTGAGGTTAGAAGGGGGAGGTTTAGCGTTGGAGAGAGCTGCCGACACTTTCAACCTGAGCTGTTCGCCTTCTGTTGCCGTTAGGTTGTTTTTCTTTATAGCTGATTCTGTTGCCGTTATCCGATCAACTATTGGGACTTGTTTTGGTGTCATGGCAAAGTTCAATCCTTTGGCTAAAACCTCCTTCTCCGGCTGGGTAAGCACTCTGTCAGACAGATTCTTAACCCATCTATTCTGTAGCTCATTTTGTGTTGAGTCACCACTTTTTTGCCTCCAGGTAAGACATTGCATCTTGGAAGTGTTATGTCTTGACTGCAAGTTCTGAAATTTCTTTGCTTGTCTGTCTTTCGTTTTGTTATGCTGGGCAAGTTGGGCTTTCAAAGTGAATTCTAAGACTTTCTTACAGACATCCTCAGGTAGTGATGACCTAAGTTTGTACTGTAGGTTGTCAAATTTCACTTTTAGGCTGTCAATGGTGAAATTGACCTGCCTTACTCTCTCATTCAGGAGTTGTTTTTGAGCCTTTTCCAGGATTTTGTCAGTCCTGTAGCCTTTCATGGTGGATCGTAGGCGTAGGCTAACTGGTGTGAGGCTGTTTTGTCTGCATCTCAGGTTAAACATGAGATGGTTTCTGTAATCCGCCATTTTCCGAGCCAACCTTTCATATTCCCGCACCATTTTCAGGGTAGCCAACCCAAAATGTTCAGAAACATGCCTGTGAATATTCTCATTCATCCAGGTCATTGTAAGCTTTAGGGCATTCAATCGTTCGCAACTGGACCTCGTCAGTTTGTCTTAGAAGACGTTTCGCCTCTCATCCGAGCAGGCTTCATCAGTTCGTACGCAACCAGACGTAGCGCTGCTCATAGAGGTGCTGGTGAAACTGGATACCTTGTAGCCCCTCCTCCAAAACCACCTATAGGTAGTTGCTATTGTTGAGGTAATGATGAGATGGTGAGAGTGAAATGATGGGAGGAAATAACGCAGATGTTAGTGTGGCGGTTGGTGTTCCCGGTGCCTTAATTTTTACGTTCCACTTCCTGTGTTGCTGTGTGTGTGCGCTAACTTTACTTTTATTTTCTGAGGCTGCCTTCCCCCCTGCTGCGTCGAGGAGCGATTGGACACACCTGGATTCACTTCCGAATCAAGACGCCTATTTATACTCTGCGGAGACGCTCCTCGACACCAGAGTACACTACTACGTACCGTGGTACCAGTGGCTTCACGACTCTTTTGTGGTAACATTAATATTAACAATCTTCTCGTGATTTTCTCGTGTGGAATAATTGTGTGTCTCTTTGTTTTTTCTTCTAGTGCCTCCGTGCCCACACAGTCCAGCACTCTCTGAAGCCTCCTTTTGTTGTTTGGATCACATTCATCATTTTCCTGTTTTGCCCCCTGCGTTGTGCAATAAACTCTGTTCAAACCTTCTCCGTTTCCGCTCCTGGGTTCCTCCCTACTCAGTTCGTCACAGAATACTCTGGCCAAGTATGGACCCAGCGGAATCGGACCCTATTCGGACTGCCCTTGCCCACCAAGGACAACGACTCGGTCAGCATGAGGACATGCTCCAGGGAGTTTTGGAAATGGTTCAAACCCTCAGTGCCCAAGTCCACGACCTCACCACGCAGCTCAGCCGCCCGGACACCCGCGGCGCTCACTCCCCCTTGATCCCTCCTTCTCCAGCACCCTCCCCGGCGCCTACCTCAGCCCTGCCAGCCCCTCAGTCTGTTTCTCAGCGAGAGCCCCACCTCCAGTTCCCCCGTTCCGCCTGCTGCCCCCGCCACTTCCTCTTCTCCTCTTCTTCTCGCAGCTTGGTCGTACCCGCCTACACCCCAGTGAACGGCAGCTGCGCTTCAACCTACGACTCTGCATCTACTTTACTGCATCCTGCATCCTTTACTGCAGTCGATCCCCACAAAACGTTTGAAGCTGAGTCAGTAAATGTCGAAGTGAAGAATTCAGGCCGGGAGCGCTGCTCATTGAGGGGCTGGTGAAACTGGATACCTTGTAGCCCCTCCTCCAAAACCACCTACAGGTAGTTGCTATTGTTGAGGTAATGATGAGATGGTGAGAGTGAAATGATGGGAGGAAATAATGCAGATGTTAAGGAACAGATGTGTCTGGGGGGGGGGGGGGGGGGGGGGGGGGGGGGGGGGGGGGGGGGGGGGGGTCACAGGCATTCCTGAGCCAGATGAGATATACTGTATAATCTCTCCAGCACGTTCTGGTCTCCTAACAGCTTCCACCTTGGAAACTGATTCGGGGTAGTTGCAGTCGATGAGAAATGAATGGACAAGTGTTTGATTTCAGGTAAATCAGGAAATGTGAGATCATGGACATTACGCATTACATTAATGTTTGTATTGTACTATCTTAAATTCTTTATTCTGTGAACATTTGCACCCCGTAGTGTTTCGCACACTCTATTATTTCCAACACTCATAAGCTCTTTCTTTTCATCGACAGATATATTTTACATATTTTTTTTATTGTGAATTAAGATTCTTCACTACTACGACTTATTACTCATACATTAAAATTAAAGCCGTATTTAAAGTTGTAGTTGGTTGAAGTGGAGCACATTTGGAACCATTTTGTAAAAGGCAAGCCAGTGTGTTTAAATTAGTTTGTGGGGACGAGCACATAGTGATAAAAAAAGAGACATTGCAGCTACAAACATGCTAAACTGAAGGAGCTGCAACAGACCACATGCTGATTTATCAATGTTCTGCAGGCAGATTTTGTGTTCAGCGAGCTGAAAGCAAAGAAGCTGAAACCTCACTCAGAAGGAGAATTTGTGAAGGAGCGCCTTGTTGCTGCTTTGGAGCTGCAACCACCAGACAAACTGAAATGAATCCAAAGAGTCAGTTTGTCTGGAATAATTCATAGATGAAGATGTTGAAACTCAGTGATAACAAGTATCTGTGATTTGTGAGAAACATTGTCCTCCTTACTTGTCCTGGCTTTCATACCCTCCCGAAATGAGGAGGGTGACAGGGTTCTCGGGTCCATCATTTGTCTATTTAAACTAACCAAGCACATTTACTCAAGTACTGCACTTAAGGTTTCTATTTTGAACATTAATGTAGTAGCAAGCAGCAATCTAACAATCTGTGAATGATTCACTTTAACGACTACACTTTAATACAAATGATCTGTAATGTTTTCACTTTCATGGTGTTAAAGGAAAGTCCATCTTCCTACCTTTCTAACCAAATACCGTTTTAATTGCTGTGAATGAGTTTGTTTTCTGGACCCACAGCCTGGGAGTTGTGGGCATATTCAACCCAAGGCAGGTGGGTGGACCAGGAGGCCGGCTGGAGGGACGCCTCCAGGGTCTGGTTAGCCCGCTCCGCCTGGCCGTTGGTCTGTGGATGATAACCAGAGGGGAGACTGGCCGAGGCCCCCAGTACCAGACAAAATGCCTTGCACACCCAGGAGGCGCACTGGGGACCTCGGTCAGAGACAATACTGTGTAACCGGAAATGTGGGTTATGAGCAGATTGGCAGTTTCCAAGGCTGAAGGTAATTTTGGCAGAGGAATAAAATGGACCAACTTGGAGAATCTATCAATGATGGTTAGAACTGCAGTGTTACCTTCAGATGGGGGTAGTCCGGTTACAAAGTCCACAGCTACATGTGACCAGGGACGGGGAGGAATGGGTAAGGGACGAAGGAAGCCAGCTGGAGCATGGTGAGATGACTTACTGCCATGGAAGACCACCAGAAACTCTTTATTGTCTTCTCACATTAACCACCTCACGACCCGCCAGATTTATCTTGTGACCTTGGGAGGGGCCCGACTCCCAGGATGGACTACTGGACAAAACTAACTAGCTCTATCTAAAGGTGGTAATCTGCTGTGGCTCTGTCTCAACCAGCTGCAAGTGTTAAATGGTACTTATACATTGTTTAATGTACATTGATTACATTGATTAACAATCTAATGATGTCATAATATTATATTCGTTACAGGGGACATTTTATTGTACAACCATAAGTTTTACTTTTGATACTACTTAGTACATTTTACTGAGGATACTTGAGTATGTCCACTTAAGTTTTGGACTTTGTATCTTGTGTTTAAATTAACTCACAACTAGCTTGGCTAGTGACTGTTGTGAATAGAGCAGCTGACAACAAGGGAAAGACCATGTGACTGCTTGGAAAGACAGCTGACAGGAGGGAAAAGACCCCACAGGTGCTGGTTTGGGCTAGCAACCCATGGCAGCAGTGGCAAGACTTAGACTTGCTACAACCAGACTTAGCTACAACCAATATAAGGAAAATACTCCAAGAGTCAGTGAGAGCAGGGGTGGAAGATGACTCACAGGTGGATTGCATGGTAACGAACCGGATAACGGATATGCAGGTCGGCAAGTCTAGGCGGCAAAGAGAAATAGAGAAGTTAGTAAAGGAAAGGAGGCATTTAAGAAAGCAGTGGAGGAAGGCGTCAGAAGAAGAAAGGGAGGGAATTAATGTGTTGCAGGAGGAACTGAGAAGCAGGTTAGCAGTACACAGAAGGGCAGAACACCTTAGGGAGAAGAGAAAGAAGAAGGAACGTGCAAGGTCAGCATTTTTTAGGAAACCCTTTAATTTTGTGAAAGGCTTGTTTAATCAAGAAAAAGGAGGGCAACTTAAGGCAACGAAATCAGAGATTGAACAGTATTTTAAGTCGACGTATTCAGATTCAAAGGAGAATAGGAACATAGGTCTTCCACCTGACATGCCACCATTAGGGGAAGTGGAGCAGGAGATGGATGTGAGCCCACCTAGGTGGAGAGAAGTTGTGGAGGTGGTTAGGCGTGCAAAGGCTTCTTCGGCCCCAGGGCCTAATGGAGTCCCCTACCGTGTCTATAAGAGTGCACCTGGCATCTTAAGGACACTATGGAGATACCTGAGAATAGTTTAGGAGAAACAAAGTATTCCAAGAGCATGGCGCAGGGCAGGAGGTGTCTTCATCCCTAAGGAGAAGGAGTCATCAGACCTTAGCCAGTTTCGGATGATTTCTCTCCTAAATGTCGAGGGAAAGATTTTCTTTGGTATTGTAGCACAGAGGCTGGCTAATTACTTAGAAAGGAATGGTATGATAGATACGACAGTGCAAAAAGCAGGGATACCAGGATTTGCGGGATGCTTAGAGCATACTAGCATGATTTGGCATCAGATTCAGACAGCTAAGAGGGAGAAAAGAGACTTGAATGTTGTATTTTTAGATTTGGCTAATGTGTTTGGGTCAGTGATTCATAGCCTTATTTGGAGTTCCTTTGACTACTTTCAAGTGCCGGAGATAGTTGTTAACTTGGTGAAAGCATATTTCCAAGACATCAGACTGTGTGCAAGTATCACAGAGCTCACAACAGGCTGGCAAAGATTGGAGGTTGGTATTATGGCAGGATGTACAGTTTCCCCGCTAGCTTTCACAATGGCTATGGAGGTAATTATTAGGGCTTCCAAGTGGGCCGTAGGTGGGGAGAGACGGCAGAATGGAATGCGTCTTCCACCAATTAGGGCTTATATGGATGATATGACACTGCTAACTTCAACGGTGCCATGTACAAGGAGGTTGTTAGATAAAGTCAATGAGAATCTCAAGTGGGCTAGTATGAAGATTAAGCCTAGTAAGTCAAGGAGTATTTCAATATACAGAGGGAAAGTAAGTGACAGGAAGTTTGCTATAGATGGTGAGGAAATCCCAACAATTAGGGCGAAATCAGTCAAGAGTCTAGGACGGTGGTATAATGTGGACCTGAATGATGTTGAACAGGTTGTGCAATTTAGAAAGGATGTTGCAGAAGGGCTGGAGAGAATAGATAAATCAGGGCTCCCAGGAAAAACTGAGGTTGTGGTGCTTGCAGTTTGGCTTGTATCCTAGGTTAATGTGGCCAATGTCAGTATATGAAGTCCCATTATCTGTAGCAGAGAGAATGGAAAGGCTAGTTAGCTCTTATATTAGAAAATGGTTGGGTGCTCCCAGGTGCTTAAGCAATGTAGCTTTGTATGAAAAAGGAATGCTTCAGCTGCCAGTATCCAGTCTAACAGAGGAGTTTAAATGCACTAAAGTTAGGACAGAACTTTTATTATCTGGGAGTAAGGACATGTTAGTTAGCAATGTGGTTCCGAATCCTTCTGGTGGGAGGAAATGGAACCCAAGGGCAGCAGTGCAGGAGGCAGAGGCAGCTCTTAGGCATGCAGAAATAGTAGGAAATGTTCAATTTGGCCGGGGAGGCTTGGGGCTTGGCCCAGGCAAACCAGTGTGGAATAAAGCTGGTCTAAAGGAGAAAATAAAGCTTGTAGTGGAACAGGTGCGTAGGCAGGAGGAGTTGTTAAGGGGGGCAAAAGCAGTTGGTCAAGCCAAACAGGGACAATGGTTGAATTGGGAAGGTGTTGAGAAGAGGAAACTTAGTTGGAGGGACCTGTGGAATATGGAGGAAGGCCGTATTAAATTTCTGACAGGGGCGACATACGATGTGTTGCCAACCCCGCAGAACCTTAGTCTCTGGGTACAGGGCGATCAATTGTGCCCACTCTGCTCAGGAACAGCAAATTTAAAGCACATTTTGTCAGGTTGTAGAATTAGCTTATCACAAGGCCGGTATACATGGCGGCATAATCAGGTGCTGAGAAGCTTAGCCGCAGGCATTGAAGCGAGAAGGAAGCAGGTAAATTCTGGAAGTTCTAGAAAGGAGAGGTTAGTTGTGCAGTTTGTTCGAGAGGGGGAGAAAAATAGAGCTGCTAAGTCAGGGAGAAGGCAGGTAGGTGGCTGCCTGGTAGGGGCTGATGATTGGCAAATGCAGGTCGACTTGGGAGGAAAGCTAGTTGTGCCCCAGGAAATAGTTTATAGTAATCTGAGGCCGGACATTGTCTTATGGTCCATGAGTAAAAAAGACTGTGTTTTTTATTGAGTTAACAGTCCCTTGGGAAAATTCAGTGGAGGCAGCTTAGGTAAGGAAGAAGACTCAGTATGCAGATTTAAAGACAGAATCTGAGCAGAGGGGATGGAAGAACAGGGTTTGTCCGGTTGAAGCGGGGTGTCGAGGTTTTGTTGCAGGGTCAGCTGTTTTACTGTTGAGGGAGCTGGGAGTGCATGGGCAAAATTTAAGGAAGACAGTGAGGGAGATGTCAGATGAGGCCGCTAGGTCTAGTCAGTGGATATGGATCAGGAGAAATAATAGTAGTTGGGGGGTGAAATAGGGACAGTGAGGGGGGTGGGGGGGGTGGGGCAGAGGACATGCATGCCTAACCCGGTGAGAGAAGAGGTTAAAGTCTGAACAAGACACCTCTCCTCTGCTCTGCTTTCCCCGCCCCATCTTCTCACTCTGCCAATAGGAAGAGAATCAGGAAGAGGAAGTTTAGATAAGGTGGGGGGTGTGGCCAGCTAGAGTCTCTCTTTGGGACCATGCGGCCTATTCAGGTGAGTTTGTGTTGTAAGATACAGAGTTGGCTTGTTTTTTGATCTTTTTGGTTGTTTTCCTGCTTTGTTTGCTTCTTGAAGGAAATGTTAGGGTTTGTTTTCCTGCTTTGTTTGCTTTTTGAAGGAAATGGTAGGGTTTGTTGCTTCTTGAAGGAAATGTTAGAAAAGGCTGTTGAATCTAGGCTTTAGGGCATTCAATCGTTCGCAACTGGACCTCGTCCGTTTGTCTTAGAAGACGTTTCGCCTCTCATCCGAGCAGGCTTCATCAGTTCGTACGCAACCAGACTAGATAGGACAGCTCTAGTCCAATGCAATGGTGTTAGGTTCAAGTATTTATCCCCTGAGTGAGGCCAACCCCAAAATCAAGAATGGTATCACTCTATTGTGAGGCAAACGATCCCCCCATTAAGGCGGGGTGGGGTGCAACCCTTGGATGTCAACGACAGTCGTTTGCCTCGTTAGTGTCTCATTGTTGTCATTAGGAGGCTCCTGGAGCCATGTGTGAATGGCTTTGTTGTTTATCCTCAGAGGCTAAATCTTTGAATCTTTTTGGGAGAGATGAAAGGACAGCATTGTATGCGGGAGAGAGGTGGTGTCTCAGACCTCCCCCTCTGTTCAGAGATGGTTTTTCAACCTTGACATAGATGGCTTCTCGTACTCCTCTTTCAAACCATCTGTCTTCTCTGTCCAGAATATGCACATTTTTATCCTCAAAGGAGTGTGCTTTCTCCTTGAGATGCAGGCAAACAGCTGAGTCCAGCCCTGTTGAATCTAGTCTGTGGTTTAGGCCTCCACCTTCAGCACCCTCTAAATTTTCTACCCCCTACCCGAACAAGGGTCTGTATCCAATCCCTACTTTCATCTTTGACTCTACCTCTTTATTTTCTACCCCCTACCCGAACCAGGGTTTGTATTCCCACCCCGCTTTTATTGGTGCAGTTGGTGAGAGGCAGGGGTAGATGATGGTAGTGTGGCAATCGGCAGTTACATGTGGCATCTAGGCCTGTGGTAGCATTGTAGCAGCTAACAATAGCTAAAGCAATGGTAGTATGATAGTTTCTTAGCAGTTAGTTAGCAGTTAACATTTACAGTATAGGTGAATCTAGCTTTATTTTCTTCTTCTGTTCCTCTTAGCAGGTAGCGGTTAGCACTTAACATTAGCTAAATGGTAGCATCGGAACTGTATTGTCTTCTTCTGTTCTTCTTAGCGGTTAGCATTAGCATTAGCAATAGTTAAATGGTAGCATCGGTACTGGCCACTACCTGGAGCATCTCTGGGTCAGTTGAACGTGGCAGTGCTGTTTGGATTGTGTAGGAGCAGTGTGAACTGGCACTAGGGGGGGGTGACTCTGGGACGCCGGAGTTCACTGCCTAACCTCCTGGAGGTGTAGTGGGACTAAGTAGGCGAAACACTGTTGAAGGGAGGTTTCCACCTGATGACCCCCAGAGACGTGTTAGGAATCACTGCTCTTTGGCATGTATAGAGGCAGATTAGAGCTCCAAGGTTCTTCACTGAGAATGAATCCTCTTTTTGAGCACAAGTATCTTGTGTTTAAATTAACCTAATGGAAAATGGTAGACCTAAATAAATAAATGGAGAAACAGCAACAGTGATGCGTATAATGTGTAATCTATCACAATTTTCTTGACAGGGACAAATGCATATGTAGTGTACACCAAGAGAATATTTGAACACAACAGTGATAGCTTCGGTGGCTCTGTTGGAGGCATGTTACTGGCATGTAGCATTGTTTGAAGTCAAAAACAAGATGTCTTCTTTGCATCATTTCAACCAATGTTTATTTCACAGATCACATTCACAGTATGGCAAATACATCAAACATGAATTATGGGACTGGAAATAAAAATCTGATTTGGGCCATTGATTCTGATTCCCACACTGCAGCATCACACGAGAGGTTTCCTGAACAGGTAAGCAGTTCCACTGGTAAATCCCACATCCTGCTTATCTTTCTGGCCAGCCAGACTTGCATCTCTAATGTATCGGTCAGACTTCTTGACATCTACGGAGCACCACAGTCCTTCGTCCTCCAGGAGCTTGAACTCTTTCTCCACAAGAGCAGTGAAGCCTTCAGGATCAGTTTTGTGTTGAGCCTTTGTGACACAAATCAAGCCACCTGGAAGAAAAGGCAAAAAGCCATTGAAGTCTTTGTTTTGGTGGGCGGCAGTGCAGCAGCAGCATTACACACAGTGAAATAAGTGAAAATTTGTGAACTGTAAAGAACAAACTATACATAATAAAATATCAAAATAGCAAGCAGTAAAAATTATATACATAATAATAAAATATAAAAAATAGCAAACAGTAGTAATAAAAAGTATTGTACAAAAAGAGTATATACAGCAATACCATATAACCATATAACACCTGCCGTGATTTGATGTGGCAATCAAGTCAAGTTGTCTTCAAATCCATTTTAAAATCATTTGAAAACAGGAACAAACATTTTTCAAATGTTTTTCAAAATATCAACTGCAGGAAAAAAAAAAGAGTGCACAAGAACGGCAGCACGAAGCCTGTTGGAGCTGCAGCTGGTTACCTGGTTTAGTGACGTGGCAAAACTCCCTCAAAACGCTGAATGGTACAAGATTGGGTTGCAGAGCACCGACCATGGCCACCACATCAACCGTATCTGAAGCAGGAGAGGATGAGGAGGGAGGGAACGAATGATGCAGAGAGGAAAGGAGGAAGTAGGGAAGAAGGAAGGCAACGGCACATGTATGGTGGAGGAGGATTGGAGTGGAAATAAATCAAAAAGACCAGATGAGATTCCAGACAAGGCCATGATCAGATCTTATTCACATTTTAACATGAATGTAACTAATATGACTGCATGAATGTGTATATATCGTACCAGCTTGTGCAGGCAGCGGTTCAGTTCCCAGATTGACCAGTTTGAGATCCTCATAGAGACCAGTTTTAGCCGCTTCCTCCAGCATTCCTTTACTGCAGTCGATCCCCACAAAGCGTTTGAAGCTGAGTTCACTCATCTATGCACAGCAGAGGAGCACACAAACAAGCCTGATGGACTGAATGGTCCATCAGGTCCATTTGCTACCACTCAGACATTTTTTGTCTTGTAAAAAAACAATCAGCTTCTTTGTCAGAAATAACAACTGCAGCATCTGTTTACAATGCAAACAATTTGTTCTGATAAAGAAATCAGATCTGATTTCCTGCTGCACACAGAGCAAGTAGTTTTCCAACCAGCAACAGGGCAAAGTAAAACTGGTTTCAACAAGAGTGGCAGCCTGTTACAGCAGCTCCGACTGTTCTTACAGCAGCTACCTTGTTGAGGAGTTTGAGGTTGCTAGGTGAAGGGGAAGGTTAATCTAACCTGACATTCAGAATTTTTGCTCTGACGTTACATTGTCTTTGTATTGATGATTAGCAGTTGTGTACTCACCAGTTTAGCTATCTGTCCAGGCCCGCATGCGACATCCAAAACCAGGGCTGCTTCTCGATTCCCACTGAAGTTGGAAGAAATTAATTCTGCAACCAGATCTGGTCCTTGGTAGTCCAAGATGTTGACATCCTGTTGAAGACACGATGTTAAGAAACAAAGACACTAAGATCAAACATATAAACCCTTCAATCGAATCCAACCCATCATACGCTTTAGTCAGCAGTTATGTGACACATTTGCTTCATTTAGAATTTGTCATAAGACTGTGAATGGGAATTAGAGATAAGATAAGATAAGATAAGATTACATAAGGTAAGGTAAAATCTAACTTTATTAATCCGCTGCTGGGGAAATTAGGATGTTACAGGCAGCAAGCAATAGTAGCACGAATAATAAGATAATAAAAAATACAAAATACAATAATAAGACTATAAAAATATATTTCCATGGGAAAATTTTGATATATTGATAAATTAAGTACAGTGTCTTGCTGTATTGCCCAGTAGATAAACATATATATATATATATATATATATCACAGTAGAAAAATGTATACACATAGGTTTAGTACATAAAGAAAATAAAAATGAAACATTGCAAAAGAGATTGCATGCATGTGATAGCAGGACGTAGAACATAAATCACACAGGAATACAGAAAGAGTATGTGTTTAGACACAGGGTTACATTAAACAACGCGGAAGATGAACACTGACAGCTGCGTTTTTGTATGTTTGCATGTGAAAGAGGGATGGGGGGGGGGGGGGGGTACGAGAGACCCACTGTCTGTGTGGGAAAGAAGAAGTTGTGAAATGCATCCTATTGCCGCTGGGAAAGTCAGCTGACATTTGAAATGTAATTATATATGACAGTTTGTTGGCAAGGGGCCATGATATGAGTGGGACTTGCTCAACTGGTCCAGTATTATGCACGCAGTATAGATGCAATTTCTTCCCTGAGCAACGACAAAATGTAGACAACCCTACCTTTTCTTACCTACACTCAAGACTCAAGACAACTTCATTGTCAACCCATCCATATCGATGTACACAGTAGGGATAAAATGTTGTTTCTGTGGGGCCAATGGTGCCACATTTAACATTCAAGCAGCAGAAACAAGGCAGGCAATGTAAGGTGCAAAAGGGCAAAATAAGTGCAGAAGAAAAGAAAGAAACAAGGCAAAACAGTGCACAGAGTCAGTGCAAGAATGCACAATGTAGAGACAGTAAAAGTAGAGGTTGAAACAGTTTCTATGAGGATGAATGAGAGCAAGCCTCACTCTTTTAATTGCACAGTCCCTAACTAAGTTAAAAAAACAATCACACTTTCAAGTAATATCAAAATGTAACTGACCTGTTCATAGTCTGTTGCCCATTCATCATAGAATGTAGCCAAGTTCTCTGGATCACAATCCCTGCGAGACTTCAGTACCTCCCCCACGTGTTGAATAGTTCTAGTCGAGTCTGACATGTTGAGACAGTTCAACTTCAAACCTGGCAAACACAAAGACACAGTGTACCGCAGACCTCTGGATTTATGATGGCACTGCACCCAAAATTTGTGAATATCAAGCTGTCATCCCCTGAAGACTTGAGAGGCGGCTGAAAAAGGTTTGGATGGTTTCAGTGGACATTTTGACACTTTTTTCTGGCCTGAAAAGATGTCACTGTGTAATCTGACGTGACTGACTGGATTCAATCTGATCTCTATCAACTAAAAGGAAACTACAAAACTTCTACATAACCCTTGTGTAATGTCTATCAATAAACAAAAGGCTTATTACATGTACAATCCAACCCTCCTAAAAAAGTAGACATAAACAGCATTTGCATACATATATGTACAGAGACACAATATTACAATTACAACCACTGACCTGTGACTGAATGCACTGAGTATGAAAACAGATGTGACTTGTCAAATCAGTAAATGTCGAAGTGAAGAATTCAGGCCAGGGGTGCAGCTCACAGAGGTGCTGGTGAAACTGGATACATTGTAGCCCCTCCTCCAAAACCATCATTTCAAACACTCATAAGCTCTTTTTTTTTCATCGACAAATATATTTTGCATATTTTTTATTGTGAATTAAGATTCTTCACGGACAGTACTTGTTTATTTTTCCTTTCTCTGCTTATTGTGACCATCGTGCAGCAAGAGGCCAAAGCAAACTGAAAAAAAAAGTGATGCTGTTTTGAATAATTGTTGTTTATGCCTCTATCGTTCATCAGACTGAGAGTTCAGCTTACTGTTAAGATAAAATTACTACTTATTATTATTGATTATTTACATTATTTTCTCCATTAATCGACTTATTGCTTGGTTTGTAAAAATTCTGAAAACAGTAAGAATTGCCATCACAATTACCCAGAACCCACAGTGACACCGTCGCAATGCTTGCTTTGTCCAACCAACAGCACAAACCTCAAAATTATTAAAAATGAAATGTGCTGTTGTTAAAATAATCCAAAGGAAAAGCAGCAAATCCTCACAGTTGTGAAACTGGATCCATGGTGTGTTTTTGTCTGGAAAATGACAAATGAATTTGCAAAACAGATGACAAATAATTTTCTGCCAAGCAACTAATTAATAAAGAGAGAGAGTTTGGGACAGAAAACACCATGAAATATGAAGCAACACGCATATATATAAATCAAACTTTGCACATCTCATCACACCAAGCGTACAGACACTTCATGCTTTAAAGATCTCTGAGGCTGAGGTCACAAAGCTTATTGGTTGGAAAGAAACTGACTTCTGTCTTAATAGCGAATCGTGGATGTTGCTACACCATCTGCTAAATGGTTTCTGGAGAGAATCAGATCAAAACTTTGCAGTCTCGTAAGTATGCCTGTGCCCGTGAAGAAAATGGGAAGCTGTGCAATGAGGATGAAATTAAAGCTCATGTAAGGAGTGTGGTTAGTTCCACGTATTAAGCAGGAATTTGACAAGTCAGGGATTCCCTTGGGAAAAAAGGCCTGTCAAGCCTGCTATTAAATCCACATTTGAGGTTAAACGTTTGTTTTTTCAGTTTAACTGCAAGGTAGACCCTGGGGGAGGCTTAGGAGAGGATAGGTGATGTCTCTTTGTGAAGGCAGCATGGAAGACGTTCTGCTGACATATAAAATCTTAACATAAAGGCTTAAAGTGTGTTCAAGTCTGTTCACTTGTTTTTTGATCTTTGCATTTGGCCTGAATTGTGGATTTTTGTCAACGCTATGTGACTGTGATTGTTGTCTTTTTATCGTTCTTGTATTGTGTAGACCCCAGGTAGACTAGAGATGAATTTGTGGAAGCTAAAAGGGATCCGAATAAAGAATAAAGAGTAAAATAGAGACAAAGGAAAACAAATGCTGATGCTGTACATTCCTTATACAAGAACAATTTTATAATGTTATCCTAAACCACTCCTATTTATGATTAGGGGGTTGAGTCTCCCCAGTCAAACATAGTCAATGTATATACAGGTGATTGGAAGCATGCCACACTCTAAGGGGCGTGAAAAGCCAGAGGCCATGGAAGGCACACATACATGTTGTTTGAACATGCAGTGAAGTGAAGAAATAGCTTGCACATACTGTACCTATGGAATCACTCTCTGGGCGTGAATGCCGGAATGTCGGTTTCAGAAAGTTAGAGAAATGGTCGGACACAGCTTTTGAAGAGCTATACTGGCCCCGTAAATCTGCCTGATCTGCCCCACATGTAGGCAAGTTTCATTTACAAAAATGTCACCAAAGATTAAGAGGAATTTCACACTAAATCAACATACAAAAACCAAACAAAACAAACAAAAAACTTAGCAGTGACAATGATGATGTTGATTTTGATGATGGTGATGATCCCATACCTCCTCTCAGCCTCAGACCTCTTTAATTCCCCCTGCCCTCTTAGCTCTCCTTTCTACCACCCGCTCCTCCTTGACACAAAGCTGAAATGTGGAGATATGTGCAGATATTCAATATTGCCTAAAATTTAACACAATTCATATTGTTTGTGCTGCAAGCCTTGCTGCTGAAAGCCTGGAATGGTTTTTAAATACCCGTCGCAAATCCAAATAAAAAAAAAAATAGGCCTTTGCTATTCACACATCACTCCCACTCTTTCCCACCCAAAAAAGGAAAACCATGTAATTACAACACAATACAAACACATTCTGTCCTAATTATGTAAAAGCATCACAATTATTCTATTGCTCTACCAGTTTCATATTCATATATTCACTGTGCAATGGACCAAATATGAGATTCTTCATGTGAATTGCACATTATGGTCCTTTCTTAGATTATTTGCAGAGTTGTCAAACGATCAAACATGAAAAGCTCACGTCATGCTCTCTCATGAAATCTCAGCTTCAAATGGCAAAACACCAATCTCTCCCAGCTCAGCAGGCGAGAACACGCTCTAGCTGATTTGTATGTACCTATTTAAAGGCCGATTAAAGACGCTACAGTAAAGGAAGCTAGCTGTGATGTGCTGTCAGTTAGCGTATGTGCACATCTATCTGAAATATGAATTCTTAGGAGGAAATAACTTTAATGATGCAGATATTGTGCACATTTTTTTGCATTTTTCAGATCTGTTTTTGGCATATTTGTGGAAAGCTTCTGAGCTTCAGAGCTCTTGGGGTCGTGTCCCGTGGTAGTAGTGGCTGACTGACATTTGAGAGCCAGCACTGCTGGAAGATGCTGTCAGCTGTGGTGTGATACTGATTGGGGCACCTATAGGCCCCTACATTGATTCAAGATGTTGAATTAGTGACATAGCATTGGTTTTGTACTGTTAGTGATTTAAGACACCTGCCCCTTTACAAAAATAACCCACTGAGGCGACCTGCTGTGCTGCTAAGTTTGTATTTAACTCAGGAAGTTAAAGCAAGCCAAGCTTACTAGCTTCCACTGAGAAAGTCATTCTTCAGTGATTAGTGTGTGTGTGCATGTGAGTGATAAACGGCCAGGAACGAGTCTCCAGAGATTTATCGACATGCTGATTTCCCTGACACCACTCCCCTTTGCCAGCCTTTAATGATTTGACTCCAGACTCAGCGGGGAGATGGAGGATGAGGAATTAGAATCCCAAAATGAGGAAATCTGCATAATGAGGTTTAAGCGAGCGCTCTGAGGCAGAACTCCACCTATGACCCTTCCCTCCCTCGTGGGTTACAAGAGGAAAGGCACCAGAGATGAGAAGACCAGTGAATGGCAGTCAAGGTGAAAGAAAGACACTTCCTCCATGTTCCTTTTCCTCAGGCTTCGTCGAGGGCTCCCATGATCTCACTCCCTGTTTCACAAGTGGCTGCAAACTTAAAAAGAAGGCCGTACCAGCGCGGCATTGATCAGACATTACTGGTGCATGACACATTAGTTTGGTGAAGAAGTCACTGGTGGCAAAGTATCGCCCTACTGACAATCGTCTCAGAGAGGAGGGCTGGAGAGTGGAGCAGCTTGAGGTCTTTACTGCGCAAACAGCAGCCTTCAGTGTTTCATCTGCTCTCCTGCAGGCTCAAGCAAAATCATTACAGAGCACACACACCACAACACACACTGAAATTAAAAGACAACATGGCTTTATGTTCCAGCTTTAGGTTTTATTTACTCTACCTCAGAAGTGTCACCGGAACAGTTTGCCAAGCCAAGTAGCTTAACCTCTTACCAGCTGACATCTCATTTCTTTTTAATAGTCAAACACTGTCCTGAGTCCTGAGTTATTTGGATGGAAAGAAATGTATGAGTTAATAAGCAATTTGGCTGCAGAATGTGGACTTTATGTACCCTCAATTAGCTGCCTCAGACTAAGTCCAAAGTTGCCACAGTGTAAGCATGTTAAATGGGTTCTTTTGCTTACAAATGTCTGACATAAAACTACCATTTTTTGTGTATGCTCTGCCTCATAGTCTATGCAGAAATGTATAGGACTAATGAAATGGCTTGCATAGAAATTCACAATTTTGTTTAGCATGTAGTATTTTGCACATGCATTTGAATTGTTTTTACTTAAACAATATATAAAATGTGTGGTTTAGATTTCTCATTTATGAAAACAAGAAGTCAGCTGAATGAATTCAGTTGAACTCATAACTCACATGCTGAGCAGTTCTCTTCTGGCCGGGCATATCCTCCTGGGAAGCTTTTGGCACGCTTTAGCACTGGCAGTTAGCCTTTGATAAGTGTGCTGGTTGAAAAGAGAAATAATTATCGCATTTGCTGTCACTGTACTACCTGAGTGTGGACATTTAAGTGACACCCAGCAGGGGTGGGGTTTGTGTCTGAGCCAGAGAAACAGAAATAGAGAGGGAGGAACAGGATGAGATTCAGTCTAACAATGACATGATATTAACAGATAAGATAACATAAGATAAGATAAAACTTTATTTATCCCCAACTATGCAGAGTTAGTGACATAAAGTTGTCTTAACTTCACTGTCAAACTGCTGACTGTAACTTGTTAGGCCACACAGACCTCTCAGCCTGTTAAGCCTCCATTCAGTCCCTTCCTGCCCTCTGTGATCACCTAACGAGTAAATATAATCATAGCACATACACAATAGATGCAGTAGATCTCAAGCTGCTGCTACAAAGTTGGCTGGCAAAATCAACATTAAAGCTGGAGTTGGTGATGTATTTTACAAGCATTTTTTGTTCTATTTACTGAAATGATCCTGACAGCAATAAATAAATCAAATAATCTGACAAAAAAAGAGTAAACCATCCGCTTCCTGTTGCAGGAATGTAATAATCCTATCCATTCATTTCATTCAACCCAAATGAAATGATCGGTTGACCTACCTGCCTGGCTAACTACGTGCCTGCCTACCCATGTGCACTCTGCCCGTGAACTCACTGTGCGTGTCCAGAGACTTCCAGAAGGCTACCTAGATCTATTGCTAAAGCTATTGTGGGCTCATTCCACAAGAATAACAGAGAAAGTGCAGCCAAAATTTCTCAATGCTACTGTGATGGGGAAACCAGTGTTTAATTATGTTCATCAGGTTGTTGGTTCTTGAACACACCCTTGTGTTCAGGCCAACCCTTCCCACCTCCTCCCTGATTAATCAGAGGGTATTTAAGGCAGCTGTGGCCTCGTGGCCTTTGTCTACCCTGGGTGACATGTGGGCTCCTTTCTGGTCCTGAGTTCTCCTCTCCCTCTTTCGCCTGGTCGTATTGGCGTCTGCACCTACAGTGGTGCACCTTCAATGTTGTGGGTGCTCATTGTAAAGCTGGGTTAGCCTGTGTACCTTTTTTTTTATTAAGGTCATTGTTAGCCGCTGTTTTGCCTTGGCTCTAGTGTTTGCCTTATTGCTGATTTCCTTTACTGTACATTCAGTGGCATGCACCGGGGGGGGGGGGGGGGGGGGCGACCCCCTCGTGGCCCAGTTTTTGAAAAACGTGTGCTAAAGTGCCCTCTTGGGAGCCAAAACATGTGTTAAAGTGCCCTTTTGGGAGCCAAAACGCGTGCTTAAGTGCCCTCTTGGACGCCAAAACGCGCTCTAAAGTGCCCCCTGGGAGCCAAAACGCATGCTAGTGTCCCCTGGGAGCCAAAACGCGTGCTAAAGTGCCCTCTTCAGTGGCGAGGACACGCTATATGTGCCCTTTTTTTCCTTTTCGCCCCTGCCCTTCAACAAGTCTGTGCACGCCACTGTGTACATTCATACATGCATACAAACATGTTCACCTGGACCAACTGGTGTGTTTTTAATTGTTTTCCTTAATTTCCTTTTTTTAGTGGCGTCAGTCGGCTTATAGTGGAAGCTAGGCGCGTTAGAGGGGTTCCCCTCACTGTAGTGTCAAAGTTCACTGGGATACAGTGGTGCACCATTTGCAGTGCTTGCCAATTGCTGTGAGCACACATGGTGGGTGAGTCGTTGCACTCCTGGAACACCCTTTAGCTGGCTTCTGTCCACTCTTTGTTATTTTTGAATTAGAATTAGTGTTTTTAAAAAGAAACCATTTAACTGTTTTATATAAATCTTTTAATATGTTAATAAAATTGTTATTTTCATCATTTGATTAATTTTCCCTGTATTAACCCAGTTCTCTACAGAAAGCTCCAGAAACTAATTGTTTCAATTGCGATTGATAAATTTTGCTTTATTTTGGAACCAGGTCTCTGTCTTGTCTCAGTGAGCCAACTTTTGTTTGTCAAGTAATTGAAGTCAGATTTTCATAAGATTTCCTGAGGTGAAACTCCCCAGGTGGCGTAGTCAGTCTGGTGGCCCCCACCCACGCACGCACCCTTGCCACATTCACATGTTAGCTTGACAGTTGTGTCACTGTGAAATAACAGCTGCTGTTTGATTCACACCAGTTTTACCTCAGTAGACAGATTATGTCTGTAATTTATTTAAAAGAGTAGCCTACAGTTCAACTGAGATCACATTTAGTCCTCCCTTCTGTTGTCAAAATGTACTATTTATAGTGACTTATTGAAAAGGACAGAAAATCAGAAATTCTCCTTTCATTTCATTTGGACATTAAGGAAGTATATGTTGCATTTTAAAATGTGTACTGACCTGTAATCTATACACTAATATATAATGTACAGTATAAACAGGAATACATATGACAACATCTGTGCATTCTATTGCAATTTAATGTGATGCAGTTGTTGTTACCTCTCTGACACAGTCTGAAGAAAAACTTGACAAAAGCTTCACAAAGGGGCACTGAGGTGTAAATGCTTTTGGTGGCTTAAGCTGAGTTTCATGGAGGGTTCTTCTCACCTCTCCAATAAGGTGAGGGAAACAGGAATGAAAAATGTCAGAATAAAACCCAGCTTGTAAACATGTGTCATTTTCCTTTAAGAGCCTTTGTGAGTTGTCGTTTTCATATATTGTTTAATGTGTCATAATGTAGGTGATGTTCAAGCCCATTGAGGCTGTAATTGTGATGAAGAACGAAGCAAATAATTGACTTGCATTTCCTTTTTGTGTTAAGTTGCCTATCTATGGAATAAAATCAAAGCAAAACTGAAATATGTGGGCATATTCAATAAATGATGTTTATAGGAATGTGGATCAGATCATGGCAGCAGGCAGAATCAATTAGCTGCTTGGTGCTTAGTGTAGTTTAGCTGAAGTTATTGACCATTCGCTGAACCCTTCCCCGAACAGTGATTTTCAGTCATAGCTTAGCAAACCTAACGAGGCATGGCAGGCCTGTCAAGCTTCCGATTTCTCTGCATTGAAGTTGTGTGCATGGGGCTACACTTTGAGTTTGGAGAGTGGTGACTCTGAGCCTTTTCGTAGACCCAAAGCACAAGAGCAAAAGTTTAAGGAATGGATAACATAATAAATGTGCTTATAAGATAAGATCAACTTTATTAATCCCCAGCTGGGGAAATTGGGTGTTACAGGCAGCATCAATAAAAATAGCAATAGCAAAGGCAATGGAAAATAAAAAATACAAAATGAGAAGTTGACTATATACATGTACATTTTATACAAAAGACTAGAAGAAATATATTGCCAATGGAAAATATTGAGAAATATTGATAAATTGTACAAGAATCGAAACAAAATCTGTTGTAACTTAAGCTGCAATTATTAGCGTGTCTGGCAAACTATCTTACTACCTTAAGTAGTAACCTGTGGTGGGTAGCTAGAGTACTGAAAATGTTTACTCAAGGAAAAGCTTTTACTACAATTGAAATTGCTCAAGTAAAAGTGAAAGCAAAAATAACAATTTGACAAACCTACTTAAGCAAAAGTACATTACTTGCTCAATAAACTACTCTGTGCAAGTTGCTTTGTGTTTTAACATTGTTTAGTGTCCAAGAGATCTTCACAAGTCATTTTATGCAAATCTTTGTCAAGTTTCAAGTCTTTGGTCTAGAGTCTGAGTCAAGTCTCAAGTCTTTGGTACTCAATTCAATTTGATTATTCCTAGAACATCTATGAACGTAATCTTTATGCTCACAACTAAGACTTCCACTGTGTAGTAGTACCCAGTCTGTGGAAGCTGCTTTTGTCTACCTGTGTCTGAAATGAAGGACCTGTCGTTTCAAAATGTACTAAAACTGCACTGCTTGTTTTTTTCTTATAGATAGAATCTACAACCTTTATGGTCACGCAAAACTTATCAAGCAAATCACTCATGACAGGAGAGCTCATTTGTCAATTGTCCATTGACAATTTCAATAAAGTTTATTAAATCAAGACAACTGCATCCTCACTGCTGCCAAACGTAGGGAAAGGCAGCATTACGTTTTTGCAATTTGACATGCATGAAATCTGAAATTTGACTTTAGAGCGGCTGACCAATCTTTCTGAGACCACCCCCTCCTCCCTGCCTGTGCAGACCGTGCATCTTAAAGATTGTGCATGATAAATCTGATACATTAGCATTGTCAACTGAAAACATGCTGTGCAAGAACAGGAAGCTTGACAGGTGTAGCAGGGGGGAAGGGTTTTGCAAGTTGTCACCTGACAAAACAATGTCAAATACATGGAACTGCTGCAGAATGAGAAATGCATGCATGTGCTTTGTTCCCCATGGTTTATAGGGACCATTCAAGATAGCAATGCACTGCATGTAAATTTCTGATTAGAATATCTGCAGTGTGAAATAGCTCAGACAAGCTGGATGATCCAAGAAATATTAAATGTAGGCTACTTTAATCAGAAAAGTTTGTCTTCCATCATGTCTATTGAGTTCACATTCACAACTAAAGCTCATGGCCACAGAACATTCAAGAGACTCCAAAACCCTGTTCATCTGTTCCTATCAAACACTGAACTGTGCCAACTCAGGTTAAAACCCTGGAGACTGCAGCTGCAAACAACAAATCTAAACTGCAGCAAGGCCACGATCCACAGAGGGAAATGTTGGAGGCGGAGGTAACAAGCTCCTTTATTTTGTATGTGCATTCAACTGAACCGCGGCTGAACAAGAAGCCCAAAGCAAAAACAACTTTGCTTTCAAGTTCAAGGTGGATGCCAAGAGATCTCTCATGGCATTCTGAACATCTTTTCAGGCACAATGAGGCTGATGATTTGGTGCGTAATGAGCAGCACAAACAAGAATTAATCTGGATTATGAGATGGAACAAGGCTGAATGATTGGGTATTAAATTGTAAATGAAAAGAAGTGCAAGGCAGAATCACTCATGGGTGAACTGCATCAATGCTCTGAGCCCTGAACAAGCACAATAATGACATAATGAAAAGTCTCATCAGCACCTATTAAAACATTGGCCTTAATTTATTTTCAGGTAATCATATCGATGGATTTTGATTTCTGAAAAGTATCAGAGAGGTTAGGTGTTTATGTTCCCTTTTACACATGCATTACCCTGCCTTTTTTAACATTAGGGATATATGTGCTTTAGCCTTTTATTTACTGGTTGACGAGTGACGCACTGAGGCCATATTTTCCTCTCAAGCGTCAGAGAAAAGGAGTCTAAAAAAGGAGCCTTTCTTGAGTTGCTGACAAGTGTCACTGTCTCTGAGAGTTCAAAGCCTTGGAAACTATTAATCCATCACAGGCTTGGCTGCCTGGCCCCTCTGCTCTGACCTTGGGCCATAAACAGCACTACTGATGTATTACAGGAGCAGAGACTGAATAATTACACGGAGGAGTTTAGGGATCTGACGCACAGTGCGACAGGCTGGATGTTGCCGGCATGGATGGGTATAAATAGCGTTTGTCATTAGAATCTAGATACACCTACAAATCTGATTCTGTGTGGGGTAAAAGTGGTGGGTGGTGATCATGAGTCGGCAGCAAAAACTAGATGGTTTAGGATCCATAGTTATAACACTGCAAAGGAAAACAATCTATGGGTGTGTTGTATATGAAAGTGCTTTTTTGAAAGACTGATAATAGAATAATGATGGTTAGCACATTGTAACTGCAACTACCCATCAAGACTTTGAGATTTGCACACTTCCTCAATTCTACTGATGAAAATTTATTTTCGATTAACATTTTACCACAGCTACTCTGTAAAACATATCGCTTCCAACAAAACTGAATTTAGCAAAAATGAATTTTATTTTCAGTTCAAAAATATAAAATGTGATTTTATGTTTTATTTTCCTTTTTTGATTAATTGATAGGGACAGAGCACATTAATGTAACCGGGTGGTAAAATCCAGTATTATTCTCCTTTTAGGGTGGATATAATTCCCCTAGTTAATTTAGTGTTAGTACATGTGTTCTTTGTTGTTTTCCTTTTGGTGTAATTTTCTTTAAATCTGAGTAGAAACAGATTGTAAGTGCATTGTCACAGGCTCACTTGTTGTTGCCAACTTTGGCCACAAGGCGGCAGTAGGTGGTAATATTATTGTTACCCTGCACGTGCGCCAGAGTTGTACTTCCTGTTTTACGCGTGGACAACCCGGGAATGTGCAGAGTGGACGGTCCCGTCGTGTGAAGTAGTCGGTAAATAGATAAATATCCTGTAAAATATCCATGTACAAACATGTGAAAAGACAATATATGTTGATATTTTAAGGAGGTGGTTTGATTTAGGCACTACTGGAGTTTGTGTCCTGGCATTTTGAAGGCTGGTCGTCGACCACGGTGTTCTCGAGTACATGCGCCAAGCCGTACTGTGTGATTTCACTTTGTTAGTAGAGAAATGTACAGGGTCTAAATTATTGTTTTAACTCTGTTTTAAGTTAATTAACCGTGTGTGGAGTAGTGCAATCTCCGGGAAGTCTCACGTGCGTTTAGTGAAGCTTGTTGGAATGTAAGTGTCCTATAAAAAATATGTTGTACATTTCTTGGCTGTTTTCTACAGATACAGTTGTGGTTAATGGTGTAAAATATGTATTTAACAAATATTATTTCATATGTTCTGTAATTAGCCAGTCCACTGCCGTATTTTATTTTGTTTTATTATTTCATTCTTTCTATTCATTTTATTTTCAGTCAGCCACAAAAGAGCTGTTTGCTCCCCTGGACTGAGAAATTGAAACACTCTGTTAAAGAATGACCTGTTGTGGTCAGAAATAAATGTGGCGCTCAAAGAACCCTTGAAGTAAATGTGTCCTGTGTGGCATCTAATTCCACGGGCTACATTAATGAACACCAGCATAACAATTGGCTGTAGCGCTAATTTACACTGTAGTCCCTATGCAGGTAACAAAAATAATAACATTACACAATATAAAAATATACAACCGTACGATGGCCAACAAGGGCAAACGCCCTTCAGCTCAAAACATTTCCATGAGGAGAAATGTGAACAGCTTCAGAAATTATGCCAATTCCAAAGCCAGGTTAATAAATTAGCTGTTCAAAGGTTGTAGCAACACAGGTGATTGTGTCTTGCTTGGGCTTGTGACACCTGTTGCCTGAGAGCCAGGATTAAGTTCTGAATCGCTAACCAGTCGTAATATCATGGCGACTTGAACAAATCTCAGACTCAGGTTGGGTGGAAGTATCTCCTCATGCGTCTTTGGAGGCACCTTGGTATGTACTCAAGGAACTTTGGGAATAAAAGGTATTGCCTCCTCAGGGCCAGGATATAGGCTCAGCCGCTGTTTTCTTTTGTACTGATAGCAAAAAACAAAAAAAATGCAATGGCATTAATTAACATGACTTAGCAATACAGGCTGTTATGGATGTGGGCATGTAGGCAGAGTCTTGTATCATTTGGAAGTAATCCTCATATCTAGGGTCAGCTGTTTGTGTGGAGAGGGTAGACAGCTAAAACACCATTAAGTCTTATCCTGAATTCATCCTTTACTGTTTTCATTAGCAGCGCAACAGGTGTTTGTGCTGGTGAGCAAGGAAACATTCAATTGCGGCATTTCTGCATACATATTGATGTGACCTTCTTGCCTGCATACAGAGGGAAGGAGCAGGAGCAGCGTTTATTGCAGCTACCGTTCAGTCTGCCTGATGGTGAAATTAAATTGTATTCTTCAGCCCCACCTGGGCCAGCCTGCTTCTACAGCTGTGCCTCCGTGTCTGAACAAATGAACCAAACAAACTCACCCTGACTTATATATTTATTTATTGTTAGCTGCACCTTCTTCTCTGACATCTGCTCCACCGATGCCACAGCTTTACAAAGATCAGAGCAGACAGGAATAAACAACACAAGCTCATAGTAATAATAAAATATTATGGAGCTCAGAATTGTGCTTGTAAATGTCATCAAGGCACAGTTGATGTCAGTTATTCTAACATTTTATCAGTGACAAAAGTGTGACCTTTTTGAATATGGGTGATATTTTCTTGGTATCTCCTTGGACTTCCCTGTTTTCTGACCTCTTGAAAGTTAAAAATGTTCATTTGTATGAATTTATGCTGTGAGAATCTAATCCTGATGTTCAAAAAGTCACCTTATGTCCATTTTTACCTCTACTGGCTCCCAATTTTAGCCAAATCTGACTTCAAAGTGCTTCTCCCAACATATGATTACATGGGCCGATGTCTGGCTGACTGAGGCCGTGGTGATTTTACCTTGCAGAGTTCAAACTCCTGTGTTCCTGCATATCTGAGCTATGCATATATGCAATATATGCCTTAGACACAAATGATCAACCTCTTAAACTTCTATAACTGGGTTTGATCTAATTATTCTTACCATTTTTTCAATTGTATGAAATAAAATTGGCTGAAATCATTATTTTACACTAACAATGTATCACATGATAATGTGAAAGGGCTCGCTTGTTGCTATGAACCTGCAGAGTTATCATCTGGATCTACACCACTGTACGGAGCTTTACTGGGAATTAAAGCACACTGTTCTTTCAGTAATTTATTGTTTTGGTTTACTCTCACAGCATTGTTTTCAGCCGTACAAGGCACCTGATCACCTAATCAGCATTGCATGTAAAACATATTTATTATCTATTTTGAAATGTTAATCAAAATACAACTGTTAATGTGACTCAGGCAGGTGTGAATCATGTCGTACTGACGTCTGAATCTTACGACAATGTTGTCCGATGTCGCTGAATGTACTCAGGATTGTGCAGAAACATCAGCACTGTTGTTCTGTTTGCTGTTCACAGCTGGCTGTGAGCCACATTCTGTCCTTTGAATTTATTAATCACCTGCAGCACTGAGAGGGTGACGTGCTCATTAGCACACGTGGCACAGCAGCCGTAGCTTTGGCCAGGGTCTAACGTTAATGAATGTTCTGTGTTCTGCTACACATCTACACCGGTTAGCTGTTGCACACAGTGGAATTGTCTGTAATAACCCTTATGGATGAATCCTGAGCTCCTTTAGAACTCCTTAGAACATTTTTATTTTAAGTAGCTAAAAGTCCCAAAAAAATCCATACCCAAAGTATCTCCCCAATTGCAGGTTTAAGATAAAACTCCCTGTGGAGCATCAAATTTCTAGCTCTACTTTTAAGACTTTCTCTCATAACAACTTTCTAGAAACACGTCAACTTTTCCTTTGAAGTGCATTGATTGTTTGCTTTATACTGTCCTTAGTGCTATGGAAGGTCGGCAGCTCGGCACTGGTTTGAAAATAAAAGAAATCTCACCGCAGCAAGGCCACGAGTTACTGTGGGAGATGTTTTATTCAGTGTTTTTACCTGTTTTAATCATTGGTTTCGTTCGTCTTGGAGTGAGGGAAACCTCCAGGGACATTTCAGCTCCCAGTACAAACCTGAAGGACGAGCATTGAACGAATCCTGATCCTAACCAGAAGAAGCTGATTACAGTGAAACCATGCATTTGTGCCTTTTTCAAGAGCTGGATCAACCTTGGAAAGCCCTCTCCCAGTTTCTAGCCCTTGAATTTGACTGCAGCACCTTATTTTAATTATTTTTTTTATTATTTAATTGCAATTGCCTGATTGCAATGGCTACTACAAAGTCAACGATGCACAATTCTATAGTGCTGCCAATGTTTTTCTGTCTCTCTGCTTTCAGCCAGTCTTTTCACTGGCCTAACTTCCTGTGACATACCACAGTATTTACCTTTTCCTTGCCAAATAGACAGCTTTTTACTATAAGGAAAACATCCTTACCTACCTACCTCCCTCTCAGACATAAAAACTGACCCCCAACCTGTTGAGCTTCTCATCATGGATCTAGCTCTCTTCTCTTCTTCTCTTCTTCTGTCCCTGTTTGTCTTGGCAATCACCCGACAAGAGGTTGACACTAGCCCTGCTCCTGGTTGCTCCTCCTGGGCAACAGTGGTGAAAGACAGGAAGAGGTATTTCTTCCTCTTTCTGATCCCAATGGAGAAGAAAACTGTCTTCAACCACTTTGTCCCTCACCTCTCGCCCAGTGCTTATGTGGCTGTCACAGCTGGCGAGGCAATTGCAAATTCTCAGCTCACACCCCAAACTGTACAGTGGTGCAAGAACCTATAACAATCCCAAAGTTTTGGTTCAAGGTGACTAGATTGGTGGAACTTCCTGGTACCGTAGCCTGCAGTCTTTTTGGTGGGAAAGAAGAAAATTTTAATGTGCGCTCACCAGCACTGCTTGAGCTTCAACTTTTGGTCCACAAAGTTGCAGTGCTTGCAGAAGCAATTGACTGCAAATGCTGTCTTCTATCTGGCCTTATTTACACCATGTAAACCAGACCTGAACGTTTCAGCCATCTTTTTAGCCTCCATCAGTGGTTGCAAAACATCTGTATAGATAGCAAGGCCAGACATTGTGGACTGAGCATGACCTGTATAAAAACTGATATACTGAATACACCCAAACTGGAAAAGGACCAAGAAACTGGTGTCCAATTCTGTCCACTATATAGCTTTTAACTCTTTGCGACCCACATTCCAGCACGACCTTAACAACTTAACCTTAATTCTGAACACACCCACTCCTGATAGAGAGTACACATTCAACTGATAAAACCCCAAATAATTGCTGTCCCAAAGTCCCAAAACATCCCCATAGCATGGATAACCATTTACTCCACAACTGCAGCCATATCCCTGTCGTAACTAGTGAAAACTGGGATCTTAAATTTAAGAGCTGCAATTCTAGAAATCATAATCACATTATCTGCATTAAGCCCTTCTCTTCTCCATCCCCTGCCACTTTTCAAAATGTTACTTTAATGAGATGATAAATGCCCATAACCTTGATTTTATCGGTTAATGTGAAATCTAGGGAAAGCTTTGTATGTCTAAATGAGGCCTCACCTCCAAACTATTCTACTTTACAAGAGTCACATGAATCAAGAAGTGTTGGCATAGCTCACATAAATGACTCCAGATTATAAATGCAAACTCCAATTAACGATACTGTTTTTACATCAATTTTTTTATATGGCAGTTTTATATGGACCACCATATATTATACATCATCATTTATCTTGTTACTTTCCGCCAAGCCTACTACTTTACTTGATCCCATTCCTTCAAAATTAAGTGACAAGCCCGGAGGCACGAGGTTTTAGGACTCAGAATGCAGACCACAGACAACTCAGCAAGGTTTCAAAATAAAGGAAAATTTATTAACTCAAAGCGCTCAGGAAAATGACAAAATGCAAACAAGGTAATGTAACAAAGTACAACTGAAAACGCTAAGGATAACTAGACTAGATAAAGAACAAAACTATCAAAGGCTCAAAGATAGCTCGACAACAAAGTAATGAACAAAAATGCAAGACTGGTCAAATCACTAAAGCTAGATAACAAAGTAGCAAACAAAAGATTCAAGGCTGGACTAATAACTAGACTTAGAGGGACACAGAAGACAAGGATTATGTAACGCTAGATAGCAAGGCAAGTACAGAACAAGGCACGAGACAATCTGGCACAAGACAAAGGGAGACGCGGACTATATATACACGAGGTAACAAGGAACAGGTGGAGACAATTAGGTCAGGGTAGACGATCCGACAGGCGGGGAAACACACCGGGAAGTCAAGGGCCTGAAACGAGAGGAGAGTTAGGTTTCACAATAAAACAGGAAGACAAGACATGATGCTCGTGAACAAAACACATTAACAAATCTGACGAGACATGACATTAAGGACCTTTTTCCAAACATCAGCTCACTGTAGCTACAGATAAAAAACAGCCCTTTAATTAGTGGAAAACAGGGGTTAAAGATATATAATCTAGACCCTGATTTGACGATTGTACAAGACCAATCACAAATCTGCCCTTCTTGCCAAAACTCCTTCTAAAAGCAGTGGCCTAGCAAATCATAGATCACCTTTAATCCAACAATTTGTATGAACCTCACCAAAATTCCACGCCACAGACACCACCAATGATTGACTTCTTGCTTCAGACTCTGGCTCTGTTTTAATACTGGGGCTCCTACACCTCAGCACAGCTTTCGGTACAATTGATCACCACATTACATTACATTACCCAGAAAGTTATGTTGGTGTCACTGGCTCTGCTCTCTCATTGTTTCGATCATATTTATCTGACAGATCTCACTTTGTTGTACACAACAACTTCAGTTCATTAGACCACAAAAAGATGAGTTATGGTGTACCACAGGGATCTGTGCTTGGTCATATTTTTTTCTTTACTTACTCGTTACCCCTTGGTGCATTAATCAACAGCTACTAACTTGGTTCCCATGTCTATGCAGATGATACTCCACTTTACATCTCCATTAAACCTGACGCCCGTCATCGACTGGTGAAAATTTCTAAAGTTCCTTCTATAAAATGCTGGGAAAACTGAAATGCTAATTATTGGGCCAAAATAAATAAGAAATAAATTCTGTGCCCTCACTCTGAATATAGCTCGTTCCACAATTTCACAAGCCCTTTTGTTAGAAATCTCAATGTCCTACTTAGTCTCAGTATCTCCTTTGAACAACATAAGAGCAATATAACAAAGACTGCATATTTCTATTTATGAAACATTTCCATGGTTTGTCCAATTCTTTCCATGTTAGTTCATGTAGTTTGATCACACTCTACGTTTTTGTGTGTTTTGCTAATGTTGCTAATTGCTGTTTTTGAGCTTTCCTTTGAGGCATGCTTTGTGATACTGGGCTAAAATAAAGTTTGACTTTAGCTGATAATCTAGACAAAAGTAATAAGCGGGAGTACAGCACAAAATGTTACGTGTCCAGTTTTGTACTGGGTTGTCACAGTTCACAGCCAAACCTTTTAAACATTGATGTAGATGTTGCATACCTTTACATGATTATCAGACCTTGATTCTGAAGCTTGTGTTGTTCTATTGTAAAATAATAAATAAATAAAATAAAATTACTTAGACTACCATTCTTTTAGAATAGCAATGCAGTTGGGCATATATGAAAAAGTCTAAGAACTTTTCTTTACACTTCTCTAGATACCTTTATTTAAAACGTGAAAAAATCATTGAAGGCATTCCATCATTTCCAATGATGTCGAGAGTACAGTTAAAACAGAATAGATACACACAAAATAATTAAAATAACGGGAAAGCACACAGTAGAACAGAGTTAAAAACATTTACATCCAAGCATGGAGTTTGTGATCATGTTTTAAATTGACCTTCAGGTATAGCTGTATTAAATTGTAATGTGTGTTCTAAAATGTTCCAAAGCTGTGCAACACACACACAAACAAAAAAAAAAAACAAAAAACAGTTTTTCCTAGTTCAGTGTGTCCATGCAGGACTTTCAGCATTAGTCAGTCACTTAAATGGGTCAAATAATGACTATGGGACCAGTTGAATAAAGAAGTGATGTATGATGGCATGTTGCCATTGAGAATTGTAGAAATAAACAAATGCCTGTCAGGTCTTACTGTTACAGATGTCCACCCAACCGTTTCATAGAAGATGCAGTGATGAGTAGAGTAAGTGTCACCTGTAATGAATCTTAGGGCAGAGTGATAAACTCAGACAGACAGAGGTGTGTCTGTATATAACATCACTACAATCAAAGACAGACAAGGAGACAGCCTCAATTATCCACTTCCCACTGAGCAGAGGAAAATTATCTCTGTTTCTGTACAAATATCCAGGCTTTTTGTTGAAGCCTGCTGACAATTATGTCAATGTGAAATAAGAACAAAGTTTAGACCCTATGGCCAGTCAGAGTGGTGATATGCTAACTATTGTCCATGATATCGCTGATTCTGAAGAAAAGCATGCATTTAGTCTTATTTGCATCCAGAGCTAAGTTCAACATTGTTGTAGGATTTCAGTAGTGTGTGCAGTAAAAGCAATAGAGAACTCTATCATCCTCATGAAGATGGGCATTAAATCATATCATAGCATGATTGACAGTATCAAACGCTTTTGTTAACTCTACAACGAGGTGAGCACAATATTTCCCTTCATCAGCAGCAGATACAAAATCATCTGTAACCAAATTAATTCATAATTAGCAGTGAATGCATGTGTTTAGCTCTGAAACCAGACTGGTGTGGACTTAATACAGACTCTCTTGAGAGGAATAATTAAGTTGATTAGTTGGTTAATTATTAACTACTGACTCCATAACTTAAGCAAGACATAGCAGTTTGGAAAGCGGCCGATAGCTGTTTTCTCCCACCGCCCTTATGCAGTGCTATGTGCATGTGCAGATTTCCAGACCTGAGGGATAAATCCAGTAGAGAAGTGTAGCGATCAAATAGATATGTAATTTGTTCAGCAATGAATGGAGCACAAAGCTTTAAAAAGTAAGGGTCTAGTTCAGGCATGTCCAAACTATTCCATAAAGGGCCGTGTGGCTGCAGGTTTTCGTTCCAACCAAGGAGGAGCACACCAGGCCAACCAATCAACATCAAGGGATCTCTTAGTTATCAGCTGAAAAGTGAGATCAGCTGATTAAATGAGTCCAGTCTGGTGCGCTCCTCCTTGGTTGGAACGAAAACCTGCAGCCACACGGCCCTTTATGGAATAGTTTGGACATGGCTGGTCTAGTTTATCCTCCCCAGTGGCTTTCCTGCAATCAATAGCTTGAAGTGCCTCACTAACAGCAGGGGAAGTGAAGGCCTGTAGGGTGAGCTGAGAGGTACGCTTTAAGGAAGGCACATGAGCCGACGGCTGACTGTTAAGAGCAGATCCTGGATATGCCGTAGCAGACTGATTCCCAGCAGGAGCAAAATGTGTGTCCAAATGATGACTTTACCAAGCTGTCATTAAATACAACATAAGAAGGAATAGATACAGAGGGCTTGTTTTTATTTGCATTCTTTTTCCAGAAAGAGTTTGTAAAAGAGCTAGAGATGGATTCTATGTGATAGTTGGTCTTTGCTTAAAGAGGGTATGCATTTATTTCTGAGTTGTCTAAAAGTCAGCCAGTGGGTTGTTTCACCGGTGCGCCTCACTAGAGACAAGCTGTGTCCCACGCCCGGAACACCATTGATAATACTCAGGAGAATCAGGGGCTTGATCTGTCTTTAACACTAAAAGCTGTGTTTAGCAATGATAGCAAGTCATTAACCACCACATTCATTGAATTGTTTCTACATAATTTAACTTTCAGGGCATTAAATTCAAGAATGAGCTATAGTGACAATATTTAAAGCAGTCACAGATAAATATGGCTTCACATAAACAGCCACACCAACTCTGTCTATTCTGTACAAGTTATGGTTCTGTTAGGAAACATCAGACTCATGCATACTCTGTTGCAGCGGTTTCTGTCACAACCAGGATATCGGGGTCAGTCTGTGATCAAGAAATTAATTTAAAACTAATAGAAACGAATGACACAGACTTCTGATATTTAAATGCATCAGCCCCATGCCATGTCTGGATTTGAAAGTATGTGGGTTAAACAAGACTCTGCCAGAGCCACAGGAGGGCTTACTCACACATGGCAATCAAAAGCTTGTTTTGGGTTTGGGCTTTAAAAATATTGGATTTTCAGGTTTGTAACAGGGGCTGTTAGTGATCAGTACAGGAATGTGAAACACAGAGTTGAGAGCAGGGTGTGTTCTGACTGTCAAAAGGAAACTTGTTTCTCAGGTATGTTTGTATGTTTTTATCACCTGTTGTCAAGCTGCAGGACACAAATGACAGGACAGATCGTCAGTGCAGCAAACCACCCACATAGTTCCTTCAGTGAAAGCAATTAAAACAGACAAGTAGATGACAGGTACTGTACCTGTCTACCTGAATGTGAATGACAGAATAGCCTGTCACTTGAATTCTCTCAGTTAGCATTGCACTGAAGTAATTAAATTATCAGGATGGTTATCAAAGGTAATGGAAAGCTGAAATAGATGGAATGAAGAGAAACAATGGGAACCTGCTGAGGAACTGATTTTGGAGAGATGATAACAGAGGTCCTGTTTGATCAGGATGTGCCTCACCGTATGGCAGCTACAAACAGGAGGCCACAGACTGTGCCAGAGTGCACGTTTATCTGGTGGGATTCATGCCACGGACTAAATGAGAGCTTTGAGGAGAGATGAGACAGTCACATTATCTCTCACAGTATATGACAACACTGTCTCAGAGGACGTGTTCATTCTGTGGGTGTCACATGGACTCTCACAGGCCTGAGGATGCAGAAAGTGTAATCTGGGCTTTTATCAGTGGCAGTTTTGTGTTTGAAAACTTCAGTTTAGGCGAGGATAAGGGAGGGTAACTCAAACCATTTCATTTAGGTATTAAATTAAATTAAAAACTCTGTGACACTGCTGGCAAAACATGACAGCATTGTGAAAGAGTTGCAATTACAGTTTTTCTCAAATGCTAAAACACAAAAGCCAATACTCAAAACCAAATGACCAGTTGTCTAAACACATTTACTAAATCTAGCCATCATTTGCCAATATCATAAACACATTTCACATGAAGACACAATTCACTAAACACAAACCTCCGTTCTCATAAATCTAAACACATTTTTCTTTGCTAAAACACAAGTTGCAAAAGAACTCTGCTCATATTCTCAAATGAAAGCTCATGTGATGCAAAATGCTTGCCACAGTCAGCAATATTTGAACACATGGACATACCTGGCGTCATTCATCACACACAACGACTCAAAATTGAAGACACGTGTTGCTAATGCTGTGACCACATGTATAAAAGCAAATTCAGAGTGCACAGTTTGCTGAAGATTCCAAACAAGCACAACGGATGAAGGCAGAGTCAGGGGAAGAGGAATTCAAGTCAGAGGAGGGAGAGGAGCTGGCCATGGAAGAAGAGGAGCAGGCCAACAGGGAAGAGGAGAAGGCCCAGGAGGAAGAGCAAAGAAACCTCGCACCATCAGTATGGACGAGATGCGAGTAACAGTCATTGAACATGGCATGACAATGGCTGAAGCAGGACTAAGAGTCCGTCCAAACCTGAGTAGGTTCACCATGGCCAACATTATCAGGGCATTCAGACAACACAACAGGTATTGTACTCTATTGCTTTCTTTGTCACAATACAGTTTTACAAGCCTGTGAAAGTAGTCTATTGGTTTCAAATCAGTTGTTATTGTAAAACATGTCAATTGACAACACATGTTTCTGTCTTTAGAGTTGAAAGAATGCCACATGAAGGCCACAAATGCCACAAATTTACAGCGGCACAAGAAACCCTCATTGTGGATATGGTTCGTGAGAACAACCTCATCAGACTCGACAATGACAAAGTCATTGCCGATAATGTCAACTTTGAGAGCATTGATGATGTCAGCTTGGCCAGAATAGACCAAGTTCTCTGGCGCCAAAAGATGCGGATAAAACAGGTCTATAGGGTTCCCTTTGAGCGCAACTCTGCGCGACACAAAGACCTACGACATACTGTGTTGCTCAGTGGCCTACATTACTTCTGGACAATACTGTGCTACCTGATTGACTGTTGTTCAGAACACCTGTGCACTTTCACGTTTTCACAGAGGATATTACTGTACAGTTGGATGCAATGGCCAGACCTCATGAGTACCTCTTCCTGGATGAGGCTGGCTTCAACTTGCAGAAACGAAGGCAAAGAGGCCGTAACATCATTGGCCAAAGAGAGAGACTCTTTGTGTGTCCATGGGTTCGGAGGGGCTTGTCCACCGACATGCTGTCCTTGGGTCTTACAACACCCAACGTCTCCTCACCTTCCATCCTCCTGGACCACCAACAACACCATCCTGGGCCCGCACATCCCATTTATGTGATCATTTTGGACAATGTCCACTTCCACAGAACAAACCAAATCAGAGAGTGGTTCACCACCAACAGTAACCAGTTTTCAAAAGTCTGTCTGCCACCCTACTTCCCTTTCCTGAACCCTACAGAGGAGTTCTTCTCATCGTGGAGATGGAAGGTTTATGACAGACAACCATACACTAGAGAGAACCTCCTAAGGGCAATGGAGCTGGCCTGTGTTGACATCCCATTCCAGGGGGTCCAGTGCCTGGCAAGAGAGAATATAGCCTGCGATGTGGATGAGGTGATGTGGCCCGATGCAGCTCAGCGACATGATGCTGCACAGTGATTGTGGTGTGAATAAAGTAAATAAAAAAACTTCACACCCTGAACATGTTTTCAAGAGTACTGTTGTGTGCAATAGATTCTGTTTTTGCATTGAGTTGTGTTACAGTAGTGTACATGCAGTATTTTCTATAGATTTATATTCTTCATATGAAACTTATAAATCTAAATGCCTAATCCTCTACAGAGATCTAAGAAGATCCGTTACTGTAAAGTTTCTAAAAATATGCATTGGCAGTTATGAAACAAAGAACCTTCTCACAAATTGAGCATTGTGTTTTCAATTGTTTTGCTGTAGTGTGTAATGATGTGTATAGTGTTTACATTTTTGAAAGCTTTTAGCTGCTCTTTTGGTGTGAAAGTTTGAGTTTTGAAGTGAGAAGGTGTGGTTGTGTTTATGTAGCTTTAGAAAAGGGTGTTGTGTTTAGACATTGGGGAACATAGAGGAAACGTTTGTGAAATGTGTTTTAGCATTTGAGAAAAACTGTAATATGATAGGAAATCAGCTTGACCTGACCTATTTTTTCTCTAGAAAACAAGTTAGAAATATGACCAAGAACATTATTTATTGGGATAAAGCACACATTATCTGAATATAAATCCAAAATGGGCCGTGCATCATAAATGCAAAACTTTTTTTTTTCATATTTTTGAATGTACAGAAACAGTCGAAGTTGCAGAGGAAGTTACACTTAGTTACATTTGCAGAGTTGCTCTTAAAGAGCGAGACGTCATTCCGCTGTGTCTATCTTTATGGAAACGCGAGTGAGAAATGCAAATTATTGCAGTGTTCTCTTCAAAAGATTAAAATGAACCTGAAGTGGCTCACCGTCACACACACACTGCAGCACACTGAAAGTGGGATATCGTCATTCGGCTTGTTGCTTTGCTTTCTGTAAGAACATCAGACACTTTTCATGAAAAAACAAATGCAGTCATTCACACTGTCACCTCTGTTTTTCACAACTTCGACTCTCTCCTCCAGCTCACAAGAGTGTTGCAGAGGATTACAAGTTGGTTCACTCCTTGTCAACCAAACCTGCATTTGCTTGCAAAAGTTTTAAAATAAACAACTTTAAGGCACGTTGTTAACATCCTTCAGAGTTTATATTAGTCTTGAAACAGATGCTATGGTTACCCTTTGTGACCTCTCGCTTGTATGTATCACAAGCAAACAGCTTTCATACATGTACTGCATGTTACTGCCTCCAGTTCCCGTCATCTGTCAAGAAACGTGGAGGTTTGAGCAGGTGAGACTGAGGTCCTGCTGACATCATGAAAGAGGAACTGAAGCATTGAACGGTCTGAGGGATAAACTCCCACTGTTTCATGCAGAATATCAATAAAACATGAGGTGTTTAGAGACTTTTGTGTCCGTCAGATTGCTTTTATTTATGGAGCTCCTTCTGCATAATGCTGCTGAAGATGTAATCAGCGGAGCAGCAAAGCCCAGTGATCTATGCCTGTACTCTTATCTGATCGCTGAAGGAGTGAACGCTTGCCGCTGTTTCTAACATCAGCCCTATAAGCCTTCTTCCTCACACTTAGCTGCCATGGATAAAAGACACAAAGGTGTTGTTGAAGAACGTTTGAGAAAAATTCATTTATTTATACGTCCCTACAAGTAAAAGTCCTGCATTCAAAACCTTACTTATGTATAAGTACGTTAGTATTATCAGCACTTCAATCATCAAAAGTAGAAGTACTCCCTGTGCAGTTACATGCTCCCTTTCAGTGTTTTACAATTATTTATGATGTCTTTGGATCATTATTACTGCTGCTCTAATGTGAATGTTGCAGTTTACTGCTGTGGTAGTTAAAATTGTCTCTTCAATATGCATTTCTCAACCAATAAAGGAACATTTAATCTTTCATTTTGTCCGAAACATTCATAGCAAAAACATACACAAGAGATGTTTTCACTGAACAATTGTAATCTGAAAAGTCAATAGTAACTAGAGTAAAAAGTAAAAAAGTAAAAAAAAAAAAAATCTCTCTGTGACAAGGTGGATTAGAAGAATAGAAGTACAAAGTTGCATAAAATGGAAATACTCATGCAAATACAAGAACCCTGAATTTACTTACTGTACTTAGAGTGTTAAATCCTCTTGTGCGTGCAGGAAGGAGACTGTGCAGGTGTTGAGGTGGTGAGGAGTCCCCCCTCCCCCACTGTTCTCCAGAAGTCCAGATGTTCCTCACCAGTGATTTGTCCTCAGATTATAAAGACACAAAAAAGTAGCAGAGACAAAAGCAGTTGTGACGAGACATCTAACCTCTGACCCTATGGTGGTTCCTCTTGACTGCTTAATTCTGGCCTGTTGGGAACATACTGTACACAGAACATGCTGTCCATACTGTGCATGATGGCGTAGTGGCTAATGGCAATAAAAAGGGGAATGAGGTCCACATGAAAGTCGCACCACTAGAAAAGTAAAGGTCTACTCTGCTTGCTCGATAGTGCTTTTAAACATTACACAATGTTTTGCCACCATTAAAGCCACATTGTTATGCTTGATACATTTCCAAGAATGATTATGATGGATACAAACTGACAACAGAGGACTGCGATATCGTTTATAATCAGGTGGGTGGGCGATGCTGCTCCTGCTCGTAGCGCTGCAGTCTCATCAGATCAGTAATCAGGGAGCAGGCCGCTGGTAATTATCCAGCCCACCTCCAGAATGCAGCAGGAAACAGCAGCAGAGAGCCAGCGCGCTCTCCGCCCGCCTCCTCTCTTACCGCTGATTGCCGCTGTTTCGTCTGCGTGGAGAAGCATTAATCAACTCTCTTCACTCAGGTGAGAGCCCATTTATTCATAACACTTGACACCAACCTTGAGTGAGCAGTGAGTTAAATTCAATTATCATCCCAGTGAGCCGTGGAACGCTTTAGCCCACATGTCACATTAGAGATGTGCCGAAATCCTAATGGTATTTAGGTCATTTTGAAACATGTAAGCTTGTAGTGATACAGATACAAAATGATTTTTCAAAAATGACAGCAGATTTGATTGAAGCTCTGATGGATTGTAAAATGATCTGTGACGGCAGTGCAGATTGAAATACTGAGGCAGTGAAGCTGAACCCTCGGGAATGTCCTGTTGGAGTGATCAAATGGAAAAAAGAACTCTCGACATTAAAATGACTTCATCTCAGGAACAAAAGCGACCAATGACAAGCACTGAATGCACAGAGGTCTGCTTTTCAGACTTCAAAGAACTAATCCAAAAGGCTCTCTCCATGTCAAGTAGACAGGGTTTAATTTGTAGATGGATTATCAGATGAAAAGTCCCAGAGGGCCGAACAGCAGCAGGCTCAGATCCCCTCCGTTATTAACATTCAACCCACTTCCTCATTACATCACTTAAGTAGCTCCTTCATTGTAAGAAACAATGAAAAAGTGCAATAAATCAATAAAGAGAGGTAACATTAGTTGTCAGATTTTTACCCATAATTTCCAATTTAAACAGCTCCCCATCAAAGATTCTTCATTTTCAGTTACTTTGAATAAAAGCTGAAAAAAAAACAACTTCTATGAATAGTTACACCTGTGTTAGGGCAATACCAGGGTGCAATAATTCTGCTCTGGATTTTTGGCTTTTTCTGTCCTCTGCCCAGGGAGCTGTTGATGAGAGGCTCGAACGACTCCCACTGGGTAAATAAAATACCAGGAGATCATCAGATCACAGCATTCTGCACCACCTGATGAGATCCAGAGGGAGAGCGGCTCCTGTGCATGCTAACCACAGGAGAGAGGAGGGAATAAGCAAACAGACGAGAGGTGACAGGAAGGAGGACAGTGGTACGACTCTGAGTGTCATATCAACAGGTTGCTTACTGTGGGAAATTTTGGGAACATAGGCAACAATCTAATGTATCAACCTACCCCAATGATCACCGGTCATGCATTGGTCATGCTATGCATATATTACTGCTGGATTATGTCATTTCCTTATGGAACTGCATTTCTTATGGATCCTTAATGGTGAGGCCCTTAACTGAATGAGCTCATAGTACTCTGTAACTGCACTACCCCACTTGGTTATTATATTATTTGCATCTATCTTAAATCTAGCTTTGGCTAGCCTGCACCTCTCTTGATTTAGGCCTTTCAGGTTTTTATTTCACTGGCACAAAGACGGATGGAGGATGTACGACAGCTGAAAACAAAAAATCGAACACTTCACCCGTGCAGGATCATCTCAGCGTGGCACAACCCGACCCTGCCGGTGTCTCTCTCCCAGGTATGCTGCATCAGTGGTTAATAACGAGTCAGGTCAATCCCCTCGTGTCAGCCTTGATGCTCCCATGTGTCCACTTACACACAGTCTAATCTACCAAACTGCAAGACTCAGAAAAGTAGAGAGCGACTCTGGTGCACAGGCTAAATCTAGCTGATTCAATATCACATCTACTAGCATTTACTGCTGCATCATGCATCCTAAATCCAAGAATTGTGGGAAACTTCTCAGTCACATGCTATTTATATCGAAAGGAGATATTAGCACAGATTGTATTAGAAGGCTGCTGAGGGTAGAAAAGTAGAGTAAAGGGTGAAGGTCAAAGATCAAGAAACACACATGCCCACTTCATTTAGTGTGATCATTCCCTGAGTTCAAATGACCCATTGAATAGGATTTTAAGTACCTGTGGGACATATGGAGGATATTTAATTAAATTGTTCCTAATTTCAGCCACAATGGACGCTCTGTCAGACCTGTACTCCCCACGGTTCCATTACAGGATAATTAGATGTCATCTCACTCCGTGCAACATCTCCACTGTGAATCTGGCTTCTTCAGTGTGGGAGGCTCTAACATCATGCAGATAATGAGCAAACATAGTAAAATGCTTTATCAAAGTTTCTGCAGGTGCGTCTGCTTTATTAAAATCAAATAGATGCCTGATTGTCTCGAGGTGCTGCACATTTACCCTTTTTTGCTCAAGAATGAAGCTCTGGTGTTGAGGCAGGAGTGATGAGCTGAAACTCAGAGTGGATTACACACAGCAGGAAGCAGCGCTCTGTCCAGAGACAGCTGCAGTATTTAGCAACATTTGATCGTTTGTCTCTATCATCCTTTTGGTTTTCTCTGACTTCAATGATAGTGATTATAAAACAGACATAGATGAGACACCATAAACTAGAGTTAGCTGTAGCAAGATACCTAGAACGCTAGTTTAATTGTGGTTCATTACAGGAGGAATGTGAAAGATCAAGTCCCCAAAGGAAACAAAGTAATTAATCTAGTAAACAAATACACGAAGTCCACAAGTGAAATGAACATCAACAGTTAGCACTGTTAGCAGTAACAGTTACTTGAATTGTTGTAGACAGATAGTTCTGGTCCTTGATTGTGGCTGAGCCACGTTTGAATGCTGAGGACGCTCAGCATCGCTCCAGCCAGCTGAACACAGGTCTACTCAGAACAAGTGAAAACACCTGAGTGAAGGTGCAGGGCTTTTATTGCCTTCCTTCCTTCTTTCCTTCCTTACAAAGAAGTGCAGGTCCTTGTTTCTTATTCTGTGAAGAATTGTTACGTATAACAGACTCTGTCAGTGTGGTGTATAGTTGGACATACAAGCAGCTAAATGCACAAAAAAATGAAATGAAGATGCGTTCAGTACCAACATTTTTGTGACTTGCCACGTTAATTAACAGTGTTTCCTCATTATGCTAATACAAAACGTCAGCATTATGCTTCCTTCCAAATGATTTGCTGCTCCTAATTAGTTCTATATGAACAGAATTTCTAGGAGACAGGGCGGTCACTTTGGTCCAGACTAAAACATCCCTCCAACTACTGGAAATTTTCTAGCCTACAGACATTCATTGATCCCAGAAGATACTTCTCGATTCTCTTGCTTCCACAAGAATTGTTGGATGGATTAAAACTGTGGCGCAGATATTCATATAGTCGCCAGTGGACCTGAGTTTCTTGTGCTGCCTCACAATTCAGGGCAGTTTCGCCATTTATTGGCGTTGCAGAGATGCAGAAAATTCACATTGATTCAGGAAAATTTATTTTAGCTTCCTGTCAAAGTGCTCTGACTTGCGTACTTAGTGGTTTAATTGTGTTTTTGCACTGTTTGTTTTATGCTTTCACTAAAAGTGAGTTTGGTTCTTAAAGATTTAATAGTTGAGTGATTTGATTTGTTGCCAAAGCTTAGCTAAGATTCATATGTTTGTTACTATCGAGGGGAATGCTTAGTGCAAGCAATTTGAGCAGTTTAATTTGTTTCATTTTTATTAAAACTATGTCTATTGTTGAGTTCTGCTCTCTGTTGAACAGCGACACTTACCACAAAATCAAAGCTGGCTTCATTTCCAGTGTCAGGGCTGTTTCTGAGTCTCTTGGAATATGGAGGGAATTTCATCGTCATAAAAAATTACTTTGACATTTCCATCTCTGGGATGTTTCAGTTTGAGTCATTTTAGTCAGTCGTCTTTATCTCCGCTCCGCAGACAGAACAATATTAATACCCATCAATAATGTCATGTAGTGCATAAAGAAATCCCTCCCCTGAAAAGTTTAGGGGGAACAACAATCTGTGATGTAAATTTATGCTAATTTAATTTGCTGTAGAGAGGGAAAGTGTTGCTGTGTTTCAGCTTCATTTAACAGGGAAACAAAAGACCTCAGCTGCCTCGAAACACTGTTTTTCCACCGCATTTCTGCCACTGTAATGATCCGTTTTTTCTCTTCAACAGGATTTTAATTTGCATGGGATCCATGAAAGTTTACTTTAAGGCCCTCAGCAGCAATTATGGGTAAATCCAACAGGCAGTTCAGACTGTGCATTAATTTATTTTCAGTATTGTATGTACAGTAATGACAACATTCAACAAACAATATGTACACAGAGGTGACTTACAGGGAAACTCCAACCTGGACCCTATTTTCCCATGTTTTTGTGTCCAACGGTCTAAAGGGGAGAATGATTTTTATAATTGGTCCAGTATTGATAGAGAGCGCTGCAGCTGGTACAAACATCCTCCATGCTGTTTCCCCGCTGCCTTTCTGATGTCCTACCTCCCTCTCACGCTCCCAATATTTTCACATCTCACTCAGTGTATTAAGGGTGTATTTCAACCAAACCAGAACTAATAAACAGTGAAAAGACATCCAAGGCGGTTTTGTTAAGTTTTTTTTTTCTCTTTTTTTTTTTTTTGAGTTTGAATGAAGTGTGTTTTACGATGATAAATCACTGTTTCTGTGAATGGATTTTGGTGGCTTTGAGGAGAGCGATATCGCTGCTGTTTCTGGTAAGGCAAAAAGGATATTTCTCTTTAACAAAAGGGTCCTCCTCTGCCGGGATCCTGCCCATAATGTTGTCAGACACAACGCCATACTGTTTAATGAATAAGCTGTTGTGAGCAACAGATACTGTATAAAAGGAACAACACTGCTACTGCTGTCTAAACAAGAAGGTAACCACTGACATACTGTAGCTTGAAGGTGTTGAGCAGGCACGTGACATTAACACACATTAACAGCTAAATGAACTGGTGAGTGGATTTAAACACTTTGCTGTGACTTTCATTCAAAGAGGCAGGTTTACGACTTCCAATTTACAGCTACAAGGGTGGTGATATCTTTTTAAGTTTTATGAAGGGAGAGTTTTTAGAATCTGGAAAAACTTGAGAAACATTTGCTTGACAGGTTGACATTAGTTTGGAGGAGCAAAGTGTTCGTCTCTGTACATGCAGCACATCAGGAGATTACTGAGGCCAGGTGCCCACCTGACATTGTTTTGTTCGAGCACAGTGCCTCGTGCAATTTCTACATCATGCTGACATTGGCCAGAGTTAAAGAATGCCCGATAATGATCGGGACGTCACAGATGAGGCTTGCCAATGTGTTAATTCTGAAAACTGCTCAAGATTGAGGCTCATTTACACCTGTTATAAACACGTAATCTTAATCTGGATAATGACATCTCATCCACTGGCCTTTGCGTTTACACCTGACTTAAGTCTCATTTCTGATCAGTTAAAATACTCATATTAATAATATGCAAGTTAGGTGAGGATAGCCACGGACAGGCGTCATTTTTAAATTTGTGTAGTGTGCACTTTGCGTTACGTGTTTTTCCTTGTTGCTGTTTTTCCGTGTTAATGTCAGGTGTAAATGTGGTCACTCAAGTGAACCTGTGTTAAGTCTTGACAGCAATTTTTGAGATTTGTTCTGGAGGCTTCACAGGTTCCCCTGACAGCTCAGAGTCAGTCGAGCCACAGACGTTTTAATTTATTTGTATTAATAAGGAATCTAGGATGAATAGTGGGACGTCTTCAAGGTTAACACAGTTTTGTTTTAGCACTTCTGTAAAGAGCAACGTGCTGGGTCTGCGGGGCAGGCATATAACGGACCAGTACGTTCTGATTGCCCTCTTGATGAAAGTGGTCAATTACATGGACATCTTCAACACTGAGCAGCCACTGGTGTCGGGTGTTCTTGCTCTACATTTCCTGTCAAACAGTCTCCTTGGGATTTCTTAGTTTGGATTTGTGGCACTCCTTTCATTGTTCATGCACAGTGGCAACCGTGGCTCTTGTTAACCACCCAGGAAATATAAAATGCATTGCTTTATTTGCACCACAGGAATTTTCAGAGAAAGAGGTGCCAGACAGCAGGTGTTCAGAGGAGCAAATGTAAGCACTTTCATGAATTGTATATCATTATTGTGTGGGACTATTTTGTGCTAAAGAGTATCAAAAGAGACACTTGTTTATATGAAAATGCTGCACATTATTACTTTAACCATAGAAACATCTTGAGACAGAGTTGTGCGAGAGAAACAAAGAACAAATACCTTAACTCAGCAATAATGAGGTAAAAATCATTGAGCATGAACCCAGACTGAGATGAGAAAAAGCGTTTTTCTTCTTCTCTCCTGTTAAAATCCCACCCTTGATCCAAACTATTGCAGAGACAGTAGAGTATAAATATCCAATATGAATATTTGGATGGCTGGTTTTCATTGCATTATTTATGCCTCATTGTCAGCTTCTCTTCAATTCTCTTTATTTCCCGTTCGGATTATCTCAGCTCGTCTACCTGTCAGGCAAACACAGATTAGTGCTTCAGCAAAAACACATTAAATGTTTGCAGAGCCAAGGAAGTGACAGACAGTCTGTGTTTTATAGTCCGTGCTGCCTAAAAACTTCCCAGTTGAAAGAGTTTTGGTGTCGGCTGCTCACTGCAGGTGAACAGGCAGTATTGTAAATCTGTTATTTTTCTCATGATATTAGGAAAAAGCACAGCGAGTAACATAAAAGCTTCCTGGCTAACTCAAAGGTAAAGTGTGGAAGTTAGGGTTTTCCTGTGACTTTCACTTTGTATTCATATATACAGCAGGTGCTGAACTTATATAACAGGTGGATTTTAGTTGATTCTGGGACTGTGCTATGGCTGAGCTCTGTTGTGTTGATGTGAAACACACAGTCCTGCAGTCAGGTGAATCCCTCTTCCCATATTATGACACATAGTGAACGACATCTCACATTTCACACACTGTTCATCGTCCTCGTAGAAAAAGTTTTTTTATAAATGAACACCGAGTCCAAAAGTCTAGTTTAACTGGAACAAAGTTGTGTTGTGATCATCACATCTATTCTGCGTGTTGCCTTTTAATAAATTATTTTAAACATTTCAATATGGCAGAGAAATAGTGTTACAGTATAAGCACACAAATGACCATTTACATTTTTAAGTATTAACATCCTCAAAGTGACACCAGAAAGGAAGTAAAGAAAATCATAAATTGTTCTGTGTTTGACTTCACATCTTGTTCAGTCACTGGTGCCAGTGGCCGAGGGGCTCCGTGTCTGCTTACGCACTGAGCTCTGTCCTGTCAGGCCAGGGGGGGGTCAGGGCTCCTGCTAAATGAAATACTCCTTCTGGTTTTCAGCGGGAGCGCTCTGAGAGTCCGCCTGGCTGCTGAAGGGGAACTCGTGGCCGTCCTCGGGCTGAGCCGCTTTCACCTCCTGGTTTCGATACGTCTCTTTCCTGCCGCAGATGAATCTGGCCATTATCGCCAATGCGGACACAGTGACGAAGATCACCACGGCGATAACCCCTTAGAACACAGAAGCACAGAAAAATGATGTTTGTTTGATGTCTTCAAGGAATAGTACATTTTTGGAAAATCTGCTTATTTTCTCGCCACAGCTACATCAATGGAAGGATCGATCACTCTCATATCTGTGTGTTAAGGGTACTCTGTGGAGGTTTTTCACCTGTAGTAGCACTATGGAGCACTTCCACAGATGAGACCCTGAGTAATTTAGTAGATGTATATTATTGAAAGTCTTAATGTTAATTCATACTATTTCTGTCCTCTATCGTGTTGTAATTAATGCATCCAGTATCATAATATATCATAATGGGTATTGTTTTGGGACTGTGTTGGTCAAGCCAGTCTTCACCCTCCTGGCATTTCATCTGAATTTTAAATGCCACGTTAAAAAGCACAGCAGCTGCTGTGAGGACAGGGGTGTGACTCAGGGTAAAGTAAGGGTTAGGGTTTTTTCTTTGTCATTTCAATCCCCCAGAAGAGGATTATGTATCCTGTCTGTAACATTTTTCTAGACTTTTGTTTTAGGTAAAAATAAACTCAAATTTGTATCACTCCAGCTTCTAGTTTGATTTGTAAAGCAAGCTAAATTTGGGAGACAAAATAGAGCTTGACTGAGCCGACTGCTCCATTAAAGTGGTTTTAAAACGGAAACGCAACTCTGAAATCCTTTTGTCAGCAGGGTTTTCATGCATTGTGTGAATTCAGCCCCGAAATCTTATCATTAAGAAGCCAAACCATTGCTTCTCCTCACTCTGCCTCTCCTCAGCCTCCAAGATCAAAATGACTCATTCCTCACTTGCATCCTGCTCCAAAACCGGGATTTTTTTTGTTTCCCATATGAAACGTCTCTTACTTATTCTCTTTACAACGTCAGCCTGTGTTTCAGCTGCATCTTCCCAAATAAACCTTAAGTTAAGTTCTGCATTAACGTTTTGTTCTTATTCCTGCCAAGATGGATTTCATTACCTCCAATTAGAGCTGAGTCACTCCTGATGGTGTTGACTAAAGGCTGGCCCGGATCCACTGAACCAGGTTGGTCTGTAGAGAGTAAAAGAAAGTAGAGGTAAAAAGGTAAACAGAAAGAGATGCAGAGAAGAAAAGGTTAGGGGTTAGGGTTAGGCGAAGATGAAGAGGTGGGAGGGGTGGACAAAGAAGAAAAGTCAGAAAAAATGTAAAAAGAAGTAAAGAAAGATGTGGTAAAGGAGTGTATGGGGACAGATGAGGGGAAGGTGGAGTCAGAGAACATCAGTCAGAAAGTGCTGTTGAAAGCCTCAGCTCAACCTCAAAGGACTTCACTGCAGTTGTCTGACTAATCTCATCTGTTGCCATCGCTCTGTCTGCTTACCGAGGAGGATGGTTAATGAGCCCATAAAAAAGTCTAATGAACAGACCTAAGAATAATATTACAGACACACCAGACCGATTCCCACTCTGGGAGAGGTTGGGGCGGTGAGCTAATCAAATGTATATGTTCTGTAGTATAGTACGGGATATAAGGGCCGAGTCTGATCCTTGTACCTGATAAGGAGTGTGTGGTTTCTGCAGCATAGGGATCGGCCGAAGAGGACGAACCACAGCTCGACTGGACTAACGGCCCGGTGATGCTAACAGGGCTGTCAGGGTGCAGCAGAGCAGCCTTCAGAGGACTGATGGAGTTAAAGCGAACACCTGACAGACAGCCGGTGAAGCCGAGAGAGGCCAGCCCAGCCAGCTCTTCATCCAACTCCTCAGACTCTGAGCGCAGAGAGAGAAACACAGAGGCAAGAGAGGCGGAGTGAGAAGACACATTTGTTATCGGCAAGTTCCCGTTACACGATTAAAATACAGCGGTGACAAACATTTATCTTGATGACACCACGTGCGCGATGATAAGTGGTATCTATCTATGTCTTTATCATTTTAATATTCATTTTGATGTTAGAGAGGAAGATAAACCTGCTGAAGTTTTCCAACTCCCCTCCCCTTAAAAGTAAAAACCCTGAGAGTCGATCATTTTAAAAAATAGTTCCCAGAATACTGCAGCATGCTGTGGGTAAGGTAATGGAAGGTTAGGCTGACACACAGACAGGAAGCTCATGGTTCAGGTTAAATATAGACTTAAATGGTTCATGTTGGGGACATGAATCACACCGCCCAGCATTAAAGTCAAACATGCCACAGCCCATAGAGGTTGCACTACTTCCTGCACTGAATGTTGGCACAGGATGTGCTGTAGCTCCTCTTTCTATGGACATTATTGTTGGGGAGACTGGCTGATCCTTCCATGGCTTTTTTACTCCTTCTGCAACTGCAAATGTTTAAGTGAGGAGATCAGCACCTTCCCTTTTTAGTGGGCGTTCAGATGGAAAACTGGATTAAAAAAGCGCCAGGGGCCGTGCTGGTGGGGGCTCGTTGTTTTGGGTGCTGGTGAGAAAACAATATATAACATAGAAAATCTGGTTTAAGGAAGAGGCTCAACTGTTTTGGAAGACTCAATGCTTCAACAGATCCACCTCATTCAAATGAATGATCAGGGATGTGTTTGTTCATTGTGTTGTAAAACACAATTTATAAGGAGGGAAGGTGTGGACCTGTTTTGATGAAATGGAAGCTACCTTTTGAGTGTAAAACACCATATGTAGCAGTTTTAATATAAACAGCAAGTTTAAAGTCGCACTACAGTATTAAAGTGAGTTAAACAAGCTGCATAAAAGCTATGTTTCTATTTTTAGAGTGTTACCAGTAACGGTGGTGCTGGAGGGGAGGCAATTGGGTCATTAAAATCAAAAGGATTTATTCCCTTTGGAGCATGAATATGCTGAGCAAGTTTCATGGTAATCTGCATTTTACATTATTAGATTTCTTGTGTACAAGTGCAGGTTTTAGCCTGAAAGTGTAATGAGAGAAAAAGTTCTAATCTAATAATAGTTATAATAATAACAACAACAACAACAACAACAACAACAATATAATAATAATAATAATAATAATAATAATAATAATAATAATAATAATAATAATAATATTAATAATAATAATAATAATAATAATAATAATAATAATAATAATAATATACACAATTCATGCATAAAATGCAACACAAAGTCCTTAACATAAAATCAAATCATAACAACACATAATAAAACAATAAAAACAAGGGAATTAAAAATGAAATAAAGTAACATAAAATAGAATTAAAACAATAAGACAATAAGACACAGTTAAACAGCCTTCAGGTATAAAGAAAAGACACTTCAGGAGAAAGCGATGTTCAAAAGATGTAAGATGTCGTCTGAAGATGTCCACAGATTTAGAACGCCTAATGCCGGGATCAGACCACACAAATTTTGTCTCTGACAATTTTCACTGTGTCAGATCTCATGATCATAGTGCTGGCAACACTAAACATAAGACCCCGACCAATCACAGCACGTCTTTGTGTTGCTTCGCCCGAGGAGGCGGTTGAAGCAACTGTCAATCAAACTGCCAGAAGCCTTGTGTGTGATGCTGAAAAGAAAGAAAATGTCTGTGGATGTGCTATAACATTAAAAGCAAATGCAAGAGGCGAGTAAACTTCAGCCCATTCAGTCATTATTTGTACATCTACTGGGTAGCATCCGGAAAACAATTAGGACAGATACAATCGGTTTCACATATATTCCTTTTATTTCCTTTTATTTAGTTATTTATGGAGACAATATATTTATAGGTAGAACCTGTGAGCTTTTGTCACTCACTGGGTTGCCTCTCACCTGCCAAAACAAAACTGTGTGTCGCTTGCAGTTAATGTACTCACAGCATCACTATTTGTGACAGCCGGTGTGAGGTAAAAATCTCTATAAATATCAGCATGAGCTATAATTATTTCTGCAGTGCAGTTTGATTACACAGCACATCATTATAACCAGACTGATTCTTCTTTTCACCACATAAACGGGATACTACAGAGTGGCCCGGCTGGAGAGGAGAGGGCTGTTTATCAGCTGTATATTTGATCAGCTTTGATTAAGTTTTAAATTGAATGTGATCCTGCGAGCAGCAGGAAATAATTCATCTTTGAAATACATATCTAATGACATATGGGTATCTACTGAACAGCCTGCAAGAGGGGGGGGGGGGGGTGATTGAGCACTGCATTAGTGTGCCATATTTTTTCTCCATTGTTAAAGACCACACACTTTATCTCTACCTTTCACCATTTTCTCGAGAATAAATTAAAGCATGTGCAGGCGAGTTTGGCTGTTTCAGTTAAAACAGAGTAGCTTCGCCCAACATGCACGTGCACATGTTCAATTTGCTGTATCATGTAGTCAAACATGTCGTCTTTATGAAGAATATAGTTTTTTTTTTAAAAAGGTGAACATTTGGAACAAAACAACTGAAATGGAGCGCAGGAGATCCTCGGATGTGGAGCGTTAGTGTTGAATAGAGTCTCTGCTCTCACCAAGACGGATGATTGGACGTTTGTGCGAGCTGTCAAACCCCACACTGACAGCACTGAGCTGGTATCCATGAACTGAAGATTACTGTCCTCCTCCGCCCAGCTGCTGCTCTTTACCTCCAGCTCTCGCTCGTTCACTATCTCACCCTCCCTCTCTCTTCATCATCTCTCTCTTTCTCTCTCTGTGAGCATCTCAGTCTCTCCATTCTTTCCTGGTCCATTAGTTAGGCTGATGGATGACAGCGTTGGCAGGGAGTGACAGTATATCAACTATCTTGCTGCCTCTCTGATACTGATATGACTGCCTGAGTCCTCTGGCTCAGCGGAGGGAAGGCCGGGTCACACACTGACATGGCCTGGGTCAACAATAACAACAACAACAAAAGATTAAGGAGCTAAAGGTAAAAATGGCCACATCATTAATTTGTTCTTGTTTCTCACATGTGCACCATGTGCTGGTTGGAGTTGGTTGGCGAGCACAAGACCTATATATATATATACACAGTCATTAATATACCACTCATCCTCTCAGCCTAGGGTTGGGATATTCAATAGTTTTTCTATATTTTAGTGCTGCTTTTGATCCTGCTTCTAATGGATTCCTCGTTTCAATTTCTGGCATATTATTTGAGAAAGAACCAAAATGAACCAAAACTCTGGCAAAAAACACCCTTATTTTAAGTAGAATCAGGCACCCTTTAACAGCCAGTTGGCCCCGTAATTGGCAAGCTGTTCACTGTGTATCCTGCCCCTCGCCCAATGTGTGTGGTAGAACGAGCTCCAGCTCCAAAAGACGCTCATCACGATAAGTGGGAAGAAAATGAATGGGTGGATGAATGGAGGACAAGATATTTTGGTGATTCTTCAATGCCTCCATCAACAATCAATAACAAAAATGACTACATAAAGCTAACTGGCTGTGTTTTCATCTGCTCTGTTCAGAGTTTTGATGGTCTCCCTTTCAGCAGACATCTGTTAAAACAAACCTAACACTGCCAACTGACTGAATTACTTTTATTGTGAAGCAGCACCAACTTCCTGTTAATCTATAATAATCCATGGAAATAGGAGACTAAGGTGAAGAGGCAAACAGGTAGTAAGGGGTAAGAGAGAGTGTTATGACATGCAGCAAGGCTGGAATTGAACCAATGACATTGTGGTTGTGTGGTATGCACTTTTACCGTTCAGCAACCGGGACGGTCCTTGAGCCATTACTTTTGTCATGTGCCATTACTTTTGAACTCATTGCAGATTTCCCGATGAATGGTTTGCACAGTCCTGCACAAAACTGTACAGCTCTTTAACGCTTTCATTCAAATAACATATTGTACATAATGTTTTATTGTCAACTTTTCTTTTTTCTATTTCCAGTGCTTGCTTTTTTTTTTTTTTACTGACCATATTTACAGTTGCACGCCAACACCAAGGCAAATTTCCTGTATGAGAAAATCTACACGACAGTAAACTGAGTAAGTATATTCAGCACGATCACGATCATGCATGGCACACACTGAACTAAAAACCTACACTGCAGCTCTCTGTTAGGTTGCTGTTAACTCCTTGTGTTAAGTATAAATGCAGCTTTAGGGTTAATGAATTATATGGTCACATTATACAACATGCATAATCACTGACATATGTTTTTAGGAATAAGTGGCATTTTCTAAATAAATCTCTGTTTCTAATAACATTGCGAATAGTTTCTAATTGAGAACCACTATTGATACTCAACCCTGTGTCAGGCCCACATTCATACAGCCAGTCCTCACCAGAAAATCAGGTCATTGTGCAAGAATACATAACCCATACAATGGATATTTACGTTCATTCTAAACCTAACCTTTGGTGCCTAAAGCTAAGCAAACTGCGACCTTTTCACAACATTAACCGAGTGACGATGAGGGTCCAGTAGGATGAAGGACTGGTACTCTTGTACACTCCGTATTTTGGGAGTCACTGACAATCAAATTATTCAGTCATTTAGAATGAGGATGTGTAGCTTTTTTACTTTGTCTCAAATGTAAATATTAGATTTAACAGAGGAAAACTCAGTCCTGATCAGTCTTGCAGAGGAAGACAGGTGTGATGTGAAAGTAAAATGTTCTGCCAGGCAGAGGGAGGGTGAACTGTACCGTCTGACTTCCTGGTTTTGTTTGACCCCACACACAGCAGCTGAGACTTATTGGTTGTTATGCTGAATCGCAGGGTGCTGACTCCAATCTTCTAAATCATTTGTTCTTTTCAATCTCTCCTCATTACCATACAAAGTGAAGGACCTTTTCTAAAGTTATTACCATTACAGCTGTCTGAAGCCCTGCTCAGCGAGACAGACATAAAGACTGAGTTATTCACTGCCTCAATAACACAGATGAAAGTTCACCAACGCATGCTGTATTTTCTGAACTTAGTGAAAAATAATAAGTGAAAAAACAATGTCATTCACACAAATACTTTACCACCCATATAAAATGCATCTAATGCCACATAACAACACCTTTAGTCATTTATAAGTGTTCTTCTTTTGCATCTTTTTCTTTCTTTTTTTTCTTTTTAAGCATCACAGCTGTGCAGCGCAGGCTGCCAATTTCCCCCTGGTCCATCCAACGTGACGAGCAGAAAGCTGCAGAACGCTTCAGAACAGTGTTTCGTCGCATGAGGCCAAACATCTTAGTGCTGTTATTCAAATGAGTGTGCCAAAGTGCTGGAGTCTGCACTAAGAGAGCCCCACTTACCCTGCACTCTGCCCACAATGAGCGATTTGATGCTGTTGAATTCCACATCAGATGTCAAGTTGAAGTCCTCTCTGGCAGTCTGGTCGATCTGAAAGATAATGTATGTCACATCTGTGAAGGTAAAAGCTTAGCAGGGAAAAAGACTGACAACAATAGAAATCTGTCCTTGACTGTCACTGTTAAGAGTTTATATAAGTGCTACTCTGGGAAGAAACTTCAACAAATGGCTGCAGAGGAGGCTCAACCTCTGGTTTTGCCTGCATATTCAAATGAGATTCAGCCACGAAGCTGGAAACCAATTGACCCTTGAGATGCAGTGGTTCTCAGCAGCTGAGCAGAGGAGTCTGAGTGGAGCAGGTTTTGCGGTGGTAAATGCCTCAGAGTGAGACACCCTTTATAATAAAACAGAGAGGGTGTGATGTATTGCCTGCAAACACAGGGATCTGGGCTTCAGTGAATCATTTATCAATAAGACATCTGCTAATGTTAATCAGCCTGAGACTGAAGTGGAGCTGCAGGAAACAGAGGAACAGAAAGCAGCTTGAAAACAGGAAATGTAGCATTTATGGATTCTTCTTCTATTAGGTTTCCAAAAGCTTTCTTGTGGCCTCTACTTTTGGTGCCCCAGGCGACGTTTCCTCTGGCATGTGTGAGGGGATCATAATGTAGTAAACATTAACAGTCTATCATAATATAATTTGAAGATTACTTCTCTCTGATACTCACTCTCATATCATTAATTGCAGGCTGCTGTGTTTCCCACATGCTGAGGTCATTGTTTTAAGAGAGCACAGGATATTTTTGACAGCTGTCATTCACAGAGCAAACATCTGGATTTATAGCTGATGCCTTTTAATCAAAATGCCTGGATTGGTTTCTTTGGATCTGCTCAAGACATCCTTACTTTAATTTTCATTTCAGGGTGCAGATTTTCATTTATCATTTCGTCTTTAGTTACAGGTGACTCGACTTTAGGATGCACCCTCTGACAATGTTTCCTGTTTACAGGGATTATCCCAACCTGGATTATATTACAGTATGAAAGCATGGAACATCAGTAAACTGGGTATTCATATCCTTGTATGCATGATTCATTTGTGCAGCGGGAGTGAACAGCGGGGTCACAACATAAGCAGCGGCCAGCAGTGTCAATTAATATTATGACAACAAACGCCACCCCCAGTAGTGTGACTGTGCAGACTGCCTGCAGACCCCTCTCATTATCAGGTGTCATTATCAGTGAGCAGTGGCTTTATTTGACAATGTAATGCACGATTTAAATGTCTGACCGAGCATCTGAAATAAATTACAACACATTTCTTCCTCCTCTTCGGATGTCTAAACACATCCCTCCCTGTGGTGATCTGTGTGACACAGTGTACGTCACGTGTTGCATGTTCACCTGAACAGAGACAGCGTCTGCCAGTCTCCGGACGGTCACTGTGTGCAGACGTCCATCAGCCAGGTTCGTGACTCCGCTCCATAGCACCTCAACATCTCTGCTGCTGTGCAACTTGTACCTCAACTCCAGCTCATCTTGGCAAACACAACGCAACAAAGCAGTTTTACAATCATTAGCGCAAGCACAGACAGAATCAGAGAGTTAATTTGAAAATGCTTGTTGAGAGAAGCTGCAACAGTAACAGAGCCTAGACTTTTGTATACACTCAGAGAGCCAATGTGCTTTTACTCTATATCTATCACATAGTGGTGCAACCTCAGATTATATTAATTACATTAAGGTAGAGTAGAGCTTTATTTGTACCTAAGGGGTAATCTAACTTTGAGAGAGACGTCACTGAATAATGAAAATCACCTTGAGATATAAAACAGATCTAATACAAGCTGTTGCTAAAACCCGTAGAGGTGAACAGACTCATTAACAATGAGCCAACAATAAAGGAAAAATTGAGCCATGAACGTTGAATGATGAAGATGCAAGATAATCTGATCAAATCTTTGCAGTGTTGCTGATTGGTACAAACAAAGTTAAAGTCCCAAGACAACTTGTAACTCGTCTTTGGTAATTAATCAAGCACTTCAGCCATTTTATTCAAACGTTTCCTCAGTCTTGGCTCTGACCATCTTAGAAGACAGGTATTCACTCCTTCAAAGAAAGAACATTTCATCCACATATCTGATGCTCCAAGATACCAGCTGCTGAATTAAGAAGCTACAAACCATTTAAAGCTGCAAGGATTAATTCTTTATCTCTCTGAATAACACTCCATGATATGAAATTAATTTCCGAAATTTTTACAGTGTTTTACTTAATAAATTCCACGGCGCTGAGATAATTTGAATGGTAGATGTCTGCAGCCTTTACCGATGAGCCATAATGATAAGAAATAATCTTTTATTAATAATCCAAACACATACTTAATGCCCTTTCCCATTTATTTTCTAATTATGACTCACTATGTTAGTTCTTTTTTCCAACACAGACTAATAGGGAGCAATTCCCCTATCATAAGAGCACATCTTGCGAATAAAAACAGTCTTGCAGAGGGCACAGGGTCTTTCAGGCTCTCAGCGAGTGACTCCAACAGTAAAGTTTCTCTGTATGCAGCAGCTGAGGCTCCTGCTGCTGCAGCAGCAAAAGAGAAAAATATGAGAAAAGCCTTTTTAAAGAAAAGAGACCTCTCTCTGGGATTTAATTTGAAACTTCAGCAAGAGTGTGGATACCTGATGATGACTTAATCAGCTGTTCAAAACCTGATATCCACTGGATTTCTCTCAGTCATTCAGAAAGTTAAAGGATACCACCAAATGTTTTCACCAAAGGTTTCAGTTTGACAGTTTTTGCTGTCATGAAAATGGATTGCATTTAAAATTATAAAAGGAAATCTCCAACACTTGAACTCACCTTCACGCTAATTGAAATAACATATAATTCAGCTATACTTACAAGCTACAGACAGTGGATAATCACAAATCCTATTATACTATGCAGGAATGCTGGAATTGCTGCCTGCCTGCTGGAGCTATGTGAAGCTCTGCAGTGAAGCAAGTGATGAAAATTTGAGCACAATAAATAATCACAATGGCAAGAAGAAGGGAAGGAAGAACCCTGCCAAAAACAGAATTATCATTTAATAGTAACTGCTCCAAATGTTTTCTTTGAACCTGACACTGTGCATAACAATTAGCCTGACTGCATGAGAGGGAGGCAGCAGAGGATGGCATACTGAATCCAGAGGGAGAAGGAAACAGAGTTAGAGGAGTGGAGAGATGAATTTAAGAAAATACAGAAAGGATAAGATCATAAAATGTGTTTAATTTGGTCAATCTGGTTAAATCCAAACCAAAAAAAAATAATAATAATTTAATTTGGTGTCCTCACCGTGTTTGTTGATAAGCAGGGCCAGGTATTCCCTGTAGAAAGAGTTGACGTAGAGCAGCAGAGCAGGGTTCTGAATGGTCCTGAAGCTCAGCGAGATGTTTTCTCCTTTCAGCGTCATGTCGGAGTAAATGGAGGAAGGCAAGGCAGTGCTGTTCCTGCTCAGTTCATAGGGCTCCTTCAGGGTGTAGGTGATGGACGTGGTCGACTTAAAGCTGGCTGAAACCTCTGAAAGTTGGAAAGTTACATTTTTGGAAATATGCTTGTTGGCTTTCTTGAGAGTAAAATGAGAAGATTAAAGCACACACCAGCAGCTGGTTAACTTCCACCAACCAGCACCAAGTGTTATGTACAGGACTATTTTTTGGCTTGGCAAAACTCTAGTTACTGTGACCAGCCAAGAAATAGCCCTGAACATAACCCCCTGTAAAACCACAAAATTATGCTTTGATGCTTTGATGCTTTAGGCTTGGGTTTAACAAACAAACAAAAAAAACCCATATTGATAGGTGACCTTTAGAGGTGCAGGTAGGCACGTAGGTCGATCTTTGGACAGAACCAGGCTAGCCATTTCCCTCTGTTTTCAGTGTTTGTGCTAAGCTAAGCTAACCTGCTGCTGACTACAGCACAGAAAGTGTGAGAGTGGCATCGATCTTTTCACAAGAAAATGAAAGAAAGTATTTCCTAAAATGTTCAACTATTCCTTTAACGACATGGCACAACATATTTATACAACACTGACTTAGTTTGACATCGTGTTGACTTTTAACACTATCCAAAAATGCCCTTGATGCATCGCATGGCAGAAACAATGGCATGGTGGGCAAGGAGAGTCCTTTTAGGTAATCCTGATGCTCGCCCTTCAGGACAGAATAGGCTCTTTATGACTCACTCAGAACGAGTGCTGAGAGGTCAAGCTGTGCAGACGGTGAACGAGACAGTCGGGGTCAGTCTAATGTCTGCTGAAGGAGCCTCTTCAGAAAGACGCCTGATCTTTGCTCTCTCCTCCTCACCAGGGCATTATGGGTCATTACGATTGTGTTTTGTAATACTTTAACATAAACTTCTCTCACAAACAAATCAAAACTTGCTGCATTTAAAATCACCTTGTTGTTGTATTTTTATTGTATGCCTGAAAGATCTGAGGTAAATCCTAAAATAATGAGTATTAGAAACTTTTGGATATTTAAAATCTCAGGTGCATATTTAAGATACATTTATAAGATTCTCCTTTTAAAAGTGAGCTGTAAACATCAAAAAGTCAACCAGAATATTCGCCAAGGTGAAAAGCTTGACATGGATAAAGGCTTGGGGCTTGGCAAACTGCCAGCTGTTAGCTTCTCATTAGCTACACAAACAACAAGGGATGGCGAGCCAGATATTATGTTTCAAATATTTCAAAATAAATTGCCAGAGGTATGTCTGTGCCAGGACCTTCACATACCGATGGGGCGTTCCTGACGGTAGCTGTGCTTTTCCTCTGCGAGTATGGTCTGTGACTGCCACATCTAACACACAAACAAATCTCTCCCTCTTTATCTGGAGAGCCTCTGAATAGGATCCACAGGCTGAGCTGGCAAAACGGAATAAAAAGCAGGAGAACGTGCTGCTATTTTCCCTCTATTACACTGATAGCTCATGACAGAAATACTGTAAGGTGCTGATGCAATTCAACATGATGAAGGGACTCGGGTATGAATTCAGTATTAAGAGACAGAAAGCACCATGAGTAACTCCTGAAAGGTTCAAACATATTCCTGTTGTTACTGTAATTAGCTACTAAAATGTTGCTATTATCGTCGCAGCCTGGTACCTCCAAAGTCTATTATAGGCGTAGTATACAGGGCTTATAATGATGATATTCAAAATACAGTTTTAGCATAAATGTTATCTTTAAAACCTGCAATACCTGCTAATAGTCCTCTTTGTCATTCTGTATACCCCTGAATGATCTCTGAAGCAGTTTTACAGCATCTGCCTTCGTTAGACACACACCTTTTAAGGGCTACATGCAAAAGTATGCACAAGGAAATTAAATTGTCAAGGCAGTTGTAGTGACTGGGAACTAAATGAGCCAATTTGAAGTTGAAGTAGAGATTTCTTTATACTTTTAAGATGATATCAGAAGATGTTTTTATCAGGTTTCATCGTCCAGCGTGTATATCTGTCTGTCAAATATAATTGGATCTGTCCGGAGGGTGTTGGATCTTAAAATGTCTAGTGAACTTAAAACTTCACAGATCTGAAATAAGCTTCTTTAGCTATGATAAAAGTTCGAGTTACCAGTAGCATGAAAAGTGTTTTGAATTGAAAGTGAGTCACGGCTGTAGTCTGTGTATTTACTGGCAGGGAGACTCCAGTGTGTGTTTGAGTGTATCTACCTTCATGACAAAAGGATCCAGTGTAGGCTGACTGGCCACAGTCGCAGGAGAAACCACTGGCTCTCTCCACACAGTGGCCCTGGTTCTGGCAGAGCGAGCCGTAGCTGCTGCAGTGGCCCGGGCACCCGGGTCGGACACCCGGGGTGATCTTCGCCCTCTCCTCGAGGTCCAGAGTGACGCCGTTCAGCTGCAGAGAGCGGATGCAGCCCAGAAAGCCTTTCTGCCTGGATGCGGTGCCTCCTGCCAACAACAACAAATACAGTACACATGACACACGAGTTCCAGCTTTCTCTTTCTCAACTGGCGTGAGTCGGATTTGACTGGGATCAAGTAAATGGATGGGAAATGGACTGCATTTACACAGCGCCTTTCTCGTCTTACCAGCCACTCAAAGCTCTTTAAACCACAAATCAGCATTCACGCACGCACACACATTCAGACGCTGATGGCAGAAGCTACCATGCAAGGTGCCACCTGCTCGTCAGGGGCGATAACCATTCACACTGCAGGAGCCAGGGATCGAACCACCGACTTTCTGATTCTCACAAGCTGGCTCACAGCAATTTTCACCTGCAGAATAATGTAATATTTTTTGCACAAAACCACCCAATCTGGCAACAATGATCATGCTCCCCCTCTCATTCTGTCTCTGTATGACTGCATATCAATATATGTCTTCCGTGCAGTAAATTATGATTGACAGCCACATGTTGCCATCGCAGCACAACAAGACCATGTCTGCTCTGCAGGGCACTGAGTCGCTGAGACACTACTTATATCACCGCTGACATGACGGGCTAACTGCCTGGCTGATGAGCCATCTGCTGTGTGATATTCATCCTTTCCACTAGCAGGCGGGAGGAAGAATCTCTTCCTCCTTTCACCTGACAATTATCATCGTAATATAGTGTAGCGACCTCACACCGTTCACAGAGTTTAGACTTGGCAAAATTACATTTCTCCCGGAGTTCCAAGCTGCTATGTCTTATTTTACATGCACGCATGACAGTTGTTATTGTTCTCGCACGCTGGAATTGGCAGGGTGTTACTCTCGCAGTTTGAGTCTGGAAAAGCTTCAAATGCTCAGCCAGAGCAGCTTTTCGTATCACAAACCTCTGTGAGGCCCCAGTCTCCCTCTGCAGCACGCGTTACAAAACACAGGCAACACATTAAGAGCACAAAGAGTGAGAAATTTAATTAAACATTCTCTGAACAACTCAATAAGGAAAAGTTTGATTACGCTGAATGACACATGTGCACAGCAAACTTCTATTAAACCACGATTTAACCAGCAAAAGCTAGAGCATGGAGTTTGTTGAAAAAGGATTTTATGCAAAAAAAAGGATCAAATCCTTGGAGCACTTCGGCTAAAAGAGCAATGGCTCCTAAGGGACAGAACCTCTGACCAAGGAAGGAAAACAAAGGACAGGGACTAGTAGAGCAAGAAGTCCTGTGGGAGTCAAATGAAACACCCTCTATATGACCGTGAGAATGTCAGACAGCTTTAGAGGTTCGCCTCATGGTGCTGGAATACAAAAATTTCTGGTATTGCACCAAAAGCCCAAGACCAAGGGCTGTAGTGTTTCATTAACATACTATTGTCAGGGGGGGAAAGAGTGTTAGATTACTATATATAGAATATAATATATTACTTAACAACATCTTTAGGCTACAAATGACACTGCATGTCAACACATATAATAATAGAGAGAGTCCTGATGTCCAAACCAACAGGCTGTGTGTACAGCTGATTATCAATTCTAAATATACAACCACCTTCCTCAGTGCAGCCGTAAAGTAACCAGAAGAGAGGACACTCAGACAATTGCACAAAAATGCTGGAAAACAAGAGATTGCAACAAGCATTATTAAGCTCCAGAAATTAAAAAGCTTGAGACACTTAGTGTGGAATTACCAACAGAAAAAAAAAAGCCTCACCATGGGTGACAACACAAAGACGTTTTTTGGATGTAGAGTTGACAGTGTTTCAGTGACAGTGTTTTTGCAACCTTTTTTACCTAAGCAGAGGTACAGCATTGCTAACCCTAACCTGCGATGACGTCAGCGGTGTCAATCATGTCATCCTTTTTTTTTTTAAACAATCTGTTTTATTGATTTTCTTCAAAATACACATGTACAATCACAGATTGAAATTTAAACAGAAACAGCAAAAAAAGAAAGAGAAAAAGAAGAAAGAAACAAAACAAAAAGAAACACCCCCCTCCCACCCCCCCACCGGCTGGCCACCATTGCTCGAGGATAGCTGGACACATACCTTGTAAACAGGTTAGTTTGTAAAAAATAAAGCGAAAGCAAAACATGTTAAACAAAGACAGTAATAAAAGAATACAGACAAAAGTGACAATCGTGTACATTCAGCTCACAGTGATCTGGCAGACTGTACTTTTTACATATGACATGAAGGGATTCCACATTCTGATGTCACTGCATTGTTGTACATTTTTTGTGCTGTTTACTGACTGCTAGCCCGGCCTGGGGGTCAACCCCTCAGACCCCTGACACTCGGCCAGTGAGAGTATACATTTACATGTATGTTTTCCAGAGTGTCAGCTTGGTGCACAGTGTCACCTCTCTGGAGCTCTGCCTTCCTGCAGCTGCCAGCGGCTGCTGCTCTGCTGCAGCCGGTGACTTGGCTCCTACCCTTTGTTTCATTGTAACACAGTTTAGCATTTGGCTTCTATCATGTGACTTTTATTCTGTAACAGATGTGACTTGGAAAACCAGAAGATACAAACAATGACTTTGTTACATTAACAAGAGGATACTGTATCTGACCATCTATTTTTTAATGTGACCGACAGAACGAAGCAGGAGATCATAAACGCACACGTCTCTTCAAGTATTACTTTAACAATGTGTCTAAAAAATTCATTCTTTCTGATGGCATGAAATGTTGATCCAGAATAATGACACTATTAGGTTTATTAATTCAAGCTATTGAATATCCTGTCTTATTATGTTATACAAGACAATTTTATATGTGGAAAATGGGACGTGCTATTCATAGCAATATAAATGTCTTTGCAGGACTGTGAAAAAGGGAGGCTGGTAGCATTAACAAGAACAATGCTGTGGAGCACACGGCCCTTCACTTTCCAAAACAAGACAGCAGAGACAACCAAATGCATATTGCTTTGCAGCAAATCAAGTCTTTGTCAAACACAAACACACTCCTCCACAGCAGTCTATTTCATAACCCCATCACATTTCCATTCAAATATATGGATCCCTCCGCACCGCCGGTAAACACCAGCCAGGATGGCGCTGCCCATATAAGGAGAAGGACACTTCTTTCTGGCTGTTCAGAGAGGATTATTAGCCCGACACAGCTAGCCAATCAATGCTCACCTCCATCTCTCTGCATCGCTCCAATCTCATCAGTATTTGTCAGTTGATTTTCTCTTCAAAATGTTTGTTTACAAATGAACAAATGTCCATAATATTTGCAGAAGGATAAATCAGCACAATACAAGATGGGATTTAAAGCCCCCAAACACACTTTGACAGATAAAAGCGAGATGTTAAACAGAGAGTCTGCGGAAGAGATGAACTAAAGAAATGGGAGTTTAAATTGATGAAGTTGAGAGGAACACAGAACAAATGACTCAAAATCTACCCTTTTACTAATAATCAGCTTGTATTTATGGTTTTGATCCACTCAAATAGCTACAACTTATCACAAATCAGGGAAAATGTTGCTGCATGCTGCCATTCAGTCCAGTTTAACTTGATTTTGAAGGATATGGCATATAATATTCAATATTTGTCTTATTGTCCACAAAATCCATGAGAAAAACTGTCAGGACTCGGCTTCATGCCTCTGCTTTTCCCCTGTCCTCCTGTCTTTTCCCCTTCCTTGTGTTTCCTGTGTGTCTCTCTCTTCCCCTGTGTCTTGCTTCCTTGTCTGTGCTGAGCTGGGCGTGGTTACCTCCTGCCGCCTACCCACCTGTACACCTGTGGCTCATCTAGCAATCATCACCACAGTATATAAACTCAAGTGGGAGCATTCTTGGCTCTGGCTCACTGTGTTCTCTCTGATAAGGTTGTTTGCTCTGTTGGATCCTCCAGTTTTCTCCCTCTTTGGCTCAGAGTGCCTCGAGCCATACCACACCCGGACCCACTGCCGTAAGGCAGCCAGACTCACTCTGCATCTCTGCCTACCTGTGATCCTCACCACCACTCTCGAACACCTGCAGGCTCATCCCAAAATTCTGAACATTCAACTTCTGAGTGCACAATAAACTGAGACTATCCTGCATTCTGTTTTGTCCAAGTCCTGGGTCCTTTTGGGTTTTTTCAGCTACCTGACGTGACAAATACAAAACGAACAATGGCCAAAAAAGTATGGCTAAACAAGTGGCCATGGTCTAACACATGTACACACTGGATATCATGTTCCTTTACTATCAAAACACTGTGGTTTATTTACAGTCAGTGACACCTACACCACCCTGCTGTCATAAGTTCTGACAAAAGTATTAAATGTGTAAAAAAAAATAAGTCCCCAGCAAATACACTATTTCTTCCTGTTTGAGGAATATTTGCTAAATCTACACCAGGGAATTACTGAGCCTTTCCATATACTTAAGATGAATGTCCTCAGCAGGTAATAAATGGGCAGGGAAGTAAAGTTAGAATATGAGAAGGGAATCAAAATGCTTGCACATTGCACACATACAGATAAACATTGTCTGGTTAAAGGTGCAAAACAATTCTGCCTTGAATGAATATCTGATGCATTTGGTGTTCTTGCAACTTCAGTCCCAGCGGACGTTTTGCAATTTCCCAGTCAACAAGTCGATATGGCACAGAAGCAGCTTCACAGGCTGCACACACATATACAAGCGCTGCATCATCCATTCTGTCAGCGCACCAAAAGGCAACTTATTTCTTTATAAATTAATGTCCAGTGTTTAAAAAGCATGGCCTCAGTGTCTTCTTTTTCCACTATAGCACCACTTTTTTTCTCTCAACATCAGCAGCTCTTGTTCACACTCTGAGCACGAGGTTTACTGTTATGAGACGAATGCAGCTGCCTGGTTTCCTGAACTCCACAGCTGCTCATGAGGGACTTCGGTGGTGCAGAGCAAAACTTTTATCCCTGCATTGCAAAACTTTTGCCTAATATGAACTGAATGGCAAAGTGGGCAGAAATTGCTGAATTTACTGCGTAAGAGAAAAAAGTCCACCGAGATTTAGTTTCTCTCAACGTCGGCCTGCCTCAGGATGAGTTATTGAGACTCTAATCTCCTGATTCCCTCAGAAAATGTGCTTTCTCTGAGTGGGTCCTTGTGTTTACTTGTGGACACATTTGCATGCTCGTCTCTAAGTGAGTGCATGTGCTGTTAGAGTCACAGTCTGAGATAAGAAAGGATGAGATGTGGCAGCAATTATCACCAGCACTCAGCTGCTAATGAGGTGAATGTTCAAGCATTATAACTCTCGCTTCCACGTGTCTCTTCTTAATTCTCACTATAACCTCAAACTAACCTAAAACCCAAATCCTGATGCTACTAAGCCTTTCAATTTCTCTCACTTTGGAAAAAACACACACTGATTCACGCTCTTGCTTCTCACCTATGAATAACTGGCTGTTGAGCTGCAGATGAATGTGCCCGTCAGCAGGAGCCTCCTGCGTGGCAGGAGGGAACTCGTCGACACGTAGCGACGCCTCCTTCACGTTGCGCTCGGCTCGCACGCTGTGCCACCGGTTGTCGTTCAGCGGGGCGCTCGTCTCCACTCGCACCTCCAGCGGGCCGTTACCCACGTCGAAGGAGAAGACGACCTCTGAGGAGGCTGGAGAGGAGGTGGCAGGTCAGAGCAGTTCAGGTGAGGTAGGAGTGAAAAATTAATGAAGATTTTATGAGAAAACCCATAGAAGCGAGAGGCAGTTGTAAACAGAATGCGTGGGAAGCGTTTGGATGACTGGGTGACTGTCACAGCAGCAGAGTGAGTTTGACTTGTTCCCTCTGAACTCTAACCGGCTGATTAACAAACCTTCCCTGACACTCTGAGATAACCGTGTCCTCTCATGACTGAGACACTGCAAATCCCTCACGTCACTTCCAGAGACGTCACAGCTCCATCTTTGCGCAGAGAGAAACAATCCTTCATGGCACTGTGAGTAATGATGTTGACACTCAAAGCTGTGGTACTATGTTAAGTAAGTTTTATTTACTTTAAAATGTATTTATGAATGACAGAAATGAATTTGCTCACCACAGATAAGAAAGTATAACAGTTTCAGATCCAGCAGCTGCCTCATTTGTCTGATGTTGTAAGTGAAATGTGTGAAATCCATCCAACCGACAGTCTGTGGCAGAAGTCTGAGGATCTAGTGCTGTCAGTTGTTCATGGGCTGTTAACTGTGCGAGTGGAGTAGGAGGAGTACAAGGTGAAAAAAATATCCTGCTGAATTTAACAAAAGGCGCCTGAAGAATAAGATTTTTCTTACGAGAAGTCTCATTTTGTTTTCTCACCATATTTTCAGTAGTAACAATGCGCCACACCAGGATAAAAATGTGGGTCTGTTTCTGTCACATTGTTCATTGGAAAAGCATTTTCGTCAGTTTGGCTCCATACTGCACCATCTTTCATTGAACCTGTTAAGTCAGTCCTGCTTTTCATCATCATATGTTGGCAGAAGTGTGAAGCAGCTTCCTCCAACCCGTCCATCTGTGGGCAGGATGGACGGACAGATGGACGCAGATCTGAGATGATTCAGAGACCAGCCCCAGGCTAAGAAGAGAGGCTGCCACTACAAACTCACATCACTTAGTTACTTCGTGTGAGTGTGTGTAATTGTGATCTGGCTATAATTTGCTTAATTATCTCATTTGGAAGGATGGGTTTTGATGGGGGGAAATTCTGGCATTCACTGGTAAACTGGTTCATCATGAAATCTGGTGCAGGTGTATCCCCCTCAGGATGACTTTTGGTCATGTCTTAACGTTTTTATCATCCCTTGGTCCTAACTTTATTTTGGCTAATACACATCCGTTAGTATGGACGTAGTCTTAGTTTTGCTTTATTTTAAATCAGACTGGTGGAACTGCATTTGAGCGTGTTAGCATGCTGACGAAAGCATTTAGCTCAAAGCACCACTGTGCCTACGTATAGCCTCAGAGAGCTGATAATGCAGCTGGAGACTTAGCTGTGATTCTACCTTTGCTTGAGTAAACCCGCAGTACTAGTGAACTTGAATGTTTTGCAACTTTAAGCAGCAAGCCCCTCAAAGACAGAGACTTTCTTCTTAAGATATGCATCATAAGTATGTGCTGTCCCGGTGGGACTGAACCTCCAAACCTAATCTAGGATAACATGCTGTAGCCATTAATCTTCGCAGCATTTACGCAGCTCTATTAGGTTAAAAACTTAACCTATAATGAAGAGAGGTGAGCTGAAGGCCACATGGAGTCCTTTCATCCATCATAACACTGCCAGCATGCCTACGCTCCACAGTTAGGGGTGAAGTTAGCAGAGCGGTGACATCTGTGCACGGACGCAGCATCATCCCTCATGGATGATGCTGACAGTGGAGGGAACGCTGTGGGATTGTTCAATCATTTGATAGAAAAACCCAGAGGCATAACTTAATTTAGAAACTGCTCTCTGGCCCGGCTCCAGCCACGTTAACAGCAGTAATAATGATAGGTAGTCATCTCAACAGCAGCTGTCATACAGTAATAACAGCAGTAATAGTGCTGCAGCCAGATGAGAGACGCTCTGCTGTAACAATGTCAGGGTTTCCCCAAGGAGGGTGGACACCATTTGTTCTGAGTGTGTGTGTGCCTGTGTGTGTGTCTTTAGAGAGAAAGTAAAAAACAGACTCAGACTATGCTTTAGATCCCACAGATCACCTGTTAAACACAGTGGCCAGTACTATAACATTTGTTCTTTGGACTTCGTGCTACAGACTTCTTCTACTTACATCAAATAAATTTACATAAAAGCATCACTTTCTTCAATGCAGTCTAGCAAGTTACAATTTGGTCTACTTGTTGGGAAATTAAGGAAAACAGTCCTTAACAAAATGCATAAAGAATTTCATAAAAGTCCTTCAGATATTCATAGCTACGTTTGAATTGCCAGTTGAACTGGCCATGCCGGCATGCCAGACACACCCCACTCTGCCTCTGACTGGCTAGCGCTCGCCTTCATTGATATGGGTAGTAAGGTTTAGGCATGAGGAATGAGATCGTTAGGGTAAGCCAATCAGAGGCAGTGTAGGGCTTGACATGCCTTCGCTTGCAGGCACGCCAGGTGCTGTAAAACACTCTCCTGGCAGTTAACAACGCTCATGTTCCTTAGTCCCAAATGGATCCGTTCAGCTCACTGTTCACCAAAAACATGAGCACATTCAATGAACTCATGTCTAAGCCATGACATTGCAATCATTGGTGGTTTGTATTACTTCATTAAAGTTATGGGACCTTCATGTCATGGTTGAAAGAAACCAACATTAGGTTGGTCAGTAGGGAACAGGAAGTGAACAGTGCTCTCCCATGTCAACAGCAGTATTATGTTGAGTCATCAATCCACCGCGACACTATTTCCCCCTTTGCTCCGGACGACAAGAGTAATCATGCCTAGCCGCTAGTGAGCTTTGTCATTTGAACATTAAAGATCCTCCCCAGGCACAGGTGTACTCACACTGAAAAAATCCAAAATTCCAAACATTTTTCAGTTTAACCTCTGGACACAAGCTGTCTTCTGCTCCACTAAAAGTCAATTTTCAGCGTCTGTGCTCTGAAGGTTTCAACATCACACTTGTGTAAGTTGTCTCTTGGACCATGAATGGCTTCCACTAGATGTGATGTCACAAAATCCTGCTTGAATGTACGTGTCTTAAACTCAGATTGAAGGTGAGTGCGGAGAAACTTTCCCTCTTCAGCAAAAATGAAAACAGCCTTCTAGTAACAACAAACAAAACACATTTTTCAGTGAAGGGGACCATTGAGAACCAAACCAGAGAACATTTATATGATAATGAGACAGAACATTGTTCTCACTCACAGCTGAGTTCTATCCGGATGAAGTCCTTGATGCCCAGATTTTCCAGAAAGACCCCAGAGGAGGACGGTGTTTTAAACAGGAAGGAGATGTCTGCATTCAGCTCTCCATGGAAGGTGGGAAAGTGAAGGTAGGACGTCTCCTTGTCAAAAAATGCAGCGTTCCACAAGTTGTCTGAGACACAAACAAAGACACTACTTCGTAAATGCTTCATATCCTTCTTCATTTTTTGTTTTCAAATATAAAGGGATGTAATTCTTTTTTCGTTTCCAAAAAGTGGATATATTAGTCTGGAACAAAACTTATTAAAAGAAATCTCATTATGATGGCTGTATAATGAAAATCTGGTCGTAAACAAATGAAGCAACTGTTCAGCTAATTAGCCAGTAACAAAGGCATAGCTCCAGCTACGCTATCTCATTTATGTTGATTTATCTCTCAAGACGTTTATTTATTTATTTTTTTATTTGCTCATTAAACTGAAGGCTGAAATTAGAGCCAATTAAAATACGGTAAAATATATCACTTAGGTTAGTTTATTATTTATCTTTTCATTAGAAATTGTTATTAAAGAGCATAAAGGGAGTCGTATTTTAGCAACTGGTCTGCCAATTAACTACAGTGTAATTAGCTGCAGCCTACTTTTACACTAACAAATGAAATGGCATGGGGACGATTAGATAAAGGGATTCCTTTATTTCAATGTATAGTTGAATAAAAACAGTTCTTTGAATAATATCCATCAGAACACTGTTAACAAAAAATATGTATAATAGCAAAATATAAGAGGCAACAATACACATGGAGAAAATGTCAACATGGACGCCAGGATCGTGCAACTCAACAACCAGGAACTGAGATGGACTTACTGTCTCCATGACAACGGAGGGGTCCCACCCTATAGGCAGCTTCTGAACCCGGTCGTTGGAGGTCACCAAGCACAAGAGACCTGACAGGGAGAGTCTCCTTATGAGCGAGCAGGCCTGAGTCATTAGCCCTGCAGGAGGAGGAGGAGGAGGAGCAGAGGGAGCAGAAGAAAAAGACAAGGGACATGGAAAAGAAGGTGAAGGTGAGAGAAGAGGAGGAGAATGATGAGGACAAAAAAGGGGATGTCCAGAAGTAGATTAGATGAGAGGAAGGGGGAGGAGGAGAAGGATCAAGAGGAAGACAAGAGGAAGAAAAGGAGGAGCGGGAGGGAGGAGAAGAAAGTACAGGGCAGATGACAAGAGAAAATAGAAGGATGTGGAGAAGAAAAAGACAAGAGGAAAGGTGATTTGAAGGAGAAAGATGAGACAGAAGGAGGAGGAGGAGGAGGAGGGGAAGACGAAGGAGGAGCAGGAGAAGGAGAAGAAGAAAAGGACAGGGGATGGACAAGGACAATGAGTAGGAGGTTGAGGAGAAATGAAAAACAAGAGCAAGAAAGATGGATAAGGATGGATATGGATAAGGAGCAGGAGGAAGAGAAAAGGGAGAAAGAGTAGAAGGAGAAAGAAGAAGGATGTTGGGAAGAAGAAAAAGACAAGAAAAAGTAGTAGGAGGAGGTGGGGAAGGAGAAGGATAAAGAAAAAAAGGAAGAGGGGGGGAAGCAAGAAGCACAGAGGAAGAAGATGAAGGAATAGAAGTAGAAGAAAAATAGAAGGCCAAAGGAGGAAAAGGAGAAAGATTAAGATAGGTGGAGGAGGAAAACAACAAAAGGAAAAAGAAGGAGGTGTCAAGAAGGAGAAAGTCAAGAGGTGAGGAAGGTGAAGAAGAGGAAGAAGGATGGGAGACAGAAGGAGAAAGAGGAAGAAAGGATTAGATGAGAATAAGAAGGAAGAAGCACAGAAGAAGATTAAGGAGCAAAAAAAGTAGAAGAAAAAGAGAAGGAACGGAAGGAAAGGGGAGAGAAAGAGGAGGACAGGGATTAGAAGATGAAGAAAAAGATGGGGGAGAAGAAGAGGGGTTTATTACAGAAGTAAGGTGGAGAGATGGCCAATGAAGAAAATAAAGAGGAGCAGGAGAAGGAGGTGAGGAAGAAGATATCAACATTAGAAAGTTAAATGCACAGAAACAGCATAAAACTTGTCCCTACCTTGACTCAAACCAAACTGTCTTAGAAAAAGTGGGACACGCTGTATTTAGACGACTAACACTTGGTTTCCCTGTGTTTGTTTACAGGTAGACGTTCAGATGAAGACAAGCTTTCCAGCTGATACAACACGTCTCAGCCGACGCTTTGTGGAGCCGTTTTCCCATTGAACGTAGGCCGAGTGATTCATCTGCACATTCACCACACTCTCTCCAATCTGCGGTGTTTCGAATCCCAACAGTCGGCCCGGCTGCTGTGAAATTTAGTCAAAAAATAAATCCAGGACTGTAGGCGCGCACAGCGCCGGCGAATCTGCTGAGGTACTGACGGCAGGAGAAAGTCTATAAAAATAGAGTAGGAGTCGCAGAGATTCAGGCAGGGAGATAATAGACAGAAGGACCTTTGGCTATGCAGACAGTAGCAGGATTGGTTAGAACATGGGGAAACGGGTCTAACTGCAGAATTGATTGCAGGATTGGGGAAGGTGACCTAAATACAGAATTGCTTACAGCTTGGATAAAAAGGATCCAAAGACAGGATTGGATAAAACATGGGGAGAGATGTTTGCATATCTTGGGATCTGTTGTCTCATGGCTCTCCTCTGTCCAGCACGGCAGGATGTGATGGTAAACACTGAATCGTATTAACAGCTTAATTAGAGCAGTAAGACAGATTTCACTGCATCCTTTCACTGAAGAGACTCAGAGGCAATAGGTGTTTTTCAAAATCCATTTTCACACACTAGCGTTTCATTTCCAGCCATTAGACATCAAAAATATTTCCTTTCAAAGCTGGTCCAATTATTATTTCTATAGGCTTTAAAGCTGAGTCATAAGGACATTTTTAATCTTTTTTTCATGGTGGAAATGCAGTTCCACCAGTCTGATTTAAAATAAACAAGACATGCAGCCTGTACTTCTAAAATTGTAATGCTAACATGCAGATGTGAAGCAGGTGTTTACTATGTTCACCATTTTTTAAATTCAATTTAGCATGTTAACATGCTAACATTTGCTAAGTAGCACAAACAGACAGCAGAGGTTTATGGGAACATCAATAATTTTGCAGGTATTTGGCCATAAGATGGGGCTCCCTTGAAAATGTGTGTGCCAAGCCATCCCATAGATTGAAACGTGTGACCTGCTGGTGGCAGTGCAGCAGAAGTCAGCAGATCACTAAGGCAATTAAAATGCATCTGGATACCATGAACATCTGTACCAGATTTCATGAACAGCATAAAATGTCAACCCACTGGTGGCACTGGAGAAAAAGTATCAACAAAGTGAGCAGGATTCATCCTCTGTTGACGCTGATTCAGTTGCGTTTTGTATTAACGTTATGAGGAAATGTTGTTAATTAACATATCTGGCAAGTTTCAAAAACGTTGATACTGACACTGCTATCTCTGGAGCAATGACGGTAGCATGGCTAAAACTGTATTCAGTCTATAATTCTTTTATAGCACACCACCAGTCAATGTATTAAAGTGCATGTAACCACAGGAACAGCACTTGATGATTTACGCTACACAATTTACATGTTTAACCTAAACATGTGCTAGTGATAGTGTATTCATCATATTTCTTCACAGCAGTTCGTTACGTTCTGGATCTGAACTATAAGGGCACAGGGACATCATAAAGAACAGCACCATTGGTCGTAGTCAGCATCACAGTTGCAGTAGTGATTCGAATCCAGACAGCTGTCTTGCAGGCCGCAGGCACACTGCCGGCTGCCTGGCAGCGCCCCGCCCCAGTACGTCTGGACCTGGCCTGGACCCGGACCTCCCACCCACCAGCTGAACGGAGCACCCTCTGAAACACACACACAAATACACAACAATTACCACCAATCCTTTTTTATGCTGCAAAAAAAGGACAAGAATTTCACATGAATCAACAAAGAGGTGAGACGATGAATCCTACAGCAACTGACAGATGAACAGCGAATGTTTCAAACAGAGACCTGTCACTCATCTGTGTTTTAGCACACATTTTGTAGATGTATCTGCGCTTGACTTGCATGTCAAATGGCGCATAGGTGGATCCTCCTGTCCTTTTCCTTCTTCCTTTCTATACGTCGTCTTCTATCTCCCTGTCTAACACCCATGTCTTCAGGATTTCAACACTCTCCTATAGCTGCTCCTTACTGAGCTCTTACAGCCTTGCTGCACAGCTTTGAGCGTATATCACTGCTGTTTTCCCCCGCTAAAATTGGACACATAATAGCTCCTCTATCAAGACACGTCTCCCACACAAGCATTCTGATAAGTAGGCCTTATAGTGTACACAGTGGTGCTTCACAGCTCAAAAGAAGATGAGCTGCTTTCTTAAGTGCAATTTGAAACTCAAGCATTTTATTTTCCCCTTCACTATACATGGGTAAAGGTAAGAATATGGCAAAAAGATGAGCAAATGCAACTTGGAAGTGCCTACTTTGACCCCATTATAAACACAATTTATATATATATATATTTCTATTTAAGTCCTTTTTAAAGGCAGAATAACAACAGGAACCCAGAAACTGAAGCAGCGGATGAGTCGGTGGAGGAATGAAGTCGTGGTTCAGATAAACTTTTAGTTGGTGCAGTGGAGATAGAAGGATAAATTGCACAACAGAAATGTCATTGATGTTTTAGTTAGTTACTAACTTGACTAAATGAGCATTTCACATGACTCTTCCTGTTACCGATATAGCTCCCTCAGATTCAGAGAAGCTTGCTCTTCTGCTGCCTTTTCACAGCACCACACCACCCTCCTCCATCTCAAACACACACAAGCACACTCAGAGTGCTCAACAATAACGATAAAACTTGGTCACTAATGGTGTGTTTCCTTTTGAACTGGGAAGTTTGACTGGGAACTCAAAATTTTCACTTGCAATGCCCCCTGAGGTTGGATTTCTCAGAAAGTTGGAAGAGCCTCACCAGCCTTGACCTCAAGTGAAAACTGTAGGAGGAGGCTGTTCATTAGCACTGTCTTATTTGTGTCCCTTTAAATCCATCGTACAAACAGTATTGTCCATTTTCTATCTGTGGACATGTTGCCACAGTGTTTGTTGCACAAAATAAAGCGTGGTGCATTGTTATGCTTGTTTCCTGGAGGCGTCCATCTTGGTTTTCCAGCTTGCTGCAGCTTCAGGTGTGACATCATTCCCTGCTCCGACTTCAGAGGTGAACAGAACGCACCATTAGACACAACAGGAAAACTTCAGCGAGCTTAAGCCTTACCTGGTGTGTTGAGGAGGCGGGACTTCCTGCAGTGATACGACAGCTCCTGCTCACAGTGCTCTGATTGGCTGATGATGGCTGCTAACTGCTCCTCTCCAGAAGAGTAGTCAAAGTGGGTTAGATACTGGTTTCTCTCCGGGGACGAATGCACTGTGGTCAGTTCTGTGTTATTGTGCTGGATCACCATCCACGCCCTGTCCTCTGTTGGAGAGACAAAAAGAGGAGGCAGAGACAGAGGGAATAAATTATTTACCCCAAAGATCATCTCTTCCAGTCATTCATACAAATGAATCACAGTGCACTGACACTGTCATGGTTTAAAGGCTCCACCTTGAGCATATTTAGTGAGCTGACTTGTGTGATATACTAGAAGCTGTGTGTGTGTGTAGATGTGTGTCTTTGTGTGTTACCTGTCATGTTACAGTAGATGAGCTGGGGTTTGATTGGTCCGCTGCCGTCCACGTCTATGTAATAATGTCCTGATGTGTTCCCTTTGTGTTTGTACGCCTCACACGACTGTTCGTATGTCGCTGTGAAAGGCAACGTCAAAAAGAGGTATCAGTAATAATAACACTTAAATAACTATCCAACTGTCTAAGCAACGAGCAGCAATTTGTAGTGTACTGGTAGCACTCTAACACATAATTGGCGCAGCATCTGATAGATGTAAACATACATGAACATCGAGGTTAGGGAGGAATATGCTTTCTGTCAACATCAGACAGATCCGAAGGAGATTTTCCTCCAGAAAATCACGTCAGCCTGAACAAAAATGGATGAATCTCACACAGATGTTACTTTGGTTAGTGTTGTTTATGGCATCTTTTATCTGTTTTTTGTCACAGTTCTTTTTTTTTGTTTTCATTGCAAGCTACTATTACCTGCTTTTCCCACTTATTTCCTGATCTTTATGTTTGGCCTGTTTTGTCCTTTCTTGTTTTATTGTTAAAAAGTGTAGACCCAGGAAGACTGGCGACCACTCTGAGGGAGCTGACGGGGATCCAAATAATGAATAAAGTATAAAAGTACAGCATCAAATCCAGAGCTTCAACGAAATAAGGAAGTGGTTTGTGTGGTGGAGTGTTGAAATCAGATAATCTGCAGTGTAAAGGTGAAAGCTGAGAGTTTATAAAACACGTTTATGATGTGACTGGATGTTATTAATCATCTACTACTGAGGTACTGAGACAGATGATGCATCAATAAGTCAATGATATTGTGACAGCTGACACAAACCACGGGGAGAGCAACGTGAGAGCAACTCCAGTGCTCGGCCTGATCACACACGATGCTACCGTGAATCCAGAAGTGATGCCGCCATAGTTATTTGCGAAATCCATCTATATTTACCGGAAATTGTCTAAATTTGTCTAAAATTGTTGGATAAATCACAACTGGGTTTTGATATGAACTGAAATTGAAGAGCACAATGTCAGTCAGACCTGTTAACACCCAAAACCAACCAGATGATAGCTGCTTGTTCCCTGTCCAAACTGCATTAGAATATATTTCAAATGCATTTTAGGTGTGCCAGAGGAAAGCACATAAACCCTGTTAGAACTGGGGCTGTATTGTAAATAAATGTAGGAAACAGGAGCAGTGGAAGAGACTAACAATTTAAAAACGGCATCGATCAGTTAAGAACTGTTATGTAACAATGAAAATGGTAAATATAGAATGAAAATAGTTGAAAACAAATTACATAAAGCTATCCGGTTACATAATGTTTGCTCTGTGGAATCACACACACACAAACAAACAGACTAACACACACTCCCTGCAATATAGTGCAGCAAAATAATTAACAGGAGTCAGTCAATGAACAGAGGAAAGTTTCCCTCATTCTGAATGCACACATTTTCTTCTTTTTCTTGTATCAGTCGAAGACTTTAACCTAGACAGAGCCTTGATACAGCTGCAGAAAGGTTCTGACCCAAATATAACAATCAAACACGGAGGTGAGGTGTGTGTGTGCAGGGGAGGGACCTGAACTGGCCCTGGTCCAGCCCGGAGTGGATCACACCACCAGAGCGTAGAAAGATTCAATCAATGCTTGGCAGTGTAATCAAAGGCAGAATCTCTTTAATTTCTAATTTGACTCACCTAAAAACACTGCAGGCAGTCTCTAAGTTGAAATCCATTTATGTAGAAAGAACAGTCTGCCTCAGGACTCACTCTTTTCCTGACATGCTTTCTGCCTTCCTCCTGTTCCTATCCTCACTCCCTCTTTATATTTCTCTCTGTATGACTTCTTCAAGTCCTCGTTTCTTTTTTTGGTTTCCTCTCTCCACCCTAATCTCCTTTCCACTCCTATTGTTTTTTTCTGATGATGCAGGGGGGTGATGTGTTCTGAGCTTAACAAGAAGCCTTTTGCTCTAGTTCAAATGTTCTGACCCATATAGCAATAGTTAGAACTGATTAGAACAAAAGTGTTTCTTACATTAAACTTTATTTTCTCTCAAGGCTAAATATAACAAGCGTGATGGAACTGCTTCAGCCTACATTGTTAAAAAGCCTCCGATAAAAACATTCAGTTATTAACTTCAGTGCTCTGGCCCCCAAGTTATACATTATATTTAAAAAAATAGTGGAATGATTGCCCTGGAATTTTCTCCAGACATTTGTTGTCCTGACCCATGCATCCATCCATTTTCTTCTGCTTATCCGAGGTCAGCTTGTGGTGGCAGCAGGCTAAGCAAGGTATTCTAGGCGTCCCTCTCCCTTGCAATGTTTTCCAGCTCCTCCTGAGGGATCCTAAGGCCTCTGCAGGACGGATGAGATATATAATACCTCCAGCGAGTTCTGGGTCTCCCCCAGGGTGTCCTCCAGGTTGAATTTGCCCAGAAAACCTTCAAAGGAAGGCACCCAGGAGGCATCCTGATCTGATGCCTGAACCACCTCAGTTGGCTTCTTCCGCCACAAAGGAGCAGTGGCTGAAGTCTGAGCTCCCTGTGGATGTCTGAGCTCTCCAAGGCTGAGCCCAATCACCCTACAGAGGAAATCTATCTCTGCAGCTCTCATCCACAATGTCATTCTTTCAGTCACTTACCACAGCTCATGACCATAGGTGAGGGTTGGAACAAAGATCAACTGGTAAATCAAAAGCTTCGCCTTCTCCACAGCAGTCAATGCCCACCTCACTGCTGACGCTGCGCCAATCTGCTTGTCCATCTCAGACTCTATTTTAGCATCACTCGTGAACAAGATTCCAGAGAATCACCACCTTGATGTCTGTGTGTCCCTGTGATCCTGGGAGCTGGGTTGTCAGGGGCACTGGACCCTGGTAGGGTCTCCCAACGCAAAGTTCCAAGGTGAGGGAACAATTCACAGATCCTGTGTGTATCAGTCTGGAATGAGCGGCCGAAAGGGGAAAACTGGACTCCCTTCTAGAGCCAGACCTGGAAGAGAAGCTCACTGGCGACCATTTGGTGGCCGACCAGGCTATCGACAAATGCGAGGGCCAAGGGATGCTGCCTCCTGGCATCGCAGACTGGTAGAGACGTGGAATGTCACCTGTTGACATTGGTGATCCCAAAACTTTGTGTTTTGTGCTAATTAGCAAATGCTAACATGCTAACATGCTAGACTAAGATGGTGAACAATCATTATAATATTCTAAACAGGAGAATGTTTGCATTTAATTGTGAACATATTCGCATGCTGACTTTAGTATTTTGCTGAGAGCAAGGCTCAAGTGCAGCCTCAAAAAGCTGCGAGAGCAAACTGGAATTATGCTTCTTTGAAGATACACGTAAACGTTTCTGCAAACCTACGCTGAGACGGGTTTCTGGGTCACCAAAGGTAGCAGATGCTGCTTAAAAACATACAACTCATGAAATTACAGCCTATGAAAGAATACAAAACCTGCTTACATGACTGTTAGTAAGAGGTTCACGAAATAGTTTAAACATACCTCAGTTTTACCTTAGATGCCTTTTCTTTGTATTTTTCTCAGTACATCAGTATCGGTCTCTGTTGCCTTTGCTCTTAGATTACCATTACTAGTACCACACTTGTAGAAAGTATAAAGTTCAGGCTAATGTGTGAACGAGGTAGCCTATTTAGCCATTTTTACTGTAGACACAAATCTTTTTAACATTTCACAGTAAAACAATCAAATTACAATAGCAATTACATTGCTATATGTCTACAGGAGCCAATCAACCCAGTCTCAAAACAGACAAGAATGCTTTTCTGTATTTAAATATAATCAATTTAAATTTTAAAATGCATTCCTAAATGGGGGATTTCATTATATTGCACTGTTTAGGGATGCAATATATACAACCACTTGTTTTAAGAGTGTCTAACTCTTCTAATGAACTAGCTACCTGGAAACCTCATAACTTCAAAAATCAGACTGCTAAGCAAGAAGAAAGAAGTTGACATCGCTTGCTCTGACACCGAAGTTGATGTGTGCTGTTTGATGTCGGAAGTGGGTGAAAATTGCAGCTTTCATGTTCAGCAGGATGCCATCCCTTTGCTTTTTTCCTCAGCTTTCTCTTGGTGGATAAAGTGACACTTTATTTCTGCATTATTACAACCATGCTACTTTTGTTACTATGAGAAGCAGCATATCAAATTTGGTGTGAATTTGTCTCAAAATAATTTTGAGACAAAAAGCTAGGTGATTTTTAAACTAATTTTATTATAAAAGCTTGTTAAGCTTAATTAGTATTCAGAGTTGATTCAATCATTGGATTGTGTAGAAAAATAATGTTGTATCTCAAAATTGACCAGTGAAAGGCACACCATTCATATACTGTACATATATTGTTTATACTCCCAAATATCAGAAATCACTTCATTCTTGTCACATTTGCTGAAGAGATATTGTTCTCATTGTTGAAGTGTCTCATTGTCTGTGACACAGTGATACAGTTTGACTGACGGGTGTTTGACTTCAGCATGAACCTCTACCTCATCATGTCCAACGGGACACAAACTGGGCTAGAGTTGGACACGCACATCATACAGAAATGCACACGTATAAAATGAACAATGAACAAATAAAATAAGAAGAGCAGAAATAGCGGGCCACCTGCAGGTGTCAGAAAGCCAAAAATAAGACTCTTTAAGACTTTAAATTAAATGGCAGTCTAACTTACTCAGCATAATAAAGCACCACCAATCTGTTTAGTCTATTCCCGATTGAACACGGCTAATTAAAGTTCTGAAACAACGGAGTAGAAAAAACAAAACAAAAGGAAATTAAGTGTTTGGGGACATGGGGTCTCACTGTTATGAAAGCAGATGCATTGAGAACATGTCTGGAATACTGTATTAACCCTATTCTCTATCAATCGAAGGCCTCATTCACAGTTTGGCAGATGTTTCTTCAACATGTCACATCCAGCTGAACATCAGACTAACGACTAGTTCTCTGTGCATCACTGTATTTTGCTTTTTCAGCTGAAACCTGTTATTTACAGGTGATCACCTGTAGCATTCTTATCATCAGCAAAACAGTGATTTCATGATAGTTAAAAATGTCCCAGCTGCATTGACTTTGAAGAAAAACATAGCAACAGCTCATGAAACTAATGTGTCACTACTGTCAGCTTGTACCGTATGTTAAGTCAGTCAGACTCTAGCCTCTCGTTAAAGATAAAAGCTCTACGTATGAATTCTCCATCATTTGAAAGTCCAGACTATTATGCAGTTCTGTATCTATTAACTTTTAGCATATCCTGCAACCTAACTGTACACATATAGGAAGACTCAGGAAGACATCGCTGCTTTTTACATATAAGTGTCTGAGAGGCAATTCATTAAATAGGCAACTGTTTGCTAACATATTCAACAACTTTTAGGTGATAATATTGTGTCAATGTCAACATGGTGTTGCACTGGCCCCAACTGGCCGAAAAAAAGGGGAAAAAATCAAGTAATGCCACTTTAAGTAACTAAGACTTTAAATTGGATGGATGGAAAATAAGGCCATTAAAAATTACTGGCCACACTCCAACGCTTTAATCATTTCTGTTTTCATCATTTCATTTCAGACTTAGAGCATTTTAAACACCTGCAGATGCCCTGTTGCTGGATGCTTACAGCTATGGCAGGTGGCTCCTTTGTAGCCGCTGTTGGAGCAGTTACAGTGGAAGGTGCTCCATGACTGAGTGCATCTGCCTCCATGTTCACAGTGACTGGGAGAGCACCTGAGACAGACAGAGACACAGAAACAGGGAGAAAGACACAGAGAGAGAGACAGAGAGAGCGTCAGTGTCTGTCAAAAGTTACAGTTTCTCTAAAAAGTTTCTCAAGGATGTTGATATGAAAAGGAACAACGGGCCTCCAGCACACCTGACTGTTCTGGTGAGCAGGTGTGTAGGAGGGACTTGAATAAAAGCAGACTGAAAACAACAAAAAAAAGTTTAAAGTTTCTTTTAAAAGAAAATTTTCTCAAGTCTTTCTTTTTTATGTCAAGTGGGGCACAGGTGTAGAAGTAGCAGGTTTGAAACATCTTTGTAAGTCCCGTTAAATAACAGAGCATCATCCAGAGACAGACCTTCTGAACTCCCACCAAGACCGTCTCTCAAAGAACAAAGTCACATTTTATCATTTCTTTTCATGTTTTTGGGCCACATGACAAACACCATCTTTTTCAAGGTATGGCATCCATGTTTCTGTCCTTAATGTCCCATCTGCTGAGTTACGCCTATGATACACAGAGGACACATTTTCTAAATAGTTTCCAATCTCCACACTTCCAAGCTCTTTTCCCATTTATACAAACAAAACATAAAAGCGGAATCAATGAGATCCTGTCTCTCAGTAATTCATATCTTTTTTCTTTTGTTCAGGCATCTTTTGCAGCTGCTGTGTTGTTTATCAATGTGTCCTATACAATGATGTATTTTTCTTTGACTTTCTGTATAAAGTATTGAGTTTCCTCATGTGTGACCATCACTGATAATGCTAACTAGCTAGTTCTAGGATGATGCTCACAGAGTTTCCCACAGGATTGTATTTGCAGTGGCTGAAGTGGTGCCATTAGAGGTGAGGGGAGGTCAGCTGCTAAACTGCTTAATTTGTTGTATATTTAGCTGGGACCAATTCCAATGAAATCGACTGTAGTTGAGTACTAATAAGCTCATTTGTATTTGCAGCTACATGGGTAAAATGTACAACTAGCAGTGATTAGTAGTGATTCTGAAATCAACGGTAGCACCCAATAAGGAGACTGTTCTTTTTTCCAGTCCATAGACTTGCATATCAACGTACAGTTCCAGCAGAGTTTGACTGTAAAATAAATATTACAATATAATTGGGGGAGCCACCCAAATACAGTTGTCACATACAAGGAATTTGCCTTGGTGTTTTGGTGCATAACAATAAATAAAATAAGAGAAAGGAAAAAGCAAAGTATCTCCTTCGTCAAGAATCATAAATTTAGAATAGAAATATTTACAAATTAAAAGCTTTTCACAGTGTTTGAAATGAAGTGAAATTGAATTATACATTTGTTGCCTCTCAGGAGTGAAAACTAGTTCAACGACATTCTCCCCCAGAACGAGATTGTCAACACACACCCATCCACACCCACCCACCCACACACACACACACACACACACACACACACACACACACACACACACACATATGTTTGTGCTTCTGGACTTGTGAGTACCCCGACACCACGCATTCCCTTGCCTTAAGCCTAACATCCACCATCATAACAGCATTTCTATCCCCAACCATTACCCCATCCTTCACCCAAATGTCCTCACTCTCGAGGTCTAAAACTCACAGTAGCCCTCACAAAGGTATGAGTACAAGAGAGCGTGCACACACTTATACAAAATCTTCCTCCAGCAAAACGAGGTATCTAAAAGGATGAAAGAAAGGAGGTGCCTTCCGAGGATTTAGGACTTAGGAAGCCTGGGTGGTGCAGGATGGAAGGAGAGAGAAGCAGTGAAGGTGTGAAGGAAGAGGTGAGTCAGAGGGTTGAGGTTGATGGAGGGGAGGATGGCTGAAGTGAGCAGATGGAGGCAGTGACTGTTTTTGGACAGTCAGCGTGAGGGAATGATGTCAGGGCTGGAGCTGGAGACAGACTGAAAGAGGAGCTGTGTTAAAACTGGAAATTTGAGTGAAATAATGATGCTGGTTGAAGAAATAGTTTGAGGTTTTGGGAAATATGTTTATGTGCTTTATGGCTTTCTCTGATGCCTCTACAGTAAATATGAAGATAGACCCAGCAGTCGAAACTGAAGAGTAAAAACATCAGACTGGGGTTTTTTGATGGTGTAGAGGCCATGAAGGTACTCTGCTCGACCAAGAAAAAGTTCCGCTACACTTTATTTTTGGAGCACATTAAACAAACAAGATATAACATGTAGATTAGTGAAGTGTAGATGTGCTGGTACTCCAGACAGAGCAGAGCGAGCTGTTTAACTGGCTGCTGCAGGTTCACATCCATCGTACAGACGTGAGCATGGTCTCTTCTCATCCAACTCTCTGCAAGACCCAATACGCATATTTTTCATTTAAGGCGATTATTCTGAACGGTTTCCCTCATTGGGACCTTCCTCACCTGTACAGCCCTACAGCTCCGTCCTGATTAAAACAACAACAAAAACATATATAAAACATTGTTATTTAAATATCTTCCACATTCACTTTCATTTGAAGATGAGTCATCCTCAACATTGTGATTAAATTATACCCCTCCATGACGAAGCACATAAAAACTCAGTTTCACATCAGGCTAGTTCTTCCCACGCAGCTTCCGGAATGGATGCCTGGAGAAAATACTTTATCTTCATTGTAAGAGCAGACAAGAAGAGTAGCTAGATAAATCTCTGTGCATGCCCCTATTTTTTTTCAACATCCACTTTGTCCCTGCTCCCACTGCACTTGGCAAGAGTTGGGGAAATTCAACTTTTCTTGGCGAGAACCATCTGCAGCCACAGTGGGCGACTCTTTCCAGCAGCGACGGTGTCGTTGTTTCAACATCAGGCGCCCTGTCTGCAGCCTCCTGCCACATGCAGCCTCAAACAGGACCACAGACACATTCAGATTCTGGGTCAAACGGTGAGCTGCACTGTAGCCATATCACGAAATCCACAGTCAATATGTTCAGGGCTGAAAGTTTCTAGTTTTGCAAACACTTTGTCCTTCATAAATCTCTGGAGCGCTCCTAGCGTGGCTAACAATTCGCAACGCAACACGTACTGCACCACAGCTCACATCACAGGACTACTGGATTAACTGAGCAAAGAGACTTTTTAGCTTATCTAAAACTTTCTAGTGCAGTGTGACAGTCCTACAACATAGCTTGGATCACAGGGCTTGCATCCAATCTCCCCGGTTTCTATTACTGCCTCTGGCTAAACCAACACAGCGTAGTGCCTCCCCACCGATCTGCACAGTATTACTGGTCAGGTAGACTGGGATATCCTACAAAGACTTCAAATAACTGCAGTCTGCTGAACAGCATGGGAGAGAGAGAGAGGAAAGGTATGTAATTTTATCCTTTCAGCTGGTCTCGCACACACACGCACACACACACACACACACACACACTCAGGAGCAAGTTTGGGAACTACACAGGGGTGTAAAGCGTAAGATGTCTGTGTGAGCAACAGACATGTCATAAAGTCACTGACAGATACAGAGACAGTCAGACACAACAAGAAGAGAGGACCGTTTGATGAGCTGTGCTTCTCTGTATTTGTGGTTTCGATCAGTTGTATTATTAAGTTGCCGGAAAAGGGACAGAAGCAAAGAGGTCAGAATTGCTGCCTTCTGACAGTTTAATCTTACTTCAAAACACAGACTCATACAGTGAGGAGAGAGGTTGGCCAGAGGGACTGTTGAGTTCAGAGACTTAGCAGCGTTGGAGATCAAGTGTGCCCTAAAGGTGTTAGCATGCTAAAGGAAAGCACTCACTGGATCGTCAAACAGCATCTGAAACCCTCCCACTTTCCTGATGTCAGATTTCGGGGATGTTTCCAACAATCTTTGTGTTTTCCGAAACTGAAAACCCGACAAGGGACTCCTGTCTGCGTTTCTTTACTTCCACAGCTCATGTGGGTTGTAGCATCAACAACAATGGGTAACAAAGCAACACTGCAGATGTGGGCCTAGGTCTGCCTCATTTTCATGACTGTTTGGAGCCAGTAAACACGTCTGCTTTCTTTATTCGTTTCTCTTTCCTAAGATGTGTTGCCTGACACAGACTTGAAAGAAGGAAAATCGTGTTTTGAGTGGAGAATCCCTCTCATTTTTATGATATAGTGAAAAAAACAAACAAAAACAACAAAAAAAACAGTCATGTATATCTATAAATTATATCACCAACGCTTACACAGAACATCTCTCAGTCTCTCCTAAGTGATGCAGTTAAGTGGCCACAAACTGGAGTTTTGGATTAATAAATGGCTACTGGTGCTCACTTTCCAATCCCTGATTTCTCTTGTGCCTCGGGGAGGGATTTTTCAGCACGAGCTTTTTCATTCTGTTGTAAAGTGATTTGTCCCTGCCAGAGCGATGGTTCGGATTTGGAAACTTACGTAACTGTGTGTGGAAGGAGGAGTGTGGATTAAAAGAAATATTCTCCCCTGAACTTTTCCTTGAGTAAAAAGTTAGTCTGCAGGCTGTCAGATGCTATATTTTGACATCCCTTTAATGATATCGTAATGTGACAGCCATTAAAAGCATGTTTGGTATTCACCTTTCATTCACCTCGTCACTTTAGTAGTGAATGTGTATTATTTTTCTGTCTACCTGTCTGTCTGAGTGCCTCTGAAACTCTGAGAGTCCAGACTGCAAGCTGCAGCGCTCTCCAAGGTCCTGATCCTGCAGTCAGTCAGCAGCAAAGGGAGCTGTCCAAGGTACCAGCTTCTGTCCACACTGACAGCCACTCAGCCAGCCAGTCAGTGCCATGTCTCCTATTGATTTCATCTGTCTGGTGGGGTGAATATACTATTGCTATGGCTGCTGAGTATGCCTCCCTTGATTACTCCTTTGTCTCGTTGTGTCTCCACAGCTTAAACACCTCAAATCCATATGCTACTGTTGAAAATGCAAATGTTTCATAAATATATATACTGTTTTTTTTAGTAGAAGTAGAAAGTGTGCTTGCTTGGAGACTGTTTTCAGCTGTGGATTTGGTATGCCAGCAAGTGTTTACAGCAGCAGGACAGTGGATATGCGATCGATTGACAATAAACTACGGTGGCCACATTTATTGTAACTTTGGAACATGAAAGCAAACGATAAAAGTGTGGCTCATTGATAGATTTTCAACAGCTAATGGCTGAGAGGAATAGGCAGGCTTTGGATAGACAGCCAGCGTTTGTTAGTGGATCAATTGATTTGTTGTTTTTCTCATGGGATTTGCAGAGAATAAGAAAAGCATGGAATACCACCAGACTTATCCTTTAGATCATTATTCCCTTGTCAAGATGTTTATTGTTTTCTGAGTCCATAGAGAGACATTTGCCAAGTCTAGTTATTTAGCCTTGTTTAGGCAACAAACGGAATGTGTGAACATCCTCAACTGACTTCAAACAGGACAGCAACTAATAAAATCCAAATTTCCAAGTGTTTGAAGGTAAAAGGAGAAACCATGTCACTGTTTTCACAAATCCCAAACAGAGAAAAACAGGATTGGATTGGTGACACATAAAACGTGCGTGTTTGCCTTTATGGCCTCACATTCCGACACCTGTGGGATGTGTGTGAAGAAAATCATTCACATGGCACTTTTGGAGACCGACCTGTCGATGATGCCGCACATATCAATCTGCAGGTGGCTGTAGTTTCCCAGCAGCCTTTGCTGCACCTCGATCAGGTCAACAGGTTGGTTATCCAGAGTCAGCAGACGCATACAACCCTGAAAGACTTCGAAGGGGTTCCTACACTCCTGGTAGCTGTCCTGAACAGGGCAACCTACGGAGGGAAACACATGGCAGTCGATCAGTGGCTTTACTACAGCTTTGTTCTTGTTTTAATGCTGTTTTCTTGGTGGGATCATCAATAAACGTCGGATTAAATTCATTTAAGCTAGTTCTGTTTAAAGTGTGTCACCATAACTTATGTTAATTATGTTTGGATGAATGATGGAAGAATACTAAACATGGATACTATGTAGACCCAACACACACAACGTGCACTGTTAACTAAGACATCTAGATTTCTGTTTTAGCTTCACTGTAATATACTGTAGCAGGTTAAAACTCATGTTAATGTGTGTTAAAACTGAGGTGATCTGTTTTTAAATCCAAGTGTAAAATCACTGTGAAGAACGCTGACCTCACTTATCTGACCCTGGAACATCATCTGAACTGCAGTAGCCTCGTCTCCCTTGTGTCCCTGTTGACCCTGTTGACACCTGGGATCAACAGGCATCTTGAGTTATCACTACGCTGCAAAAGCTATATGGTCACATGCGTCCCAGACCACTTCTGTAAGTGGTTTATTTGACTGGATCCCAACGCGTCTTGGTGGCCAGAGTCAGGACGGAGCTCTGCCGTCTCCACCCTGTCAGATCATAGTCTCATCCAACAGTGTCGCTCCGCTCCAGCCATGTATTCTGCTCTTTGTGATTTGCTTCAGTTGTGTTCTCCATTCCTGTGACTAACTTTGTTCTCCAGCCCTGCCACCACTCCCTCGACTTTTTAAGTCTGCTGCTCTGCCACCCTGTCTCACATCCACACACATCAAGTTGACCTGGGGACCTGATCTCTGAGGACCTGAACCTCTTGAGCCTCGTTCTGTCCCAAGCTCCAGTCCCTGGATCTCTACTGCAGCTCCTCTTCCCTTACTTCATAATGCCTTTAACTGCTTTCCTGACTCCCGGGTTTGTCTGCATTTGGGTTCACTTGTTTCATATGTGACACACTTTTGATACAGGACGAATCAGGACAATTGACACTGTAACTGCCACCGTCATCCAGAAAATTCTGATCTATAGCATTCACAGGGTTATCTACTCTCAGCCTGTCCTGTTAAAGGGGATCACCATCCTGCATTTTAAGATTCAATGTGGGCAAGAGGATTAATATTCCACGATCGCTCCACAATCTACTCTTTAGCACATTTTAAATTCATAGTGTATGGTGGCTGTCACACACAAGCCATTCCTCAGGAAAGCATGTGAGCGAGCTCCAAGTCTTATCCATCAGTCATTCATGCTTGAGGTTGATCCTGGATGGTGGCATCTCGTGGCCAGATACAGCATGCCTGCTGCAGGCTCTGCGTTGCTCTAATTACCAGTCAGCCCATCAGGCGTGCAGCTCCACACCTCCCAGCAGAGGAGGGAGGAAAGATGAGTCACTATTTATTGTCACTTTGAATTTTAGGAGCTCAAAAGAAGATTTCGTCTGAGGTGTTTTCCTCTTGGCAGCAAAACATGGAGGGAGTGTCGGAAATATCGTGTCAATACACAAAGTCACAGCACCGGAGCTGCATCAGTAACATTTCACTTCTAGGATTATCATAGGATCATAGGATTTATCACTATTGGAGTTAAACTCACTGTATTATTTTTTTCGTCATCTCACAGGTCACACTTGTATGTATCTACAACCTTTATTTGCATGTAAGAGTTTGACTGCACAGGCGGAGAACATAAACAAGCACTGCAGAGACTGGAGAGGGGAAAATGAAAGACAAGGGAGCTTGAGGGAAAAATTAAAAGGGATGGTGATTGGAGAGAGAGGGATGCATCGAGGAGGGAAGAGCAAACAGCAAAAAGGAAAGAGGCAAGAAAAAATGTAGAGGAGAAAGAGCACTTGAAGAAAGGAAACATCAAAGACAGAGAGAGGAAAGAGCAGGAGGGGGCGGAGAGGGAGAGACAAAGCAGCTTTATGACTTCATCCCTCTCTGTGTGGCACTAAACCTCCAAAGGAGATCTGGAGATGATAATTATTACCTGAGTACCTCCATGAATTTTAACCAGTCCTTAAATATCCATGTCAGCAGTTTCCCCATCTTTCAGAGCAAAATACTTGAGGCGCAATAGAAAACACTTGACAAGAGAAGGCTTGTAGATACACATCCATATACACACACACACAAGAGAGACAACACACACGATTCCATTACCACCGAAGAAGAGCTGGCTGTCTGCAGTTAGAGGAAGGGGGATTCTGGTGTGAGCGGTAGCTCCTGCATCTTTGTCCACCGTGATGCTCAGATGATCTTGTCTGGCGTTCAGCTCCACAGAATGCCACTGACCGTCATTCAGACCTGAGCCTTTGTGCACACACAGACACAAGCGTAAATGCTGGACAAATTCAACCCGAAAGAGGTGTTTCAGCCTTAGTGGAGCTGCATGGAGCTGTGATTCAAGTGTGGGATAAGTTTGTTTGTTGTACCTGAAGTACTGCAATACTGAGGAGCTATTAAATCTGAAGATTATAATAAGCCTGGTGCAGTGATTGGATAAAAAAATTCAACGTTCACGTGTGAGCTTTACTGGAGCTTCCAACCACATCTCACAGCCTTCCACTGCAGAGGGAGTTTGACAGGGGTTAGGACTGTTCCTCACATATGCCCATGAATGATATCATGTGACCGAACGACAGCGAACTATCCGCTGAGGATAACTGTGACATGTGGTGCAAAGTCCCAGACAGCTAGCAAGTGGACCTTGACTGTCTTCAAAGTCAAGAAAGAACTTCCACGCTAAAGATTTTGATTGACTCTGTGTTGAAAATTCTCACAACAGTTTCAAACGTGACTATGAAGAGCGCGAGGTAAAGCGCAAGATGAAGCGCAGCACAAGACAACTAACTAGGACGCTAGGGGTCTGGAAATAATGGCCTGAGCAAGTTCAGCAATGCTCTTTTGGTGTGAAACCACTGTTAGACGTGTTCTAGTTTGTTCTTTGTGCTTAGAACAAATGTGCTGGCGCTTCATGTCTGTGGCATGAGTCTGAGCTACATGTTAATGACACCTCTGCTATACAGCTGAGCAACAACAGACTCAATGGACTGACCTGCGCTGAGCTCCAGCGGAGCCCTGCCAGCTTTAATGATCTGTAGGCGGAGTCTGGCCTCACTCAGGTACAGCCAGACTGTGCCCTCCTGCTGCGAGAGGTCAAAGGTCAAGAGAAGCCCCGCCTTGTTCCACGTCCGAAACTGCAGCGCCACGGAGACGACCCCCGACGACCACGCCGTCAGCGCCGGCAACTGGAGGAAGCTCCGGGAGTCGGTGAACGTCGCAGAGACTGAAACTGGCTCGGAACAAGAAAAGGTCACATTGCCCTGAGAAAGAGAGGAGGGAAGGCGGAGAGAGAGAAACCATTATGAAAGAGCTAATAAAACATGAATATTCATTGGTTGCAGAGGCTGATTCGGTTTGACTCGGTGTCACAGAGGTCTGATCAGCAGCCCTCTGAAAAAGGACAGCTGTATTACCATATTGATATTAGCCAAAGAGCTAAAATAAGATGCCTGAAGCATCAGGGTCACACAGCGTTTGCACCCACTTTCACCGTTTGTCTTGCATCTCGTGACTCCAGCATGGCTTCAGGAAGTGGAAGTGATGCGGCAGTGATGCTACCAGGGTGGAAGTTCAGAGGCATTAGCATGATTGCAGTTCCAGTAACCCATCACAAAAAAACTGAATAACTTACAGACAGTCAGCACAGTGGATAAATATTATGGTTAATTCCTATTTTCATGCTAAGATAAAATTTATGTTAAGTCATCCTTTCTGTGATGACTAATATGCACCAGAAAGTGTCGGTTTCTCCCCTCCCTCCTCTCCATTTTCACTCTCCACCTTCTTTCCTCCCTGATTCATTTCTCTTCTTCTCCAAGTTTCTTCTTTTCTTCTCCACTTTTTTTTTTTTTTTTTTGCTTTGGGCTTTCTAACTCCAAAAACGATGACATTGGTGATGATAATGAAGGACATTATGTTAATGCTGATGGCGCTGATGATGGTGGCTGGTATAACAATAAAGAGGATGATGATGCAGATGATGAAAATAATGAGAATGACAATAATAATCATGACAGTGACCATTAGCATAATAATGGCATTGATGAGCGAGGATGAGAAAGTTGTGGGAGGAGGAGCATAAAAAGTGTGAAGTGAACAAAAGAGTCCACTTGTATCTCATCATGGCAGCATTTGATTCGAGTGCCGGTAAAGGATGTTAATAACTGAGAAAGAAATGGGCAAAAATAGGTAATTAGTGGTTTGATCAAGAGTTGTCCAAGGCAACACGTTACAAGGAGCATCAGAAGGTATCAAACCACTTTAAGCAAAAATAACACTGTGTTTATATACTGTTGCAAAGTAGAATGACATGAAACCAGAAAAAGAAGGCAGTCAACGTCAGAGCATATGTTCATTTTTTATGATTTCTCTGAATGACAACACAGATATGCTGAATGTGTCTCGTCGCATCTTAAACAGTCACACTCGACAGCGGTGCACTGGATCTTACTCCAACTCTAAGTACATTTACTCATGTACAAATTGTAGGTACTTGTACTTTATTCTGTTTTTTTCTTTTCATGCCACTTCCTACTTCTACTCCACAACATGTCAGAGGGACTACATGTATTTGACATCTTTAGTTATAAGTTACTTCAACATATTGCAATTTTTTTGCACCAAACATACATGGGGCATATAAAATATGACGTTTTGCTATAAATTAAACGACCCAACAGTTTCTCAAAGTATAGCTGTAACGACCACTCAATTAATCAGTTAGTTGATTGATAAAAATCTGCTGATTACTCCATAATGAAAAAAATCATTAGTTGCAGTCCTATAGTTAAAAATGAGCACTACCTCAACCAAATCCTGTTTTTATATTACAAAATGAGTAATAATATATGTAATAATAATGTATCTATAACAGTTGCAGAAGCTGCATTTTTCTGCATCGACTTCTCTTACTTTTAATACTGTAAGGACATTTTCCTGATTATACTTACATGCTTTTACTTAAATATTGTTGTCATGCAGGACTTGTAACAGAGTTTTGCAGTGCAGTACTAGCACTTTTACTTAAGTAAAAGATTTGAATACTTCCTCTAGCACTGACACCAGGCAATATACAATACATTTCATGATACAAAGTTTAGAGTAACATCATAGTGCATAATGATAATAGACCAAACTGTTATGTAATAATGAAGATGCATTCTAAATATAGAACTTAAATATACAAGCATATTATAAATAGAATTAAAAACTATAGAGGGTCACAAGCCCACAAGTTTGGGAATCACTGTGTGTGGGAAAATAAACAGGACATTTACTTCCCGTTCCACAGTCACCTGTCTGTCCTTCTGATGGCCGCTGAATGGCAGCTTTCCATAATGATGCTCCGAAGGTGCTGAAACACAATGACTTACCATGACAGAGACCTGGTGGTTGTTCTTTTTAGCCAGGTCTATCAGGTTGAGGTCATTGTAGAGCAGGTTTTCCAGGCAGCCATGGAAGTTCCTGTTGGACAGGATGGGTTTCTGCAGTCCATGGCTCTGGACAGCTCCCAGACTGAGCTGCACGGCAAAACAACACATGGCATATATGTGAAATAACAAATCTGTCAGTAACCATCACCCGCTGTAGGCTTCAGAGGTTCCTGTGAAACATTTGTATTTTTGTCTATTCACAGAGCTGCCAGGCTGCTTTAGGTTTAACTCTGGAAACAGTAAACTCCATTCTCTTCATTGCCAGACTCAGTATGTTCTACAGTCTGGCTTTTGGGCCCTTTCTGCTTTTGCTGGTCAGGAAAAGTGGCTGTCTTGAGTCTGGTGTTTAATTAAGGTTTAATTAAGCAGCAGCTTACTCAATAAATGAAATAATGAGAGCTGTGCCTTGGCGCGGATCAGTAAACTACATGTAAAATAGGAATCTTCAAACCAGTAAACAGACTGTGGTCAGCTGGAGAAGTGAATTACAATGTAGGATTGGTCTGATACGCGTCGTTTGAAAACATTTTACATCATAAAAACTGGTAACTTGGATGAAACTACAAACTGTCTCCAGCAACCTCTAACGACTACAGGAAATTCATGTTTGGTACTAAAAAGGTGCTTTGAATGGAAAATCACTGCACAATGGAGAACACGTTTTAAAATGTGTGCATGTGGTTGTGTGCTGAAAAGTGTCTCCTACCTGGTGAATGTCCCAGTGGCTGAGCTCAGGTGGGACGTGCACCTGATGAGTGTTTTTATCCACGGTGAGGTTGAGGTGAGTGCTGAGCCGCTCCAGCTTCACATGGTGCCAGTGCTGGTCATCCAGCAGACTTCCCAGAGAAACAAGAAGCTGCCCGCCTGAGGATGAACTCACACCTGCACCAGAGGTGAGGGTGTGAAAAACAAATCAATTATGTTGTCATGATGGTGCATCTGATAGCTGCTTAACTCCAGCTAAAGCAGGAATCCTCTTACATGCACTTCCTGCTGAGGAGCTTTGATTTGTTTCTGAGGCACCTACAAAATACTCAAGGTCAGCATTCTTCACATACTGCTCCATAATGCATTTTTAACAAGGAAAAACATGCCTGAAGAAATCGTTGTAAAATGCCTCCTATGTCTTGGAGCAGTAAACCTAAAGGAAGGTTTCTTTTTTGATTTATATAAGGGAAAAAGATGTGGAAATATTACAGCTTCGGGAGAATTTTTTAATCTTTGTTTCAAGCAGGGAGCAGGTCACCGAGGTCACCCTCCCTCATTAGAGTGCACACATCTGTATGCTGGCAGGGAGGAGGACCCACCACAATAAATGATGATGCTGCAAAATGACAGTAGGACATAATTAATGACAGAACCAACACCAGCGGGTCCAAATTGGTGAATCCATCTCTGCATCCCCTAATGTGGTGGGAGAGAAAAAGTTTATGCTGACAGAAGGAGCTACAGCAGAAGGAGCGAGATACACAGAGTCATTAATTATGAAGGACATTTTCTTCAAAGGACATAGATAGATAGAAACCTCTGGTGTTAGGGTGTATTTAAGAGAAAAGTTGAACATTTTGGAAAATACTGTTCTCAACCACGTTCTTCACGTGTGTGTAATGGCATCCTACACAAACTCACATTTTTCTGCCAAACTTTGAGCAGTTTTGGGTGTTTCTGTATTTTGTTTGTGCCCGTCTCACTTGTTAGAAGCAGGAGTCATTTGGAAAAAGGTCATGAGACACTGAAACATTTGTTTTTATTGTTTCCTGTTTCTGTAAATAAAACAATGCTGATCATCTTGATTGAAGGTTGATAGTCATTTCAAACCTGATGGCAACTTAAATTTCTATTTTTCCATTTGCAGCAACCAACAGAACTTTTTCTCATGTTTGCCCACTTTGTTTTGAGCATAGGAGTTTCATGTGTCGCTGCCATCTCAGCACTAATTAATCAAATTGCTGATTGCCTATATTGCCATCATTATCATTATTTGCTCAAATCTGAGCAAATCACTCTGTCCAGCTTAGTTGGTCTTAGTTTTTTTCAAAACCTGATTGATGCTTATCTAATCAAATGAAAGCGGAAACAGATGACTTTTCACTTTTCCATGAACAAATATTCAGCACCACTTTAGGAATAAGAGAGAAGAAAGAAGCAAGGAAAACATTAGGAGAAAAAGCATGAGGTCATTCATTCATTTAATCCATAATGCAGACATGAGAGCAGATAGAAATGGTGCCAGCTGGAATGGATCAACAGTCAGAGCTTCATTTTCCCAGGAGATGGTACATGGTGGCAGACAAAATTAGACAGTGAAAGACGGGCTTATAGGGAACCAATCTTAACAACAGTGTTGTTACTCTATAGCCATTACATTGAGCAATCAACAACATTGCATTTCATAATGATGCATTGAAGCAAATAACTTGGTGGTGTCTAATGATTTAAAAACAAAGTTTCAGGGGCTTTACTGTAAGGATGCAGCTGCCAGGAGGTGATTCATACAGTGGCTGTCAGAGCTCAAGGCACTGAAACTTAAACAGACTAACAGACTAAACACACAAAAAACATATTCACCAATTTGACAATAACTGCACAGCCTTTTGAAAAGGGCTGCAAATACAGAGAGCAGAATTTGCAAGGAAGAGAAACTACCTATGGTTCAACCTGACAACAACAAAGGCTCATACCAAACAGCCTATGTCCGCCATCTTCCTCTACACGTGGACTTATCTCTGTGTGATTCAGCATGTTGGGGGTGAGAACGGTCTGTATCAGCCACAAGGAAAAACAACTTAACCGAAACAGAAGCAGAATAGATCAGGTTGAAGGTATCGTCCACCATCGAGGAAAGGAAGGCTGTGATGTCACTGAGCAAGGACCAAAACATTGTTATCTTACCAGCTGAAAAAAGTGCACGATGGTCCTAAACACAGTGGACTGTCATGTCAGGATCAACATAATACTCCAGCAATACATATGAAAAATTGGAACAAGATCCCACCAGTGGATACAAGAAAAAGGCCATAGAATGTTTACAAAACCATCAATCATGAACCATATCATCGCCTCTATCCTGGAGATACAGGCATGTATGGGCTCCCTAACAGTCACAAAGAAAGAACCTCCTCGGGTCCATTGTCAGCAGCATCAGCTTATTAACAACACTGCAACTTAGCTCCCTTGGTTCGCAACATGGTTCACCATATTCAAAACTCCATGGACACTGTGAGCAAGTGGAGGATTTAAACTGGACCCATGATGTGACCTCTCTGTTTAAATGCATCCCAACAATGGCAACGATGGAAATGTAAGGAAACGACTGCTGCAAGAGATCACCCTTAACAATCGAACCAAAGACACACATGGGTCACAATCAAAACCCAGGAAGTCTAAGCCTTCACAAAACACATTAACTCAGTGGACAGTAACATCAAGTTCACACAAGAGGACATCAGGAACAATAACTTGACATCTTTGGACTGTGCCATACACACTGTAGAGGACAGGAGCCTCCATATTGAAGTACAGGAAGTCCACACACACAGACCAATAATTACTCTTTGACCCACTGGAGCACAACTTGTCAGGGGTTGTCTGAAATCTGCAACACTGAGCTGATAGTGTACTAACAAGTTTCCAGGTCCAAGAGACGGAGCACAGCAATCTGAGGGATACACTTAAAGCTCGTGGATACCCTAACTGGACCTTTGTGAAAACAGCCACGAGATCCAGGAAGAACACCAACACTGAGGTGATGAAGAAAAGAAGAGCAAACCCAACAACATCGACATTCAATACGTGGCTGAAGTACCCGAGAAACTCAACCAACACCTCATCCCTGTGTTTTTCATACCCAGCAACACAATAAGACACTACGAAAATAAACAATCATTAAATAAACTAATGGCCCAACTCCTCAGGTAAGACTCAGCTGTTTACCTCCACCTCAAAGAAAAGAGAAACTCATTCAACATACATATTTTGGACAGGGAGGACAGATGGAGTGAAAGAGAAACTTGCCTTCTACAGAGGAGGGGGCCTTATCTTATCCTTATCTTATCCTCCACCTACACTGCTGTTCTTTCATCCCTTCTCAGGAGATTTCACAACCATTCACAGGTGGCCTCATGTGACAATTCCAATGACTGTCATTTACACTTGGCCTCAACAGCTCTAATGACTGCCGTTACACAGCCAGGAGCACTAACCTGATCTTCACAAAGACACCACAGGTTCAATACCTGGGACTCCCCACCACTCAGTCAGAGCAGAAGAAGACCCTTGGATGAGAAGCAAAATATTTTCCAGTTGGACTGGACTCAACCCACCATGGATAACTGACCTGGATGACTGAGCATCTACATACACGTCTGAAAACACAGAAAACAAAACCAAATACACAAATGCTGCAAGTAGCAAAGATGACGACAGAAACTGTTTCCAGGGGACAGCAAAAAGTGACGCACGCAGCTGGGACATGCTTGTTGCTGCCTTAGATTGTGACATGTGTCCCAGCTGTGTCCAGGCATGTTTAATGTTACGTTTTAGGATTTAACAAAAAAGATGTGTTCATTTTTTGTTTTTTGAAAATGACATACTGTGCACATATTTGTGAGCTTTGGATACAGCCGGGCTTTCCCCCTGCTTATGCTAAGCTAAGCTAATCATTTTCTGGCTCCAGCTCCATACTTGACACACAAACATGAGTGCTGATAAGAGCATTTGCCCAAACTACTCATTTCATGATAAGGCACTTCAAGTGAGGTGACATATTTAGCTACAGGTTTAATAGGTGGAAAAAGAGAACAAGTGATCAGTACAATTACAGAAACACTTAACTTTCATTCACGAAACTCCCGCTCCCTTTCTCAGTGTCTGTCAGTTTTAATTTCCTCACTCCTCCTCGCCTTCTCTGCACGGCTGTGAGGACGATGTGAGGCAATAACTGCTTGATTTATCCATATTGAGCAGACTAATAACTGAATGTTCTTGTCTTTAATCTGAGGAGTCTGCGATGAGCACTAGTTTTCACTTTCCAGGAGTCTACCGTTCCAGACAGCTCCCTGGGGCAATATCACCTTATCATATTCTGTCTGCTGCTCCATTATGGCTCTTTGCTCGAGCCCTAAATCTGTTTATGAAGGACGACAGTGACAGGTCTTATCATGAGACAGGCTGTTATAATTGTTTCGGCATTTGAGCGTCACGTGGTGCAACTGTTTGAAATACAGATCGACTGTTAGAATAATGTACTGTCCCTGAACCAGTTCTCAGCTTTAGTCACAGCTGGACATTGATTTTATTGCCATAAAGCAAACTGGGGGAAAAAAGGGAAAGTGCAGTGACTCCGACTGTCTTCAGAGGAAGCCAGAGTGACCAATCATTCACATTTCCCTCTTGACTCTGAAGCCGTGGGTGTAGCTCATCGTCTTTTTTTTTTTTTTCTTGAGATACAAGCTGTATTGATGCTGCACACAGAGGGAACGAGCAGGAAGCAACTCATTATACAGCAGGAGAGTGTGTTACAGTAAGAGTCCCATGGCTATCTTAGCAGTTTCAGGCTCCTCTGAAAACACAGGGGCTGCTGGCTGAGAGTCTTATGAGGCTGTTTACAGCAGAAACTCCTGCAGGCTCGCTGTAAATCACTGCAGAAAAGGTGGACTAGAGTAAGCAAATGCAACAGTAATCAGCACAATTCATTCTCTTCTGTTTTCACGGCCAACTGGAAGCTGAATTTCACCTCTTTTCAACAATGCTCTGCAGAGGCCTCTGGGATGATCTGGTTGTAGCGCTTGCTGCTCTGTGCGATTGGTGAAAACATCTGTGATTGTGCTGATGTTATGTCCCTATAAAATCTGAAATATTTGGTGTTATATTGCACTGAAGACACGGCCAGCAACCAACCAATTGGGAACCAACCCCAGCTTGTTCTTATTATGGATACAGAGAAAAGACAGAATTTCACTTAACATGCCGCTTGCCCTGCACGCCTCTCTGATGCCACCCTAATTTAGTCAGCAATACTTAACGCCACTCGTCCGGGGCGCGCTGGAGCAGCACACACTAGCCCTGAGTGTATTTACTGCCGTGTATTACAGCTTCCCGGTGACAGTTCAGAATTGACCTGAATTATGAAGCAGTGGGCTACATTATAGCAAACTGACAATTTGATAAATGTAAAGCAGAGGGGAAATGAGATGGTTTTGGATAGTGGACATAAATCTTAATGAGTCAATTTATTCCAACTGCTTGGACAGCCACAGGGAGATAGAGAGGGTGTTTCACTGTTTCATTTATCTGTTTGCTTGCCTGTCTGTCTGCCTATTGGTCCGTTGAATGGCTGTCTGTCTCTCTGTTTTCATTCATCATTAATTTATGCTAATGGCTGTTATACTGTTTAAAACAAAAAAAACACATCTGCTCCTGCTGAGCTCTTTATGCTTGCATAAGATGTCATTAGCCATCTTTAGCTCCTCTGTTTCTCAGCCAGCTTGTTTTCCTCTTGATGCGACATGCATCGCTGTTAAAGAGAGGCCCGGGACAGACAGGATCAGGTTGCCAAATGGGGGAGATAAGTATGAGAAGCCTCAGAGGATAGCTAACAGTGTGGAACTATGGAGATAATGCATCTAAATCTTCAGGTTTCATCTCTGCTCCCCTCGTTTGAGCTTGTCTTCTCTTCAGCCAACAGCTGACTGTGGAGGAGCATGCTGTGACTCGGGGTGGGTGCTTCAAGCTATTGATCTAAATTACACTGTCTGCCGAGTGCAAACTCCCGGGAGAGTGTGTGTGTGTGTGGGAGAGAATAGAGGGAGAAAGAGAGAGAGGAGAGAGAAAGACAAAGAGCATGCAATTGAAAAAAAAGGCAAATAATCACCTCTGAAAAAAAAATCCAGCAGGGGCAGAAGTGGGGCAACATATGAGAAAGGCTGTGATAAATAACAAAGGAGAGAGAGGAAAATAGAAAAGGCAGAAAAAGAAAGGGGGCAGTCAGACAGGCATGCAGGGAAACAAAGAGAGCCAGAGACAGAAAGCTGCAGTGACAGCGCTGTGATTGAGGCAGAGGATGTTTTCTTTTCTTTTTTTTCCACTATTGACTGTATCACCGGATTATCATAGCTCAATCTAATCGCTGCTCCGCCACAGACCCGAGCCGTGTTTATTTTCGTTCCCGGCCATCCAGGGCGCTTTGAGCAGTTTGTTGACTATCAGCTCGGGTCTGGCAGGGAGCTGACAGGCGTCACTCAGGGAGCTGGTGTCAGACTGATGGCTTCTGCAGATAGCACCTCTCTACCGCTGACAGACAGACAATACCACCAGGGAATTAACACTCTCCCACCCCTTCCCAACTAGAGGGAGTCGGACAAAATTCTGTTTTTATTGCAGGAATGTAGGGAGGGAGTGACAGAGGGAGGTTAAGATGCAGAAACCCAGGATTTTTAGCATGTGTGGTCGCATATTGAAGGTTCTCAATGAGGGATATTTTCCTCAAACAAGCAGCTGTTGTAACTAGCTGTACACACAACTCCATCCATGAAATGCCATTGTTGCTGTCATGTAACAATCAACATTTCCAGCAATTTCTGCCAACTACGTTTCATGATGAAATGGCATGTTGTGTCCTGTCACCTCTAACGCCAGCAGTCTAAAAAAAAGTCATGAAATCGACTCCAAAATAGTAACCAATCACAAACAAAATAAGATGCCACGCAGCTTACTTGTTTGACATTTTTCCAGAATAGCGTCAACAGAGTGGAGTGTATAATCTGTAAACTATGGAGGCTCATAGATGACTTAATCATGACAGACATGCAAGCTGGAGGCTACAGAATGCAGCGTGTCATTCATTAACCAACCAAAACAAGCTAAATGCCCAAGAACAATTCTCCAATGTTGAAAATCACTGAAACAACATGCCAAAACGTCTGCATGTGACCAATTGTCCTTCATTGCCACCGCTCGCAATTCTAATCTCAGGTCAGCACTTTAATGATGGTCGTTATACTTCTGTTTCTCCACATTACCGCATGGTGAAAGGGATCAAGAGTTGGGCGAGCACTGCCATGGAATCCCATGTTTGGACAAATCTTTATCAGGCTGTGCCGTCATACATCTACCTGACCAGATTTACCCTTAAACCTCTTTTTGTCCACCATCAGGAATCTCTTAAAGGCCAGTCGTTTCCTTGTACATATTAATATTGTTTTATGTCAGACTATCCTGTAACTGTCCAAAGTCCTGTGTTTAAAGTCAAACTTAATTTAGAGTCAGGAATCCTGTTTTTCCTCATTACATTTTGGAGATGTAATCATTTCAGGAACACCTTCAAACAAAAACGAAGGGAGGAGAGGAACGGTTGGTGAGCAGAGAGGCAGAGTACTCCATCAGCCAGATGGCATGGTTGATGAGAGATCTGCCATATGGTGATAATACAACAGCCTGGCAGTCCGACAACACCTCAGCTTTAACCTCGTTTACAGCAACACAAACACACACGTTTTCTCCCGCAATCTCCACAGTGCTCCGTTCTGTGCCAGCAGAGGCCGTGGATCACGCTATGCTGCGCTAGCCCACAGAGTTCACCCCTAACACGTGTTGCTAGCATCCATCGTTGATTAAAAGAGAGGGAATGTGAGAAGGGACGTCAAGCTGCGAGAGAAACAGAGTGTGAAAGTGAGGAAACGAGTGGAGGAAAAACAACGATTGAGAGAATAAGACAGCAGCAAATGATGCTCCACAAATATCAACGGCATGTATGTTTCCTCGTACTGATCTGTAATAACTGCAATGGTGAACGACACCAATTCTTCAAAATGGGATTAGTTTTTGTTCTAAATATTGCTTGAGACATATGATAAACAAATAAACGTTGCATTGAGCTGATTAGCATAAGCAGAAAGCAGCATAATTCCCAGAGTTTCTTCAGAGTTGGATCAGTGGCATCTTTAAAATCACATGTGACAAACACGCAAACAAACCAGCAGATGGACAGAGACCGACTTGCAGCTAACTCCAATTTACAGTGGAGACAAAAACGTGCTCGATGCTCAATTCCACACATACAGACGGGATGGTGGACGCTCTGGAGCCTTAGTGCATAAAAACAAAATGGGATTTAGGCGTTTAGCTCACATTTACTTAGTCCTTTTAGTCCTCAGGAAGTGGACCAGTGCTGTAAAAAAAACCTGACTGCATTCACTTGATGTTCCAGGTGTGAAACAGTCGACAGTTACACAGTGCGTCAAGAACAAAAACCAGCAGGACTTGAAAAGTAAAGTAAGAAAAGCAAAAAATGACACCTGAACAAATAAAATGAGACAACCTGTTCAGATTATAGGCGTCATTACGATCATTACACTGTCCACAGCATCTATGCTGAATTCTCCCCAAAAACAAACAATAAAAAAGATAATATCATCAGACATCATGAAGAAAGAATGACTAAAGGTCTGTTTTAATCTAAACCAAAACCAGAAGGTGTGCTAAAGAGACAAGGCAGGCTAGATTTGGTTTATGCTGGTTTTTAGAGATGCAATGTTTTTCAAGACAATAGAAGAGGTTGTTTGATGACATTCACAAACGTCTGACTACAACACACCGTGAAACAGTACAAACTGCAAATTATTAAACTCACCGGACTCAGTTCAGTGAGAGAGAGCCTCAAACTACTAATACATGACCAGCTTGCTGTCATTGTAGGCTTAAATTATATCATTTACTTGCTTTATTATTATTTTATACATATTTGCATAGTAGTATTATTGTATGCATTATAGTCTGTACACTGTATATTACAGATGGCGGATGAATGAATTTATTGTTTATGCTTATATATATATACAATAATACACATATCATGGCTGTAGGAGCTGCACTGCTGGATCTTCTGCATAAACATCTTACATAGTGTAAAGTATTGTAATGTGTATATTGTACATGGCAAATGGTAAACTGCATCTATATCGTTCTTTTCAGATCTACTTTGACCACTCAAAGTGCTTTACAGCACAGCCACATTCACACACACTCTCACACACTGATGACAGCAGCATCAGGAGCAATTCGGGGTTCAGTATCTCAGCCGAGGACGTGATGTAAATACTGGAAAAACAACGTTAATATTGTACCTTGCTGGTGGTAGAGCAGCAGCCGTCCTTTCTCCAACACCAGAGTGAGGCTGTGATCTCTCTGTCCCTCTGCATGGAGCAGCGTCCCAGAATTCTTCAGGGTTTTAAACTTCAGAGCGATGACCTCCATCGCCGTCCAGCTCGGCCTCGCGCTCAGCCTGTAGATCAGGCTGCTGCTGCCATCAAAGCTGGCCACATCAGAAGCTACAGGACAGTGGAGAGGAGGAAGAGGAAGAGCTTTATCACACAGACAACACATACATGTCAATGACACTCAAACTGGTGAGAGTTTAATGTGAAATTATACCAAAGAAGCTTAATTTCCTAGTTAGGCTGAAACAGAGACCAATATCAGTACAGAGTGCCAGAAAAACTGTCCAACAGCTGTGAGAGAAGACTTCATCCAGCGAAATCTACACTCAAAATCATGTTTCCTCTTTCAGTACCATTTTTTACAAAGCATCATTCAGTCATGCTGTTAAACACAGGTGTGAGGTGTGCACTTTACTAACATCACTGAATATCCCTTGCAGTATTGCTATCAGTCAAGTTGATTCAGGATTAGAAAAAATAATAGAAAAAAAATATCTGAAAAAGTACCTTGTGGGGACATTACTCTTATGTACAGTTTGACTGAAAGTGGCGACTGTACTTTTTGATTATATCTATAAATGTACACACTCCACCCACTTCCCAAACACTAAAAGCTCCACCCAGCAGTGACGGTGGAAAGACGTGCATCCCCACTAATGCAATTTAGGATGTTTTCAATGTGGCAAACTTGCTTTCTTGAATCACTTGTATTTCACAGCAGAGGCATGTCACACACTGAAAGTTTAGATTTCCTCCCTCAGTTCCTACCTACAGCGTGGTCTGTGTAAAGCTCACAAACTACAGCACACAGTTTCATGTGCATGACAGTATCTTTATTGTTTGAAGTTATTGATTGTCTCTGTTTATTCCTCTCGGGAAAAAAAAATGCTTCTAATGAGCGGTGAACCCATTGGCCCCTACAAACACCACTGTAAAACCATACGGTCTAGTTTCTGCTAATGAGTACAGCGCAGCAAAAAATGACGACGAGAGTCATTAAATGCTGTTGTTGTGAAAGCGCAATTCACGTGAAGCCGTAAGATAGAAATAAATGTGTCACCACTGTCATCAGTGTTTTCCTCAAACCTCACAGCTGCAATTAAAAAGTGATGTTTTGTTTAGCACATAAAAGATGACCCCCAGCTGTGTAACTGTAACTGAGGAATCTTCACACACTGTCGATCACTTGAACTCAGTTTTTTATCTTCCCTCCTGCAGAAAAATGTCATTTTGCTCAGTTTTACTTGATAAAGGTTTGACGACTGAAACAGCTTTACGAGCTGAGAGCAGGATTATTTGATTCCTTCGCAGCAACAACATTTTTGATCCTAAGCGCATAAAATAATCAATATTCTAGAATTACTACACAATAATACATTTTCCTGAACAGGAAATTAAAAAATCCAAATACATAACTTCACGATTCTAAACTTTCTTTAAGGATTAGCACCAGCCTGAACTGACGAAGTCAAGGGCAGAGAGTGGACTTACTATATCGACATCCATATATCTCCAGTCTGAGTCCAATCCTCCCAGTGGGGTTCCAGTCCAGAGGAATCAGGCGGAGGTAGCGGGCTATCACCGGCTGTTTAAGTTTGTACTGGACCACAGTGTCTGCATTACTGTTACCTGGAAAAGCCTGAAACAGCAGAACAACATGTTGGTTTGCCTCATTTATACATCCAGACGTCCTTGTTTTCATGGTTGCTGCAGGAGTGAACCTCTGATATCAAACTGTTGCTGGTAAATCACCTCTGAGCAGCTTCAGAGAGGTTTTTTTTTTTTTTTAATATTCTGATGCTCATAAATAAACTACTTATTCTGGAAATGTACTTTCTTTTGAAGTTTTGTGGCCATCCCAGAGGCTAAATGTTAAAATCTTCATGATCACCTTCAATTCATGCTCATGTTTGTGATGAAATGTTCTTTAAAAGAAAGAGCTGCACTAGTTCTTGTTGAAATATACATTCGGAGTGGGGAGAAAAACTCTCCCCAACCTCCCTGATTCAGTCTTCCTGCATTTCCAAACTTTGAGCCCACAGAGGCCATTGATCCTCACTGCTGATAATGTCGCTCCCTCTCTGTGTCCAGTGATCAATAACTCAGGGACCTATTCTGCCTCCGTACCAAGCCTCTCTTTAAAAGACTAATGGCCTCCATTTTCCAGTGGGATTCTGTGGATGACACACAAATACACACCTGGAGCATCAACATCTGTGAGCGAAGACAACACGCTGCATTTGTGGTGTGTGCGTGCGTTCGGGTGCTCGTGCTCTGCTTGTGTCTGCCCTCCCTACTTGAGGGTGTGTGTCATGTACTGATGTGGCCATGCGGGTGAAATTGGCTTCCCCGCCTCTGCATAATTGTGATCTCAGTGCCGTCTTCAGTGCTTTGAAGGGCTGAGCCGGCCGGGCAGCGAAGCGTTAAGCTCAACAAACGGCTCTGTTTCCTGCTGAGGAGGCTGAGGAGAGTGGCATCTCATTTACTTCCCCGAGCATGTTTTGAAATATGAGTAGCCTCTGACAAGACCTCAGTCAAGGAGAGAGAGAGGAGGGAAGAGAATGAGGCGAGGAGGAGGAGGATGGGGGAGGGCAAGAGAAAGAATCATAGAACTATGGTGGAAGAAGTACTCCGGTCCTTTACTTAAGTAAAAGTACCAATACAGCAGTGTAAAAACACTCCATTACAAGCAAAAGCACAGCAGCCTGACGCACCTGCAGCATGCAAGTTCAAACATTGAAGCTAAGACTTAAACTGAGTAGAAATGGTTAGTTCAGCACAAAGCTACTGTAGCTGAGATTACACAGGGGCACAACTGTGACTTTATGCTGCTTTCACTTGAAATGGGAATTGTCAGCGGCACCACATGGTTGCTTGTAATAGAAACTTATAACAGCTGAAGTGTCGATGTCAGCAGAATCTTTTCACCAAGATGGAGGTTTTCCAGAAACTTTTGTGGAGAGTTTCACATTAGTGACCATATTTATGTGTGATACAGCCAGCCTCACCATATACACAGCATCACGGTACAACAGCAGCGATCGATAATTTTGAATAATTAATGGTGAAGTGGACAAACACCTTGAATCATACCTTAGATAGTTCACATTACTTTCTCCTTATTTAATGAAACAACGCTGCACCAGGTGAAATGTAACACTCTGCTGAATGTTTTCATTGCAGTTAGCTCAGTTAATTAGAGATGGCACAACTGAACTGAGCGATTATCAGCTAAAGGTGCTGAAGCAGTAACACCTCATTTTAAGCATTTCTAAGCAGCATATAAGCCATTAATAAATGGTTTCTAAACACACTATAATGTAGGTGCAACGTAATGTGGGTGTGTCTCCACACAGACACTCGTGGAAGTTGGAAGTTGTCCTTCCATTTAAGAAGAATTTAACGTCTGGCAAGTGAGGACCCAATTAATAATGAAGAACTTATATTGATGTATCTACTATCCATAACAACTGGGCAAACTCTGTCAGCTGATAGCGGCCACAAGATGTTGCTGAAAGCCTCAGAAGAAATCTTATAAGTGGACCTTGAGGTGAGCGTTTTTTTCTCCGCCTGCTTTTACAAGGTCAAGAATGAACCCTGAAGCTGAATCAAGTGTAATCATGTATCATACCTAATCACTGCTGTTTACTCACAGTTATAGTTAACAAATATAATTATAGACACATAGATGTCTACTTATATTTGCTAACAACTAGATCAGTTTGTCTTATAGATAATTTATTAAATGTTTATATACATATAAATGCTAAATAGAAGCGGTTGTTCTCGTGTCGGCCTGAGCAGTGACACAAATCAAACTACTTTTACACAATTTTGTTTTCTCCTTTTTTTTATTTCTCTCCAGTCTTTGCATTTTTGTGATATATTGGATAATGCTGCCTTATTAGGCCTCTCAGGCTACTTAAATTTAGCCATCTGTTGTAATTGCTGATATAACTGTATATAGTACTATAAACAGTGTTGGGGCAACATTATAAAAAAGTGGTAAATGGACTATTCATATAGTGCTTTTCTAGTTAAACAACCACTCAGAGCATTATTTACAACACAAGCCTGCAGCACCCATTCACACACTCTGTCTGTCTCCTCTCTCTCCCGCTCTGTCTATGCTGAGCTGAGCTGAGCTGAGCTGAGCTGAGCTGAGCTGGGCGTGGTCACCTGCCCCTCCCGCAGCCAACCCACCTGCACACCTGTGGCTCATCACGAATCAGCCTGCACAGTAAATAAACCCTGGTCCTTCACTCCAGTCCTTCGTGGTACTTAATCTTGGCTTTCTTGTGGAAACTTGTGACTCCTGCGTCTTGTCTCTTCTCATCTTCAGCCAGCCCGGCTCAGCTCAACTGGATTGCGCATTTCCGTTGTCAATAAACTGTCCTTTGGCACCGATAACTGCGTGACCGTTCTGCTCTCTGCTCATTACGAGCATTAACCATTCACACACACTCGCACACCAATGGCACAGCGTCGGGAGCAGTTTGGGGATCAGTATTTTGCCCAAGGACACTTCGACATAGTATCTATTACTTCAGTACTCATCCTTTCCTTTCAAATGAAAGTAACTAGTTTAATGTCATACATTACACTTTGAAAGTAAGTTGCCCATTACTGAATAAGGAATAAACATATTAACTCAAAAATCTCAAAACGAACCCCATGGTTCAGGGGCCCCCAACTGCTTCCTGCTTTTAGGAATCAGGCTGAAGAAGCTTCAAGGAGGCTTTCCTGTTGTTTACTATCAAGAGATAAACACAAAATGTACAAAGAAGTTATTAATAAAATATGGTCTTCATCTTCATCTGGTCTTCAAGCTTTGACAGGGTCGTGGGACTATGGATCTAAGCTGCAGTATAACTAACGATGAATGGGCCGAGGTCTGCAGAGGAGCTCAGGCTGGTATCACTGGACTCCCAGTAGGTTGTGGAGGGTTGACTAGAGGCCAGACAGCACTTACTGGAAATGCTCGTCTAATTATTCAGATAATTTTTCTGTGTAAAAGTAGCAGCAACAAATAGTAAAAATACTCCCATAGAAGTAAAAGTCCTGAAAAAATGTTCCTGAAGGAATAGTGCATATGTATTATTTAAGTAAGTAAAAGTACACAGTGAAGTAAAATGGACCCCAGTGTCATACAACCTCTTTGAAATAGTATGGTACTTGGATAAAAAGTACTTAGTTACATTTCACCACTTGAAACATGCGACAATGGACCCCAACTACACACTTTTTTTATAAGGTTTTATAAGGTCACAAGCCAAAAAGGCTGATTTTTAACAGTACATTGTAGATAAACTGATCCAATGTTTTATATAGAAAGAAAAAAAAATCAAAAGTAGTGGTTATAGCTGTCAAATAAATAAAGACTATATTAAGTTTGTTTGCAAATGACTGCATTCTGTTTTTATTTGCATTTTACACATTGTCCCAGAGTCAGGGTTGTACTTGAGTAAATGTACTCTTTTTCTTTCCAGCACTGGAGAGCAAAGGGGGAAAGACGGAGCATCCAAGCCGAGAAGCTGACTGATACAGCTGTTTTTGCAGTCAAATCTCCTCCTTAACCGACACACTAAGCTGGCCTGACTAATATACAGAGCTTTAAAAAACACTCCGAGAGCTGATCTGGGTTTATCACCTTTCATGCTGAGTGTCAAATCAACAATTTTTTAAGCTGCAAGAAGTCATGCCCTGTTCTCTCTTTTTAGAGATGACTCCCAGCCTTCAGAGAGTTTGCATCCTTCACTGTGAGAAAATCGTATCCTGTCAAACCGGAATCAAAAGCTGTTCTCCGGGCTGCTACTGTAACAAGAAGGGTGTACCGTCTTCCATAAAGGAGAGCGGAGATGCTTGACTGCCTCTGAGTCTGCATGGCTTCCTGACATACAGCAGTTTGCTTGCTGGTGATCAGTCATTCTGCAGTCTACTGTTCTCTCTCTGTACCGCAACATGGGACGGGCATTGGCTTCAAAGGTGCTAGAAAAGCTGGGAAAGAATGATTTCAAGAGAGAAAATGAAGACTGGGAAACAAACGCGGACATGAAGGAGCCAGGGTGCTAAAGGAAAGCAGAGGAAAGTGTCTCTGCTGTGAGGGGGCGGGGGGCTTCATACATGAGTATCAGCTGCACTACAGAATATTTAAGTCCCCACATGCATGTTGCAGTCAGATTTCACACCCACATTTACATTTTAGGCACTGAGTCTCTTATCAGGACGGAGCTGGCGAGCGTTCTGTCGGCGACTTGCTTGGAGACTGTTGATAGACACACTCGCCGCTGCAGGAATCAAAGCTGTGACTTTCTGTGCACCAGGCAGTCCTTCTAACAACAGCCCCAACCTCCTGTCAGCAGAGGCTTAACTGTGTGACAGCAGCTCCGTGCAGCCGACAGAGCCCTGCCCAGGTTCCTTTCATTGTTCCATCCATTATTAATAAAGAGTGAAAGGCTCCTGGTGAGCAGGCTTGACGCTGCAGGCAGTACCAGTCCCCACAGAAATGTAAATTACGTCTATGACAGTGAGGCCAAATGTATTTTAACTTATATGAACCTGAGTGCTGCGCTGCACTCCCTCCCAAACTGTCCTCACAGCTGCTGAAATACAGCGTCAGTATAAGTGTGTATTTTCAATCCTCATAACTGCAAATGGTGTCTACTGCATTACTGCAGGATATTTTCAGTTTTTTCATCACTTTTCTTCAGCCATTGGTTTGAAGTCATTTCAGCACAAACTCAAATTGCCCCGTGGAGACTTGAAACTGTTCAAGATAAGTAATCCAGCATCCAGCAGATATTTCATGGTCTCTTTTGTGTTTTTTGTTTAAAATTGTTTTGTCACATTTACGTTGTCATCACAGAAACATTTTTGAAGCTTTCCTTAGCGCTACATTGAAGACTGCTCCAACAGCCAGAATAATATAAGTAAAATAAAAAGGCAGCAAAAAGCTATCTAAAAAATGATAAAATTCTTACGTGTCGTGTTTAACCAATCACGTTCTTCCAGCCGACAAACACAGCATGCAGATTGTTGCAGTTTCATGGAAAAGTTGTGTATTTAAATACATTAGTGCTTTGTCAGTATGTTTTTTTTTTATTGATGCTGTTTTTACATAGCTTTGCATGTACAGTATAGGCAGCCCTGTTAATGATGTTGATATACTACTAATATGTTTTCTGAATTACATTTGGTAGGAAATGTAAATCCTGCCTGGGTTATCTTCACTGGCTGTGAGGGTGGTGGTGGATGCTGGGTGTTCAGAGTGCAGGGTTTCGAGGTTTAGGCAACAACAAGGCAACACTTTGGTTGAGGTTAGAAAAACGGTTGCAGTTCTGATTTAATGTTCATATATTTTAAATCACTATTGACTTTTTCAATATTTAACTAAGGCTATTCTCTTTCCCAGCTCCTATCCAAGTGCTTTAAGTGCCTAAACATAACCGCAAAGCTTAATAATGCATTTAAATGCATTCAGTTATTTTACTGATACAGTCAGAATCAGTGTTTTAAACCTGGCAAATGTGCTGGCAAACAATTCCTCATGATGTAGATGACATAAGTCATCCAGGTGGTGTTCACTTTTGTGTTTGCAATTGAAAAGTAGTCGTCCTCTACATTTCATCTTTTTGAGTTACCCCTAAGCTGTCTTCTTGCCGGTGTTGTCTCCAGTTGTGTCCAGTGTCGCTGAACATCAACAGGTACCCCATCAGCCAATCAGAGCTGCCGTAGCGTCCCTGTGTGGCAACGGCAGTGATTTGGGTCCGCCTCCCCAGATCCACTTCCAGCCACTGGTATCTGTCTGAGACGAGAGGAGACCAACCTCCAGCTCCTGCACAAAGGGACAGAGACAAAGAGTGTGTTTTAATGATGAGAATCACCTTACACTTCATATACTGTGTGTGTGTGTGTGTGTGTGTGTGTGTGTGCATGTGTGTTTAAGAGTGTGTGTGAGTGTGAGTGAGAAGGGAGGAGATACAGAGGCTGGCGGAGGTGAGAGAACAGATAGCGAGAATCGAGAGACAAATTGTGGAAGCGAAATGTGATTCATTACATTTTAATCTAGTTGAAATGAAATTTTAACACTGTGAATTTATGGTCGACACTCTGCGGTATGACTGTAGATCTGGAAAATAATAAATCTCCAATTTTGGATATGAATGCAAACTGCTTGTTTATGTGTTTGAGTAATGTCCATAGGTTAGTGGTGAGGAGTTTGTGGGTGACTGGACTGTCAAAGAGAAGAGTTAAGGTACTGGGGAGGCATATTGGCTCATGTTTCTGAAGGTTTTAGTAGTCAGTACGGTCAAAGAGAAAACCCGGCTCTTTAGCTGAACTGTTGCAAAATACATTAGAAAACCAAGGATGGTTGAATCTGGGGTAACTGGACTTCGCTGTAGATACTTGAAAACATTTTGCTTCTCATCCAAGGGGCTTCGTTCAGCAGCACCATACATCCTGCCGTGCATTTTGGGATGAACACCCTCAGAATGGTACAGGATGATAAAATGACAGCCTGGAACCATTCACACTTGGCCTCATGTCACCTTCGATGACTGACTCTAATGACTGCCGTGACAACAACCAGGAGCACTAACACACTAGGTGGTGTCAATGAACTTGATAATGACCCCACAGAGGTTAAATACGTGCAGTCAGTTAGAACTGAAGAAGCCCCTCGGATGAGAGGCCCTCCCTGGATCACCGTGACCTGGATGACTGAGAATCATCAGATAGTATAAACATAGTTTGATTGATAGTTGATTTAAGTCCACTTATATGCTCACAGATTTAAAGCCCTGCACTATATCAAACACTGTTCTAATGATGACAAATAATAAATCCTCATAATCAAAGACATTAAGTGGGATATATCTGAGTCACAAACACTTGAAGGAAATGAATTAGACTGTGAAGCACCAAGACGGTATTTAAAGCAATTTGATGACTCTCCACAGCTCAAGTGTCAAGATGTGTCCCGCCATTTAATGTATCTGCTCTGGTTTTTATGGGGCTACCAAGGTGACGACGCTTCAGAGGCCCTGTGGAATATGCTAGGAAATCATTTAATAGCTTGTTCGTTCACATTTCCACCTAAATCACTGAGCTGAAGCTCTCGTCCTTTCAGCTCAGTGATCTGCAGAGCTGACGTCCCTCCTATGTTTTTCAGGGTAACATGCTCCCTCTCTGTCCAGGCCACAGCTGCTGCAGCAGCTGGAGAGGACATCCAGGGATGTGTGAGATGAACTCACACTGTGTTCACTGAACAACCGCGCAGGATGTCCGTCACTGCAACGGCAAACTGTGGTGGAAAGATTTGCCACGGTGAAAATCATCACATTTTGATACCACTGTATATGAATTACAGTAAGCCTTTGACTGGCACAGTGTGAATGGTCATTGTGAACATTTCACAGGAGGCCAAGAAGGAAACTGGAGTGGTTCATTTATACCAAAACAAGTGTGTATATAAAAAGTGTTCATTGGCTCAGAATGAATCAAAGTAGTGTTGATGTGGCTTTTTTGAGTCGGATTAACAGACGGACTGATCTCAGCTAATTAGAAATATATAATTCAATATACTGTACTTGTTTGCATAAGTGTGGCAAAAAGTACCTCCTTCAAGTCAGTATTCAGTAGACGCTTCTTTGCCAGCAGCATCTGCCTGAGTGGATGTGTCTTTATCATCTTTGCACATCTGGACACTGCAATATTTTCAATTTTTCTCTCGGAAATATTCTGTATTGCCAAAGATCATATAGTATATGCTGAATTGCATCACTGCAGTGAGTTACAGTATGTTTTTGATAAAGGTTTAAGATTTTGTTAATTAGACATAAGGCTAACACATTTAGTTTTCAACAACTGTTTTTTAAAGGAGCAGATCTGTTGAACTGATTTCACCTCAGTATTGTGTATCTAGGCATAAGAAATCTGCTTGTTGCTTCAAGAAGTCATTGTGGTGTGGAGGTAAAGAAGGGAGTCCTGTGTGGTTTATGTCAATTTTGATCTTTTCACTCACTTTCAAACATTTGATATGAACCCTGATACATTTTGGGGTTTTTAAGAAACTACTGTACGCTCCAGTTAAACATCTTGATTGTATCCAGTTAATGTCCTGAGCTCAAATTTCTGATTTAATCTTTTGGCACAGTCATCTTTTTGTGAAGTGAAATAAATGTGTGTGGCATTTAAAATTGACAACTCAGCAAAAAGAGAGGCAAGCAACAAAATGGCTTGACTTGAAAAAAGACAGTCCTCAGTTCTGTGAGAAGTCCAGTTCCAAACAGGAAGCAAACGAGCAACTTTCATGACTGACCAGGCGATGCATTCACAGGATGAGCTTCAAGTCAGGGATGCTGAACCTGTTGCAGAAAGTCAGAGGAGGAGGTGAGAGGAGAGTGTGGTTTGTGACAGAGAGACAGCAGAGGAATGGAGCAATTCCATTCCTACTCTGGATGCTGCAGGCGTGTGTGTGTGTGTGTGTGTGTGTGTGTGTGTGTGTGTGTGTGTGTGTGTGTGAGTGTGTGTGTGTGAGAGAGAGAGAGAGAGAGCAATGGCAGAACTTGATTATGAAGAAATATTGGAGGTGATGGAAAAGGCTGCTACAAGATAACAACACTTTGAATACTGAGAAGGTTGTGTGTGTGTGTGTGTGCGTGTGCATGTGCACGTACATGTTTAACACAAAGTGCTGAGTCAGGGCAAAGCAAATCCACGGCACCCGCAAAGCAGATGGAGGGATTTCTCCCCTACAGAGCACACACACACACAAACAACCCAACCAACCCTCGACACGCACACATGCACACACACACACACACACACACACACACACACACACACACACACACACACACAGAGTCACACATGATAAAACAGCCAGTTTAAAGAGCACTTGAGATTGCATTGCCAAGGTGATGTCATGCTGACACAAGGCCAATATAATCAATACCACAACACTTCAGACACGCAGCCTGCAGCAGACACATTCCCCCATCTCATCACATTCATTATGAGGCCACTTTATACTTCGATCGTAAACGGTTATTGTAGTCACACAGCCGGCCATGAACCCCATGAGGATTGTTCCACATATGTGCTGTGGGACGGATCTTTTTTTACACGTGGAAGTGGATGGTAATGCCAGTTTGAAATGTAGTGAATCCTCTCAATGACAACAGACCTTTTGTGGTCTACAAACAGCTGTACTGACAGGTATCTAATAACACCGTCATCAACGGCTCAGTCCCAGTAAATAATTCCAATGATCAAGTTTTTCCACTGTTAGCGATCCGAACCTACCATTCAGCCCAGTGGACAAAAGAGTTTTAGTGCATTGTACACTGACGGGGTACAGCTTAGCTGACCTTAACAAGCTGAGTCTGAGATGACCCCAAACAGCCACCGTACAGGCCTGGCCATTCACAGAGCATCAAATACCGACACACACTCATTGTAGCCATTTTGACATGTCAAAGAAGGAAATGCACATGCATACATATTAAAATTAATGATGGCTGAATTTTATTTAGCTGCTTCAGCTTCAGGGTCCTGGCGTTGTTCATGCTGGCTCACTGTTACACTGTCATGGCTTACTGGGACAGCTGAAGAGAGCAGAGCATTAATTCATGCTATTAGTAACACCTGTGCTTTTCCTGCTATGGAAAAGGAGTCTGTTAGTCAAACTCACCTGTCGTTCCAGTGACCTGATTCTTTCACCTGCCTGCTCACCATTCACCTATTAGTGTCCTAATATAGCAGTGTATTTGCACCTACTCATTGCCTGATTGTCCATTGAACCATCTTAGCAAAAGTATTTGAGCTTCCTCACCTGTTTGCTACCTAACCTGCTTCTTCAGCCCTGCCTGTCTGTTTGGACTTAGCTGTGAGTTTTGACTGTCTATAGTTGCCTGTTTGACACATTAAACCTACCTGCCTGCGTCCTGCTTTTGAGCCCAAAACGTGGTTTAATGAGCTGTTTTGGTATTGAGCTAAGGCTAGCAACATCTTATCCATCCAAAAAATAAAATTTAATAAAAATCTGGTCTGTAATGAGCATTATATCAGCATGGAGTTCGACCCTTATCAAACTCATCAGATCATATATGTGCATTATGCACTTACAAATGCACAAAAGTGTATCCATTCAAACCCAAATCACTTTGAAATTGCAAAATTAAGCTCCACATATCCGACTTCCGGGTCAAAGGGATGTTTGAGATTTAATATAAATGAAGTAATTAGTGTTTAAAACTTGATTAACACTCGAATTATCATCATTAAAATGTACTAAAGGAGAAGAACTTCTAGGATCTGACTCAGCTGCCTTTGGAAACGAAGGGAAACAGTTTTCACAAAATTGCATCATGCTGTTATCCTGTCACTTTGAAAGTTGTTTTTCATGTCATCGTGACTTTTGTGCTAACATGACTTCTTTCTGTAAACTACAGAAAAGCATGATTACCTACCTTTGCTTCTATAACGATTAAAATAAGATTTATGGACAGGAAATTAATGCAGCATCCTTTGGGTTGAGTGTCTGAGGTCCTCTTCTTTCCTCTTGCCTCTGTGTTTTTCTTCCTCCACCAGCTGTTCCAGTGCTGTGCTGGCTGCTCGTTAGGGCAGCAGCTAAAGGCCAGAGCTAATAAGTACCTCAGTAACAGACATGAACACTGACAGCACAACAGGAGAGAGCTGGCACACTGACCTTTACTCATTACTGCTGGATCGGAGATGAAAGAAGAGAAGAACACAGACAATGGAGGTAGAGAAAAAGAGTGATGGAGGGAGAGAAGCAGATAAACTGACATCTACAGGACTGCAGAAGAGGAATTAGGAGGAGAGGAAGAATCCAGGAAACAAAGAGACAGAGAGGTAGATAACTATGCTCATTAGGAAGAGAGGAAAGCAGAAAGGGTCCAAATGAGGGCGAGTCGGGTGTATATATGGAAATGTGAGTGGAAAACATTATTCACTAAATCCACCATGTTAGTCACACATCGCTTGTTTGATCACCGAAACAACAGCTTCTGTCACGCATGCCTGTCAGTTCTGATCCAGTACATCTCCCTGTTTTCTCTACCTAACTGTCTGTAATGACGCCAAAGCTTTTGTTCTGCTCAGGAAGGTAATTGGGGTTAAAAACAGGTCAGGAACATTGCATCGCTGCACCGCTGGACATTAAAATTGGCACATTATCACAAAGAATTAACCAGTAAGGAGGCCGCAACTTTCGGGGTCAACCACATCAGAAGAGCAACCAACCAAACACCTTCAGGGGCAGGTGTGCTCTGAGGTTGGAGACGTGGGCTGAGGGGTCATCAAGATGATGTCAAGGTGACAAACACCGGAAGAGGTGGGGTGGAAGGTGATAGAAAGAAAGTCGGGGTCCAAGCAGAGCTGGCTTTTAGATGCTTGTTTCTGATTAAACTGACACTTGAAAACACATCACATGCACTAATTCCCACACTGTTGGCAAGTAGGACTTGGCCACCTGGAGAAGACGACTCACTGACTGCCAGAGGAGAGACATTAGTGTCCACACACCTCACAAGTTGAGGCAATGACATCATATGTTGAGTATATATGTTGAGTATATGAGTATTTTTGTCTATTTAAAGTGAAAACGCTTACAGCTGTCCGAATGCTGGTCATCGCCATCATTGCCAAATTTCGTGCATCAACTGAGTCGTGACCAGTCCTGCGTACCATTTCTTTCAAAGGTAAGTAAAAGGTAAACAGGTTGATGTGTATCAGGTGATTGTATCATGATTAGGGATGAAAGGAGCATCCTGGAAAGGCTCAGTCGGTCACAAGCGAGGATGGAGCGAAGTTCACCACTTTGTGAACACATGATTGTGTAAAAGACATGTCATTGAGCCTAGTAGCTGATTTGTGTATAATAGTGAGTATTTTGAAATGTGAGTGGAGTTTGTAACAAATAACAGAATTCATGTTGAAGCTTTTTCTTGCCAAGTGTTTCCCCTCACATTTCTGTCAGGAGCTGGAGGGAAATATCTGGAGGCTGATGGTTCCCGCTAATGAAATCAAAGAAAGGAAGTTTTCACATTTTAAAGCTGCCTACGAGTGCAATTTTTTTTTATTGTCTTAACTTGTTTTTGTGTTGCACATGCCACATCATTCACTCGGCCTTGGGGTGTTTTGCTTTGTTTGTTTGTTAGTCACTGACAGTGAGCCAGAGGCCGGGAACTAGAGGCGACCTACCATCTCTCCCCCACTCCAGCACCACCCATACCTCCACCTACTCCATTGATGCCAGACCTCTACTAGACCTCTGCCTCTATGTCACTGGCATCTTCTTGTACTGTACTGTAAAGTATCCACCCATCAACATGAATATGTTCAGTATTGTCAACTGCTCGGCTCCAGCACCACCCATGACCTGGCTGCGATACCCTGTTATTGGTACACACTGCCTGTAAGTGGGGGCTGCAGTAAACCAAACCTGTGTCAAAGATTATCAGAAATGTCTGCTTTATCTGGCTGGAAAACAAGCTAAGGTGGCTACGCATTTCTACTCCAGCCGTCCGCTGTGGGCCCTTCACCTGTTGAGTCACTGCTGCAGCCTGTGGTTCATCTGCCTGCCAGCAGCTGTATGACTGGCCAAGTCTGAGATGAGGCGCACTGAGGTGGAGGTGCTGGATGAGCTACGGTCCCATTATGTATCGCTAATAGATAAAAGGTTTATCATCATTTTCATGGACAGGCGTTATGGTACTTTGTTTATGAACTATTAATGTTGAAATCCAAGACTAATGAATGTTTAATGTTTTCTCTTCCCTCTGGCTTTCAGGGGTGTTACAAAGTGGTGATGGAGCCCTGTGGTGTTTACATCACATATGGATACTACTACAAGGTCATATACTGCCTATCACTTATTGTTTTTTTTAAATATAGCTAGCTTGTAAAGAGTGTTGAGATGATTTGGATGGCTTTGTTTTAGACATACCTCTGGGTTTGCTACTCTGGTTTAGCGCTCTTTGTATGTAATGCAGATAACCTTCTATAGTTGATTTTATTTTGTGTCTTTTTAATCTATTGTTGGTTTTATTTTGTATATTTTTTTATTCTCTATTTGTTCTACTTGTTCTGTTTTCTACCTCTCCTTTTTTATTCTGCTGCTGACACAGGTGAATTTCCCCGGCGTGGGATAAAAAAAAGTCTTATCTTATCTCTGATCTTATCTTATGTTATTTCCAGTTTTGTGTGCTGGTAGCTGGAACATGGTAAAAGCAGAGCATCTTGAACTATGTTTAGTCTAGCTGCAGCCCGCTTTGTTTGACACTTGACACTTATGACCTCAGCCTTTTGATGCGTACGTTTGGTCTGTGGTTGAACGTCACATGGTTACAGTATTCATGTGGTTGTTTGTGTGATGGAAGGGGACATTTCTGTGGGAAACGCAAAACATTTCTCCTTTTTATATTACTTTGTATTGTATTTTCAGATGTCAAGGTGGAACCTTGGCTGACATGGGGGGGTCATCAGCTGATTAACCTCACCTGGGCCCTAAGGCTATAGGAGCTGGTCTGTTGTTCACTCTCCCTTCCTGGAGCAGGCATCACTCCTGCATCTCTCTCTTTTGCTTTGGTTGTGTTTATACTCTTGTTTTATGGAAATCCCCTGAGTGGAGGGTTGTTGGAGGCACGGATGGTGACAAGGATTGTGGAGATCAAGACTAAGTTTAGGTGTATGGAATAAAAGCACTTTAGTTAAGGTTAGGGAAAGATAGTGGTTTCGGATCAATTGTTAATGAAGTTAACACACGGTGACCAATGCTTCAAGTCAATATTTAACTAAGACACAATCTTATTTTAACCTCAACCAAGTGGTGAGAGTGTCAGAGCAGAATCATCATCAACGAGCCTCGCATTTTAGAACTGGATATCGTTTCAGAGCAGAAGTATGTTGTAAATTAGCAAATTACATTTTTTTACATTGCAGACATGTTTAATTTATTTATTTATTTCCTATTTATTCTATTTATCTATTTTGTAATTCAGGTGGCAATACAATCCAGTTCTCAAAAAACATATTTGCTGTTGGAAATTAGTATTATATAAATGTCATTTTTAGGAGACATGGTTGTAAAAGGTGACCTGGAAATGCTTAAATAATCTAAAATTGGCAAAATATAAAACCAGGAACTATCTGATCAAAGAATAAAGAAGTCATGGATTTATGAAATTCATAGCAAAAGGTCTCTCTAACCACAGGCTTTGGAGTGTGACCTTGTTTTCTGAGGATGTGCTGGTGGAAAGTGTGCCGGGAGCTAAAATCAATACAAGTCTGATTAGTACATGGTTGCTCAACAAAAACAGCTTTTAAAATAAACCTAAACTAAATTGCAGTATTGAGTGCTGAATGTTTTACTACTAAAATTAATTCATCCAGGGGCCATAAAATACAGTTTTCTACTAAAAGGTCAATCTTCTGCCAATCTGCTGAGTGTACGCTGGGGATTTCGGTGTCCATGTTCTCATTTACTCAAGTTTTCCAACAAGTTCCCAAAATTAGTGCATCCCTCAAAAGAAGTAAATATGTGTCACCGCTGCAAATCATACATGGATTTATTTGGGCTAGCATGAAAGCATCAAAGGGAATTTTGTTTTGGATGCTTCATCCTGGCACAGTGGATACAGGCCAAGGACGTGTGGTTTCACGGCTGGATTATGACTTTTTTATGGTGGCAGGGGTGGAACAGAAACTCAGAGATAACAAGTCCAGTTCCCACAGCAGCCACTTCGGGCCCATCAGAAACCACAAGTGTTTTACAAGTGTCCTTGATTTTCTCCAGATAAGAGCGCCATCACAGCGCCTAACATCTTTTTAACTCAAAAAGAGAATCTGCATCTGTTGAACCAACTGGGAAACCTCCACATGCCACTGGGATCAGTTTAAATGTGGAGCAGATTTCAATACTGATCGCTGTATGAATCAACACAACCCAATGTATGTTAAAGAAAAGAACAAACCCTGACACAAGAATTGATCTTTTGAAGCTGGAATTCCCTTCCATGTATAGTACATGTATACATGTATGGAACTACTATTTAAATGCTGGCATTTCTGAGTGGCCTAACCTGTCCTAAAGTGACTATGTAATAATCCTGGATGAATGGCAAAACAACCCCATTTTCAAGATGTTAAGCCATATGCAGGATTTCTTATGCTATAAACTAAAGAAACACCAAATATATTCTGCATTGTCTTTGTTTGATCTTCAGTGAGGGTTGAAGATCTTCAATTTCCCAGCTGAATGGATTCAAGCACTTCTGCAACAAGCTGTAAAAACTCTCTATTTTCTACAGACCGTTCACACAGCGTTAGCCAGTTGCACCTGGTCTTCATAGGATCAAATGTAGCCCTGCCTATTGTACATCATATTTTAAGAGCTCACTATGTGGCTAATTAGGCATTGCTGAATTACAACCAGATAGCACCACAACTGTTGCTCAACTGTTGGATATGACATGAGAAAGCATTAGCTTAATATATGACCTATTGAGCATGAAGAGTAAAAGAGGTAAATTGAAATTTTGTCCACACCGACGCTTACTGTTGACCTGGTATGTTGCTGCATTGCAACAGTCTACAATATTTTGTCTTCTCTTTTTTACCAGTGAAAATAAAGATCTCATCTCATCTTCTTTCCCCAACAGTATCGCATGTTGATATAATCACATGAATGATCAGTGCCGTCTCGTCATCATCTTGTCTTAGTCATGTATATAAAGGTAACTGACGAACACATTTCATCATATTTTTCATTAATGATATTAACGCTACACACAAACTTGATGGCTTTTTAAATATGTGGAACAATCCAGTCCTGTTCTCTATTACCACAAACTGTTCTTTAAGTAATGGAGGCTGGACCACAGCGAGACCCTTCAGCCAGCTCCTGTAACACCACAGCCACAGCGAGACAAGGCCCTCGCTGAGCCTTCTCCACAGTGAGAATTAACTTCAGCCCTGTCTCTCTTAATAAGACAGTAAAAGAGCACAACTTCCAGCACATTATGTCCATCCATTCTGTTCTAATTCCAGTCTCCACCGTGTAAGTGTCGACACGCACGGGCAACGGCTTCACTAGAAAAAGCAGATGTGTGTGCTAAATGAAAGTAATGTTTGCTTAGCACCGTTTTTACACGCAGTACCCAGTGATGGAAAGGTGAAGATACCAGAGGGGACAGGAAGACAAAAACAGCACAGATGGGGAAAAGGATACAAGTGATTACAAGAGGAAAATCTCAAAGAGAGGCAGTAAGACACAGACAGGCAGGCAGAGTGACGGACAGTATAACCAGGTCAAGATTTGTAAATGCGTCCGTGTGGGCTTGGGGAGGGATTTAAAAGGGCTTTAAGCTGATCTGAGTTGGAGAGTCATATACTGTAGTTGCAGTGGATTTAAGGTGGAGCTTAAGCTGTTTTTCTGACAACCTGGGAGATAATGTGCAGCTATATTAACATCCTCAGAGGTGGGACGCAACAAATCAAAATAGGACACAAGTGCTAAAAGGAGCCATTTTTAACATAGCGTCAGGTAATGTCCAGGGTACACACCTTGACAACAGGTATGGCAAAGAAAGCAGTTTTAGGGGTCTGAGTAAAATTAGTAGCAGCCCCTGGAGATGCTGACTTCGGGGAATTGCAACAAAAAGTGGGAGGCAGGATTGAAATAATGGGACTCAGACTGACAGAAGGCTTATATGAGTCAATGAAGTGTGTAGTTTCACAAATATATTGTAGTATGCTTCATTAATGTGGCTGAGTATTGGTAAAATAGACATCTGGACAGATGCTCAGTAACAGCAGTAAATCAGTTGGGTGGTCACAGCATAAAAATCTCAGTTACAGTGTTTTTTAAGGCGCTCTCATGGATTTACAACACAGGCTATAATCAGTAAATTGAGTGAGGGATTTAAAGGCAATATAGAAAGAGAGCTAAGGTGAGAGGCTTTTAGCTGCATTTTGTCAAGGAATCAAGCAATATTTACCCTTATAATTAGATTTATGGAGAGAGTGACTACCTCAGATTAAGAGGATTTAAGCGGAGGAGCTGTGGAATTTAACTAGATATGGTGTTTAAGAGCAGCATTAAATCGGCACCTGGAGAGGCAGAGGGGGCGCATAAACATCACACAAAGATCAATACCTCATATGGTTCCCTCCACACGGTTAATTTCAACCTACAGCCCTCTGCTAATGTTTAAATCCCCTTTTCAAATCTAAATTAGTGCTTCCAGAAAATGATTACTGGGGATTGATGAAGTGTTCCAAGCCTATTTCAGCATAATTACAGTGGTTCTAATGTGCAATTATCAGTATGGCCCACTGAAAAACAGAGACCGTTTAGATGTTAAATACTGCCATTAACATTTACCGATAAATGTTAAATGTTGTCATTAACATTTGGCTGTAAGATGGAATGAACTTATCCCAATGTTTTCTTGGCAGCCCACATATGGCTGAATTAAAATGACAATGGCAGCAGCTCACCTTTGACAAGGAGTACAACAAGAGAGTGGCAGGGCAGGACATGGTCTGAAAGTACAGGAGCAGATGATGAAAAGAGGGGAGGCGATCGTGGGAGGAGAGAGCGAGGGGGCGAAGGGGAGAGGAGGAAAGCGAAATGGAAAAGCATTCGAGAACACATGAGCTTTCCACATTTTAAAAGAGACATCCCATACTGTGCCTTTCTGTGAGTGGAAACCAGGTTGTCACCGTTCAGGAGATTTTTAGCATGACTGGCCTCATTAACTTGTATTTTAAGGAGTGGCACACTTAAGAAGAACAGGAGAGGTGACTGTTCAAATAACAACTAGTGCACTGCATCACATTCGACTGTAAATGCTCTTTTCTGCCAGCTGCCTTTTCAGGTTGACGTGATGTAGAAGTTCATTTCTTTTCTTGATTAAATAAAAAAATCTCCTCTTCAACACTCTGCTGAGACCATCAGCTTTCAGCTTATGCCTCCTTGGCCTCTAAACCTGAGCCGGCTGCGAGAGCACCCCTGCCAACCTGTGTGTCAAGGCCCCTGCTTCTCCAACCTGACGACATGCTAATTGTCCATTTTACACATTGTTATCCACCTGGGAATGATGAGACTTAATGCCAGTGCAGGGCCAGTGCTTCCTCCTGTTGCTGTTGGCAACATTCACAGAGCCCAGCCATAGTAGGGCACAATACTAGAAGTGGAGGCAGCACCGTGATGGGATTAAACCACCATTTGTGAACAGTCCTGGTAATGCCAACCTCCATATGGGCAAACCAGCCAAGATGGGACAAACTGGCAGCAGCGAGGGGCAAGAAGGCATGCAGGAGTTTTGTAACCTTGACGTCCCAGCTGGCCACTTGGCCTCTGATAGAGATTTTTTCGAATCTGTTAAAACTACTTTGTGATGGGCAGCAGCTCACATCCATTGGCTACGTTCTTTAGTTTGGCTTCTTCCTGCCCCTGATCAGCAGTGACAGGGAGTCAGCGATGGCTTCCCCTGGCGAGTATCAGGTGAACAAGAGTCACTGATGAAGAATCCTGAGGAATTCACAAGCTGAGAAAACACACATTGACACATATCGAACATATTTTCTATCCTATCGATCCTGAACTTGCCCTGACAGACCTTTGCTCAAAGACGTGTTGATACTATTTACTGTAGGCTGGTGGTTACAAAAGGTATTTCTAAAATTCAAACGAGCCAGTTTGGCACAAAAGGTCGAACAAACAAAACAAAACTAGAAAAGGTTGCAGGCATTTAATCATAAGTGAACTCTCTGATGACGGGAAGAACAACCTGCAGGTCTGACTCCACTGACAGACGCTTTCTTGTCTTCCCTTTCATGAATACCAGTGATGAGAAAGCCAGATCAGTCACCATGTTGGGAACATGCGATACCGCAGTGAACACACTATTGCACGATGATGGATATCCGTCTTCCACAAGCAGCCCAAATCTGCCTGTTACGCCTTCAGCAAAGTAATGCTCAGTCTGTCAGTCATGCTGTAGTACGGCGGTTTGGCTCAGATGTATCTGCATTTCTCTGAGCTCTGTTTACCAACTCCAATATTTCCATGGCTTGCTATGGCGGTCATTATTTTTCTGACTGCTGAGCTCCTGATAAACTCCCGAGCCGGAAAGTGTCCCGTGTTAGTATGACAGCCAACATCGCTGAGTCGTTAATCGTGGGATGGCTGAAAATGGTGACTTTGTTCTTTTTTGATGTGTTGGAAAACATAATAGAAAATGAATTTTCAAATGTGGTGAAGCATTCAGAATACGTGGACAATGAATCTTGCGGCACCCCGGCCTCGTCCTCATGGCGCCACGCTTAAGGAGCCGCTGCTGTAGGCTGCTGGAAGTGGTCCAGCTGTGTGATTGGCTTTATATTTCAGCAGTGTCTACAGACCCAAGAGATGAGGACAACAAGTCCTCTCTCAAATTAATTTGTTGCAGCGTGTTGGAATGTGTTAACAGGAAAACACTGTACAGCCTTCATAATGAAAATTACTCAGAAAACAACATTCTGCTGGGTTATCTTCGATTTGTCTCCAAGTTGGTCAAATTATTCTTACAGCAGGAGTGAAAGAGAAAGAAATCCCAGTCTCCCTCATGATTCTCCGCTCTGGCATCACAGTCAGCCACTCAGCTCTGCAAATGAAGAAATCTGCAAGCTGTTCCCTCAAAGAAGCTCAAAAACAAGCCATGATAGCCCTTCACAAAACCCCACATCAGCAGCCGGTAGAGAGCTCCCTCTTGAATTTTTATTGTGGTGGGTGAATCACAACTAGGATTTATACCCCTCCTAAGAGGAGGTGGCCCCGTGGAGGGTTTGATGTACTAGTCTAATATAATTCCACTGCATTTCTACATACAATACAGATGGTTGGAAGTAACTGCTGTCCTATCTACCTACCTATCTTTCCATCTATCGTTCTGTCTATGTGTCTGCCTGTCTATTTTTGTCTCTGTCTCCCTCTCTTTGTCCCTAGCCGCCATAGAGGTACGTCTCAGACTGTGTGAATCCTGCTGAGGTTTGCCTTTGATGTTCTGTGCTCCGCGTCCTGCAGAAAGACTCTCCTGCACTGAGGGGAAAATGCACCACCGCAGCCCACAAAACAGAAGAGAACACATCTCATTAGGAAGAGGGAGATTCAGTCGAGGGACACTGCTTTTTCTCGGCCCGATCCCAACTTTTCACTGGCCTGAAGGTGCGTCTTGACTGCTGATGTCAACAACTGACAGAGTGCATAAAGTTTAAGGCTGCACAAAGTGAAACTTTTTGTGGATAGCCGGCACTCTGAGCCCCTCACTGTGCTCATGCTTTGAAACACAGATGTGAAAAAATGGCAAAGGTCACAGCTGTAAGAGAGAAGGGTAGAGAGGAGTTTTAACCATAGAGCTTCAGCTCAAAGGACCGAATACTTCCAGGAATCAGAGGAATGAAAATGAAAGTCTGGCACATTCCCATTTGCGTTTCCACCGCATCTGAAGAAACGTGAAGATTAGGCAAAGCAGACCCAAGATGGATTAAAGACGTATTTTAAATGCAATTTTCACACATGAGGAAACAACATAGTCACTCTGATGTTCTTTTACTGTTTACTGTGATTCTGGAGTTGGATTTAATGAATGAATACAAAGGAGGAAACACAGAGATGAAAAAGGAGGCTGAAAACTCACGAACATCTCTGCAGAGTGTTTGACGATAGTTTATCTCTGATAAATGAAACTATCAGAAAATAAAGCTTTGTTTCTCTTCTTCACCCGCTCTCTCTCTCTCTTTCACAAGTGGGGAGCCAACTAACATTTAACAGTAATGTTTCTGTGCAGCTGGTTTCAACCGCAGACTGGACTTCTGGAAACAACCTCTAAACTAAGTAAAATTACACAATAGAAATTAAAATTGAAATTACGGCTGCAACAGAGAGGTGTGGCCCTTCTCTGTGAATCAAGATGCTTAAATGTGTTTCCTCAAGTAAATGTCTGCTGAGTGTTTTATGTGTGTGGTCAGTCAAATGAGGTTTTCCCACAAAGTGAGAGCCGCACAGAAAATAGACTGTTAAGCTGCCGTGAAGGAAACCTGAACTCATCACCACTGAATCACGGTCGCCACCTCTCTTACTAATAAGACGTTTATGTCAAAGGATTTTACGGCTATGTTAGATTAAGTCTGAGTGATGAATTCTGGGCAATAAAGTCACTCAAACTTTTCAAACTTAACGGCTTTTGCGAGGTGTAAAGCTCTCCAGTGGAGCTCTAAATATGAAACGCTGAAACAAAATCCTGCACCAAGCACAGTACACCTGCATGTACCGGAGTCAGCGCCTGGATCGGCTCAGTTATTCATGACAACGCTCAGGGCATGAATCCGTCTTGAAATGTGCCGTCACTGTGAGTGGTTAAACATTTAGGTTGGACAATGATGATGATTCCTCACCTTCTCTCCTGTTGACCTTAGCAAACACCGGCCCATGGCTGCTGGTCAGCTGGGAGGAGCTTCTGAATGATGATGGCGGCAGATTGGTCACGAGTGGGCTGTCACATGCCTCTGTTAACCAATCACAAAGCAGAAAAGAAAGGGATCAGTGTCGAGAGTCATGGATCTTTTCATTGAGCCTGAGACTGAGGCAAGTGAAGAAGTTTCATTCGAACTGAAAGGTTAAACTTGAAGCTCTCTTGAGTAGCCATAACACATAATTGTGGTTTGGGGGCAGATAATGAGACACACAGAGCAGGAACAAGAATAAGACAACTTGGTTTCAGTGCAGCGAAAAGCCAGCGGAGACCATTTCATGCCTCATACACTTTCATGTTGTACGTCAAGGATAGGAACTGGAGTTGATTACGAACTGACTGTGACACATGAACAGTAAGAATTGTATAATAAGTGTTTATTTTGAGGTTACGGATGACTAAGATGCATGCACACATTATGTTGATGAAACCATGAAGTATCAGAATAAAGGATACAAGTTTGCCAGTGTTAAATATTATCAAACACTTGAGAACGTCTGTCGAGTGTTCAGTAGTCTACTGTGGGATAGATCTTACAGGAAAGCACTGATGCTAGAGTCAAATATGTCAGCATTATTGCTTGATGAGAACTGATGATTTTTCTCTCACTTTTAAATACATTTTTGTTCCAGTGAAACCAGACTTCTGATTATCAGCACACGCCTTTGGTAATGTGTCGCTATGCTTTACTGCAGCCGGGGCCACTTCCCAGTAGTTTAAAAACTGCAAAAACACAGAGTTGAGAGCTGTACTGAACATGATTACTGTTGTTCTGCAGCTAAAGAAAAGCAGTTATGAAACAGGAGCTGTGGCTAATTTAGTCATCTGCCCATGGGGAAGCAGTTTCCCCAGAACACCTGATTATTAACTAATTATGAAGTGTTCACTTATTTCCATGATAACTGCGCAAGTGTAATCTAAAATCTATTTTTTATGGATGTTTTTTCCAGCACGGAGAAGACAACCAGTCGAAATTATTCACAATCCATTCTGAAATGCCCGGTGCAGCCTCCCTCCTCTGACAACAAGGCTTCAAACTGAGATTACTTTGTCAACATTATTGGACTTCATTTCAAGCACAGAGGGATTTTCATTACCTGAGACTATAAACCACAGGCTGTTGACAGTTTTGAATAGCCTGTCATGTCCACCTAAGTCTGCCTGCTCTAACTCCTCTCCTCTCTGCAGGCGCTTCAGAGTTTGTCTGTGTGTTTCTGTTCCAGCTCTGGTCATTTACTGCATCTTCAGACAGGGAGGAACCTGTAGGAAACTCAAGGCTTTGTGTGGCAGTGCACAATAACAACTACCACTGCTCTAAATTCTCCTCTGATCACCCATGATGTGTTTCTTTAAAAAAAAAAAAAGCCTTAAAACGCACTAAACTAACTAAACTGCTGCATGGTTTGCTGCCAGTAAGAAAGTAACATAAGGAAATTACTGACAGCATCTCTCAGCCATGGTCTGACACGAATGACATGTTGACAGATAGTGATGCTCAGAAAGGCCTTATAAAGAAAAGAAGGATAAACAGTCATAATAAGGTGAAATCCTCCTGGCTAAAGTTGCTAAAGAGCACAACTCCTGGTTCTGTAAAATACACAACAACATGTGTCGATCGATTGTTCGCTAAGTCCTGTCCCTCGTACTTACTGCTGCTACATCTGTCCAGCTGTCCGCGTGGAACATACGCAGTTTACAATGATAACATTTGCCACTTCAAATCCTTGGGTCTGAAATCAAGGACAGGGCTGATTTCAGGACATTGAGGACATAAAGGCAGGTCAGCCACAGGACTGCCACCCACCCACCCTTAGCTCTACAGCCAACAATGGTCATTTCAGATTAGCTCTTGGCCATTAGCCGTGTGGTGAGACAGATGGAAACTCTGACAACAACTTCCAAATTCAGTGTTATGGACCCATCCATGCTCTGCTTTGCATATATATATATTCTTTTTTTTTTCAAAACATGAAGAAACATGAAGAAAAAATATCTCTAATTAGACAGCGAAAGTTTTTACAGAAGGCCATCCACTGGGTGAGTGATTAGAGAAAAGTACAATCAAACACTCACTGAAGGGGAATGAGATCAAATCATGGCTGAACAAATGAATTTGCTCTTCATAGATTTCAATCTTGAGGGCTACATTAATTAAGTATTAAGTATGTCAAATTGTGCACAGAACTGGAATAATGTAGAGAGTATATGACAGTCAACTGAAATGATGGTAATAATAACATGAACGCTCATGTACTGCAGCTGTATCTTATGACTTGTGGTGTGCTGCTGACTAGTGTTTAGGTCCAAATGCAGGCCTGACTGTTCTTGGAGCAAGTCTCTGATAAAGTCCTTGAAGTCCAGTCTTTGGACCAGTTTCCTCTTCGTGGGGAGGATGGCGAGTCCATTGAGCCTTTCCTGGCTCATCGTGCAGCACATATAGTTTTTAACAAGTTTCATTTTGCTGAATGTGCCCTCACCTCCAGCCATGGTCATTTGTAATGTGGGGAAGATGCACAGCGGTGTGCACAGGTCTCCATGGATACCTTGCAACTGCAATTTGGGTTTCAATGGGCTCAGATCCAGAAACGTTGCCGTGTAGATTCTTTTTGATGTGGCGCACACGACTCACCAGCACATCTGTCACATCTGTGACACAATGTGAGAAGCAAAATGGCAGCGGATGACTGGATATATCTTTTCCTCTCATCTTCTCTCACTGGTCAGACTGCAGCTGGAGATCAGGCTGTCAGGGGCATTAAGCAGGCTGGCCAAAAGCAGCACGTCATCATCACCATCTTTGGATGTGCGTTCCAGTGCATATCTGACAGACGATGCAAGGACGGAAACTGGGTCCACTTTGGGTGCTTACACTGAATAGTGTGTAAATTTCAGGGCATGAGTCGGCTGCATGAACCCCAGCCAGCTTTTGGGTATGTGATGCACATGGAGACAGAGTTGCTAGTGGATTATGTTCTAACATGCGGCCTGCAGCTCTTTTGCTTTTCCTGACATGAAGGAGTCATTATCGCAGCCCTGACCACAGCGCTCTGCAATATCAATGTGTGCTCACCAACATCCCAAGTCTTTGAATTTCAGGAACCACTCCTGAATTTTTCCCATTCCTCAACAGATGTTAGCATAACCCCATTCTGCTCCTTGTGAGATATGTCAGGCGGAGCATCACATGTCATAGAATAATATGCCAACTGCTTCCTCTCCTTAAGAATGGCTTCTAATACATGGGCACCACATATATCAAAAAATTCATTCTGTCAGCTGAGAGATAATGAGTCTGCATTTTTTCCCCTGCTGTTGGCGCTTTCTCAGTCTCTGAAGATGCTCATTTAGCATGATGTCATTGCCAGTATCCAGCAGCTCCAGTGTGGAGATGTCAGTTGTTTGGGTCACCTAACTTCCAGTCAGTGTTTGAGACCCGTTACATCCAGCAGTCTCTCTAATATCTCTGTGTTGTCTGTGTCTGAGTGCATCGGTTTCTTCTGCTGTCTGTCCATCCCAGACGCCTTTAAAAACAGAATTCTGAAGGTTTTTCCATTTCCAGTAGCAACGCTGGTGAGCAAGGCCCCTCTCGTGCTCTGGGATCCGTCTGTACATTTTGTGCTACTTTATTTCTGACACTTTCATTATTTCCTTAGACTTAAGACTGCTGCATGACTTGTTTTCAAGCTTGAAAGAAAAGAGTGCCTTTTTACTGTCACTGTAGTCTGCCTCACTTTTTTCTCATTTTCAGATGAAGAGTGCAGCAGATGATGTGGAAATCCCTCACTGTCTGTGCCTTTTACGTCCATTATAGCCTCAGCGAAGGGGACACTTTCCCAAGCTTATATGGAATATGATTTCCTCCCTGTCAGAATCCTTCATAATATCTGGTCATTATCGAAGGCCATCGGATAGCGCACTTCTTTATTTTCCTGAGCTGCCTCATCTCTCATTTACAGTATCTCTGACTCTGAATCTGAGTCTGCAGACGGAGCTGGGAAGTGGTCTTGCTCTGCATGGGGATACTGGGTCTCCCTCAGTGGACCTGCTTTGGGTGGGAACACTCATCTCTCCCTCAGTCTCTCAGCTTATATTTCTGACAGGAGCAGTGCAGCTGTGTTTTTTTATTTTAAATTATACTTAAGTGAACATGCCAACTTAGTTTTATGTGCTAGCCTAGCTCCTGACCTTTGCCACTTCATTATTTGTCAGCTTCATTATTAGGCTACTGTCAGGTGTATCCTAATAAGTCAAACATTTGTTAGCAGCTTCGGTTAGAGCAGCTAAACATGTGATTTAATCCACCTTACACTTTTGCTCTTGTGTTTTTAGTTTCGTATGGCGAAAATAAAAGATACCACACTCCAAACTCTTCAAACTGCTCGTTACTACAGCAACGTGTACATCACTTAAACATGCAAAGAAAACCAAGTCTTGCTATATTTGGATAACTGCTGTTTGGAAGAGGGGCATTTATGAAACAGTCAATTACAGCAAAGAGCTCAGACAATTTCTAACCAGACTGGCTCACAAAGCTTAATCATGAGCTACTTTTGAGTGACTGTGACTTCTTTAAAGGAGCTATTTGGATCTATCAGCGCACCCCTTCCCCAGTTCTGACTAAAGAAAACAACCCGTGTAGATGTTGGTGGGTCCTAACGCTGTTCAAAATGCTGCTGTTTCGTCATCTTCATCCAGCCAGGCTGGAGGCTGCCAGAGGCACAGAGCAAGCTGCGGATAATAGCAGAGCACCGGCTGCAGAATGCAGTTGAATTAGTGTAGAGAGGTGAAATGAGCAATGTAAAACCTCAGTGGATAATGTGTCGCGAGAGCACGGCCTTGGCTCAGAAAAGCTGGATCAAAGAAACAGAGGTGTTTGAACAGGCGAGGCTGATTTTCCTCGGAGGAGTAGTGACATTTAAAAGGTGACAGCGAAAAAAAGGTAGAGCACAAATAGAGAAAGCCTCGAGGAAAATGAAGGCAAAAGGCCCCTAAAGTGCCAGCCGCTGATGGGCCTGTCTATCATATCTGGTTGGGGGTATATACTGAATTTTTGGACATACAATACTATGAGCACGTGCACTCAACATAGTACCATCTGTCCCACCAGTCCCCTACTGTGTGTAATGCAGTGACGTAACTGTGGTTAGGCCATAATTCAATATTATCACCTACCACAAACTGTTTAACAACTGAGCCATGGGATCGGCCATAGCTTCAAAAATGGCTATGTTTTAAAATATGAAATATCAAAATATTGCAATACGTCAAGCATAAAGATTTTCCGGACTTTATGTAATCTGTTTCTTCCCATCAGCAACAACCGATGCGAGTCACGTCACAGCACTCTGTGATGCGGCCGGTGTGTTTTGCACTTAAGACACACAGTTACAGGACAGTCCAAGTTCATCCTTCTGCAGTGCACCATCCGGTTTTTGCCATTTTAGTGAAATAACCGAGCACCCAGAGGGACGGCAACAGATCCAGAGATGCTGAATACTGATGAGTACCATCCATCACTTCAACATACTTTAAAAAAAGAAAGAGTTCTCAGAGCAGCGTAAGCGCCCCAGACAGTCAGAGTCGACTTGTTGATCGGTGTGATCTCTCTCTCTCACACACAGTAAGCAGAACAGCCAAGTGAAAACAGCTGTGCTTGTGTCTTAGCAAAGTTCTCACCTTCTACAGAAGAGGTTCCAGTAGACAAAGGTTCATCTGTTTTACACCGTGTCACTGTTTGCCTGTAGAAGCAGTGCTGGAAACCAAAAGGTGCTCAAGAGCGCGAGGCCTCCGCCAACACTCAGCAGCTTTTCCAACTTCAAGATAACACGAACATAACTCACGTCTAAGGATAAATTCAAACTTCGATTTATTGCCTGAACCTACAAACATGCCCTTAAGGACTTGGCATCAAAACTTATGTTTCTGTTGTCTTCATAGTAACGGATGAGTTTATTTTTAGACACTTACTGTTTGTCCTGTCCTCTCGATGATAACAGACACACTCAAACTATACGGGGTCAAAACATGACAATCCACACACTCAAACAAGTTTTCATGCTGTCTGGTCCCACGTGTATCTAGAGAAACAAGTCTGAAGGACGTGACCAGGAAGCGGAAGATTGCCGTCACTTAGAAATGTCACAGTTTCTACAACACTGCTACAAGTGACATCCTGTATTCTGACAACGAGTAAGAGGGCTCTGCCTCGTGGTGTGAAACGGTATATTTAGTGGTTTTAATGTGACACAGTGCTGGGACAGAAGGCAGAGATACCGGTGTGTCACATCACATATGACCTCACACTGTCGTCTGTGTGAGGTCTCGTCGTCTCTGCGTGTCAGTGTCTCAGCACGTGTGTCACTGCAACAATGTCAAGAAAAAAATCTGGTTCAATTCTTCCGGCTATAAAATGGTTAAAAGTAATGAAAATGTATTTTTTAGCCAGGTTAGCAGCTTGACAATGTTTCTGCTTACACCCTTCTAAGAGAAATAAACTCTGTCATACTGACATATACAGCTCTTAAAACTTTAATGCTCACCAAGATGAACCCTTCTGCTATAGGATGCCAAAGACCTTCATCCTGACACAACCCTTTGGCCATATATTACTTCACCACAGCTGCTAAAGAGCCACAAGTCTAAAGCCATGCTGACACTGTACTTTGTTTTAAAAAAAAAGTGCTCGGAGCTAAATGCTCACAAAACAATGTTAACATGATGAGCTGCAGCTATAATTTTTATCATGTTCAACATCTTAATTTGGTAATTAAAGCTAAATATAAAGTACTGTTGAGGCTGACAGGAATGTAGTTGTTCAGGTGTTTGTTCATGAACTAAATTTTCACCCGGTACTGGCTCTAGATCAGGCGTGTCCAAATTATTCCATACTGTGTGGCTGCAGGTTTTTGTTCCAATCAATCAAGAGGCCACCTAATGATCAGCTGAAGACTGAGATGAGTTGAATAAATGAGTCCAGCCTGGTGTGCTCCTCCTTGGTTGGAATGAAAACCTGGAGTCCTTCGGACATGCCTAATCTAGATTCATAATTCACCCAGACCAAAACAAACAGACCAAATGTTGTTCACGTCAGTGTTACTCTTGTTAATTTTGACAGAATACAAAGTATTCATTGACATCCTTTTATTTCATGACTACAACAATGTAAATGAAAAAAACATTGACAACAAAGATGACGTTGGAATCTCTGTTCATTAAGCCCTGACAAGTGAAGACGAGATGAAATAGCTGGCATCACAGTAGTCATCTCAGAGCACTGGTTGTTCTCCTTTTTAATCGATCATTTATCTGCAAGTACAAGTACATATTCTCACTGCCTGCGTGCATCTTTCTCATTGGATGACGTTTTTTCCCTGCTAGGTGTTTGTCATGGATGTTTTATGGGAAAAAGTAAATACTAAAGCAGGCTGTGACCTTTCCTACAATTCATCATTCATCAGACGGCACAGTGTCCTTCACAGGGCAATCATTTGTAATTTAATGTAACATTAATAGCTTATATATTACTATAACATCAATGTCAGATTAGATTGTTGTGCACAACCAAACATACAGAGGCAGCAAAGGATTGTGCTGTTTAAGAGGAAATACAACATGTGAAGGAAAAATTATTATAGGCATTTAGTTGAGAATGATATTAAAGAAGTACAGCAAGTCAGGAACACTTTCGAATACTGTAGCTCAAGGTAAGCTTACTTCTCAAAAATGTTTCCAGGTGAGATGAGAAATAACCTCCAGCAAAATCTGAGTTCCACTGACAAAAACAAAACAAGACTAAAATGTGACTTTTAACCAACTACAATTTTCAACAAGCAACTAAAACTGAATTGAAACTTCTTGTCAAAATTAACACGTCTTCGCACCACGAGTCAGCTGCGGCTGATTTCACAAAGCCTTCATAATTAAACTTCTCACTTTGTGACTTTCTGTCTGTGAGGTGTCACCTAAAAGTAGTTTGCTGAGCCAACCATAATTATCAGCATCTCGCGGCTGTGGGAGTCAAAGCAGTGGCTCGCCTGGTAAAGCAACGCGGCTGAGGCTGATGTGAATCCTCTGCCTGACAGTCTGACAGCTTAACTGAGACAATCTGCTGGCGGCTGACTGCTAACAATGAGCAAAATATTTGTTCCTCATTTGCAGCCCTTCATCTGTCTGTTGGTGATGCACCAGGCAGGCCAGTAATTCTGCTGACTCTCACTATCTAAGTGAGAAAATTACATTACATTTACAGTGCACTTGTAGACAAACTGCTCCCTGCAACACAATTACCTTTTTTTCTCTGTGAAACTGGTTGAAAACAAAGCTGTAATTTCTTCCGTGCTAACTCCATTAATATGTGGCTCCATGGGAGGCAGCCTTAATCAGCAGAATTAACTGATCAAAAGAAAAGTGCACGCCGACGAAGCAGCAATTAAAACATTTATCTGGAGTCTGCGAGGTTTAACCCTCATCACATTAGCACACATGCTGAGTGCTGAGACCAGCGACGAAAACATGAATGCAAACACAATAGTAATGAGAGAGAAGATTCAGGATCATTCACAGAAAATATGCCAGTGGGATGCAGATTCGGGTGGATTGCTGCAGGTTACATCACTTCTGCTGATGGACCAGCCGGAGATGTGTGGAGTGTGTGATGAGCATTTCATTAACGGATCATATTTGCATTTCAAAATTAAGAGAAGGAATTGAATGGCATTCATTTCTTTGCAGGCTTGTTCATTCAGAAGACATTAAGTCACTTTGTTAAAAAAGAAAAAACACTACAAATTGTCATGCTCTTCTTTCTTTCTATTTTGCCTCGAGCACTTCGGGCTGGCTTTCCCCTCGGGTGGAGAAGAACAGACATTTCTGAAATGATTTTTTAAACAATTGGGCACAAGCATTGCTTTACTTTCTTAAAGCCCCAAAAAGTTTGTGCAGAGTTTAAACCTTGAGCCACATTTCATGGGACAGTGTGAGTGAATTAAACAATATGTTGTAATTGATGGCACACATGAGCATTTTCTGATCTGATGCCCTGATTGGCTGGATGGTGCATTTATCTGAGCCTTCAAAAACCCTCGTAAATCACTGCTGAAAAATAAATCTACTTTATGATCTTAATGACTTGGTTAGGTTAGAATAACTGCTCTCATGTTTTGACCTTTCCGTCATGGTTAAAATAGTAACATCGTCGTTAAGGTGAGCAAACGACTGCAGTCATGGTTAAAAGAAACAGACGTTGACTGTAGGACAAACTGCAGTGTTTTTGTTGTTTCAATGTTTTGCTGACCCATCCGTTCACCCCGACCTCCTCCCTCTGCCACACCGCGGCTCTATAACACAATCACACCACTATCAGCGGACGAGAGCCACATGAAGTGCTGCAGGTGTTTCTGTAGGCCGGCCTGGAAGTGAGCATCGCCCTGCTTCCCTCAGCAAAAAGCCAATGGGATTTCTCCATTGGATTTCAAATTACAGCACTATGGAGAACAGACATTTAGGATAAACTTGTGTCTTGTTCAGCAAGATAATCTTCACAAACATGACTTTTATTATGGTTGAGGCATAAATGCAACATTAGGCTTTAATGAATTACACCACGGTTGCATGACTCAACGTCACCATCACTGAGCTTCCTATGATGCTATACTATACTATACTATGCTCTGATTTGGAATAGTTTTCAAGAGCGTGAGCATAAACACAGTGAGGCACCAAAGGAGGACTAACAAGTGGACGAGTTTCAATGTTTGGCATAATTACGTTTAATGTCCCAGACAACCTCTGTAGTCTCTTTTACCCACCTGTTAATGGTCGCAAATTCAAACTCAAAGAAATTCATGAGTTTGGTATTTACTGAGGTATTTAATGTCATAGAACAAAACATGAACACCTCTTAAGCCTGACCTTAACCACAGACCTTAACCTTAAATTAAGGCATCTAACCAAGAACTATTTTATTTTAAAACCACTGGCACGTGCAACATTACTGACTCATTTCCCTGTTTTAGGACTCATTCAAATACAGGTGCATCTACAATCTATTGAAGCCACTTGACTACACACAGGTGAGCTCCATTTTAGCATGATGTGACGAGTGACGATTCAGCGACGATTCAGTGACGATTATGCCGACATGTATTTTGTATTTTTCTGGTGAACAGCGTCGCATTTAATACTTTTATTCAATGTTGTAAAACAATAAAACATGAGTTTTATAGGCACTGTATGAAAGGACATAATTTCCTCTGAGATATTGTATCTACGTGATTCATGTTACTGATTCATATTTTGTTGTATTTGCTGATTTGAGAGCAAGGGCAGAGTTTCCTTGAGTGAGATCCTACAACTCAAAAACTGCTCAGTTCCCCAAGGCCTCTTCACCAGCTGAAATAATAACCTTCACTGACACAGCCTTGTAGTAGAAAGCAGAATTCAGGATTTCTTTCTGAGTCTTCCTTGTGTAGTTTTTCATTCATGGTTATGGTGTCACGATTATAATAACTTTAATAAATGGACTTAAACTAGACCTGATTGTGTGCATGGTTGCCCCTAGCCATAGGGTGATGACCAAAACTGCAGGAGTAAGACCCCAGGGTTATTAGCTTGATGGTGTCTGGTATGTGGTGAGTCAGTCTCATTACAGAAGGCTCTTTTCAAAAAGAGAGGGAGGTCAGAATAGTATCGGGACATGACTAGAAGTCCTGATTGTTATAATTACTATTTATTTCAAGAGGCACTTGCGTGGGCCGCTCCCGCCGCTCCACTCCACTCCTCAAGCCAACAAAATAAAGGCTGTCATTAAATCTGAAAGGGGGGAGGTCAAAGTGGCAGGTTAGCTAATTATTAACTGTATTTCGAACTAATCCGATGTCAATTTGCTCTTTAATTGATTGAGACGGGAGTAGCAATGAGGGAGGATGCTGAGACATGTGACACTGTGTATGTGTAGCACGAGGGTTGTAGTAATACACTAAACATACGTAACAATAACACTTTCAAAGAAAATTCTAGTTTTTAATATCTTGGGTCTTATTTTGGCAGTTTCACTCATCATTTCTGTCATTTATAAAATATATATCCCTTCCTCATGAAAAATTGACCAATAAGCTGATTTTTAAAAAAAACCTTTTAAGAGCAGCATTATTTACATCCTTGTGTAATAGCTTGTGATTTTCGTCTTCACTGTCTTTGCTGGTGCCACCCTGTTTCGTGCCCACAGTAGTCTCCAGCTCTGCCTGACTTAACATGCATTTTTGTTGTTTAATTGAATGTTCTGAATAAAGTTTGTTTGTGTGTCTTGACTGTGGCAAAAAATAAAAAGTCTGATTTGGACCATGTCTTCTGCAGGGCAGAGACGAGCTCCCACTGCTGCCAAGGGGCTCTCGCTTTGTGCAGCAAACAGCACCAGCGGGGGAACTGTGGCCTGTTTGTATTGTTGTTGATTCCGCCCTCTCAGTTTCTGTGTAGCAAATTGGAAATAAAGCTCAACACCATTATCAGCAACAATATGGAAAAGGCATTTCCCACCATCAGTATTTTGTATTGTATTTACAAAACACAAAGACACCAGTGCAAGTGCAGGAGTTTTATGAGGCTTGATTGTGCGGGCTGCATGGCTGTGTGACTGTATGCACATCCAACATCACTGAATGTCGAGCTGTATATTCACTTGACTTCCATCCTTGGTTGCCTGCCCGGCTAGTTTAGTCTTCCTTGCTTCTTTATCCTTTATCTGACTGAGGTCTGAGCAAATTGTCGGTAAAATCCATGCTGCTGATCACGGTCCTGGAATAGCCTACCAGCAGTTGTGCTGCTCAAATATCAGCAGGTCACTGTTGAATGATCAATCCATGGCACAGCCTATTGTGCTGAACACACTTCATTGTAATCTGCATTTCTCTCTGTTCTGTCCGTCTGTCTCCTTCCTCATAAAAGAAGGATCTCTGTCTTGCATCTCTATACAGTCTACAGGCTGTATGGGCCCACCACAGGTCTTTGCCCCATTCAGGATGAACCGTCGGCTCTGTGCTTGCCCCTCCAAGAATTATGAAAAGACAAGGAAAAGTACCTCATAAACTACCTTAACTGCTGCTGTTTGTCAGTTAAAAAGAAACTGTTGCAGGGGGAAGAGACAGTGGAGAAAAAGTAAATGAAACGCCTACATTGACATCTTAAAGTTTCACATGACAATCTGCAACAATGCCGTCAGAAAAGAAAGACAAGCCCATTTCTCAAGGATGCAGTTTGAAAAGTGAACTTTTCCACAAGTGACACCTCTTTGAATCCAGTTTAAACGATCAAGCCTCAGCTTTCAAATGTCAGGATTTTGCCTAATCTTCTTAAAGAAAAACCTGACAGCATTAGATCCAGTATTAGAAACACATATTTCTTCTACCACCCATGTCTTCCTTTAGTTTGACAACAGGTGATGAAATTGATGTCATGATTAACAAAATGAAGTTATCTACAGGTTCACGCGACCCCACGCTTACCAGACTGACATTAGTGACCCTGCTAATTACAGACCAATCTAAAATCTCGTTTTTATCAGGAAACATAATGAGAAGGTTGTTTTTTACCACCTACAGTACTTGTTCACCTGATTGCTAATAATATCTTAGATAGCTTCCGGTCCAGCAATCAAACAGCACTGAAACTGCTTGAGTAAATAAACAGAGCATTTCAACCAATTCAACATTGTGTCTGTGGTTTTTCCGCTAGCTTTGATTGCTTCATTTGATACGATTGATCACAGCGTTTTAATCAACTGACTTGAGAAATGGATGGGCACCTCTGCCACAGTGCTTGACTGGTTTCACTCATACCTGTCAGAAAGAAATCTTTTGTTAGTTTAAGCAACTTTGTGTCATGGACATTTGACACTGAATAAGGTGTTCCCCAAGGAAGCATTCAAGGTCCTATTCTTTTTTCTTATTCATGCTCCTTCTGAACAATAACCGTAATGTCAAATATCAGTATATATCTCTTTTTCCCCCTAGACTAGACTAGGGTCAGTGTTTGCTATCCTGTCCAACCAATCAGAATGTGTTATTGATCTGGGTAGTTTTAGTCTCCAATTTTAACTTTGTTAGCCATTTTAACAAGGTTGCAGAAACCCTTTTTTTTTTTAATCGAAGCACATTGCCAAAATTACACCAAGCCACTTAGATTATTGCAAATCTCTTTTTACTGGTCTCCATAAAACTTCAGAACACAGCAGCCAGTATTTTGACCAATACTAAGAAAGAGACCACATTACCCCTCTGCTCGCATCACTGCACTGGCTACCTGTACCTTTTAGAACTGATTTTAAAGTCCTTTTACTGATCTATGAAGCCTCTCATAATCCAGCACCTTCATATGTCAGTGACTGCCTCTCATTTTATGCCCTGACAAGCATTCTCAGATCATCTGCTGCCTTTCTTTCAGAAGTTCCTCAAGTGTCCCACAAGAAATCTGGAGAGGCTGCTTTCTGTTTTAATTGCCCTTAACTGTGGAACACCCTACCCTTGGATCTCAGAACAGCTAAGCCCATGGGAATTTTTCAAAAGAAACCAAAGACGAGTAAAGATTATTGTTTTAATTTGGACTTCAGGAGGTCCAGGAAGACGGATCACGCCCCCCTCCTCATGGACGGAGAAGTGGTGGAGCGTGTGGACAACATCAGGTTCCTGGGCCTCCACATCACATCTGACCTCTCCTGGTCCATGAACACCTCCCGCCTGGTGAAGAAGGCACAACAAAGGCTCTTCTTCCTCAGGAAGCTGAAACGGGCTGGACTCTCCTCTCGGTTGCTCGTTAACTTCTACAGGGCCACAATTGAAAGCATCCTCTGCCTCAGTGTGACAGTGTGGTATGGCAGCTGCACGGCACAGGAGAGGAAACAACTGGCACGGGTGGTTAAAACTGCACAGGGCATCGTGGGCTGCCCCCTCCCTGACCTAGACTCTATATATGAAGGTCGGGTTAGAAAGAGGGCGAGATCCATCGCCACGGACCCCAGCCACCCGGGCCACAGACTGTTTGTACCGCTTCCATCAGGAAAGCGGTACAGGAACATCCGCACCACCACTAACAGACTGAGGGACAGCTTCTTCCCCAGAGCTGTTAGAGCTATCACCCCCAGCAGCCCCTCACTGCAGTGAGAGACTGTGTGAACTGTGAACACTGCACACCGCACTTTACACCTACACCTACACCTCTACCTCCACCTGCACCTTCTGTGTACTTGACTTTTATGTACACACATATACTATAATTATATACATTTTAGTATATCAGCACATTTCAGTTTCATTGGCATATTTTATTCTGTCGGTACATTTCACTGTGTATATTTTTATATTTTATTCTGCTTGTATATTTTATTCTGTTTGCACATTTCACTTCCATATTTTATTGTTTATTGTTTAGTATATTTTATTGCCTAAGTATATTTTCATTCTGTTATATTTTTAATTGCTTCACGAATATTTTTTTTATTGCATGTTGGTTTATTTTATTTTATTGTAGTTATCTTAATTTTATTCACTCTTTCTAGTCTTATCTTTCTTACCATCTAACATGGGGGTTGCAATGAAAATTTCATTGACATGTGCAATGACAATAAAGACTCTTGAATCTTGAATCTTTAATTTGGGCTGACTCTGCTGGCATTTGCTGTATTGTTAATTTTTTTTGTATGGTGATCAAACCTTTTGTTTGTTTTGTTTGCGACAAAAACCCAGTGCCATCTGGTTTCATTATAATCCAGAGAAGGTAGATATCTCCAGCCAATATCTCCAGAACTCAGCAGCTCACAGCAAAGCAATCCAGATGGATAAACAGCACCACAAGCACAAGAAGAAAAATGAGTTTTTGATTTTGGGGTGAAGTGTCCCTTGAAGAGCATGTATTCAGTCTTTTATTTTCACATGTACTCCTTATTAATCATTCAATAATTTATTTGTTAGTAGACATTTGACTTTAAAATAAATGTCCTCATTTACCAGCAAGAAGCTGTCTGAGTGTGCTCTTTGAAGCAAGACAGAGGTCAGTGTATTGAAAAGAATTCTTTCTAATGAGACTGATCAATGTAATGATTCATTTGGTTTATTTCTTTTCCTCTGAACAAAGGCAGTGCCCCAAATTTTAGTGCAAAGATTTAACTTTAACGTAGGAACCGCTACAGTGAACTTACTCTAGCAATTAAAAGCTGAGAAAAATTAGATCAATATGTGGATGCCAACCTCATTATTGTCATATTAGACACGTTTTTTCCATCCCGACAGGCCATTTAACGTTGAAAACACCGTAAAGAAACTGCCATTGTGCTGATGCACTTCATGTGAATTTAGCGCTGCTCACAGATTCGGATAATTGTCATGGAGAAAATGACAATTTCTTCAAATGAAACACTTAACCTATTTCATGACCGCAGGGTTTTCTTCAAAGTAAAGGTAATTGCGTTGGTAAATCCTTTTCCAGTAATGCCACCCCGCTGGCAGGAGAGAAGAACGGGACTTTTTTGCTGAAACTTGTGTTGCTGTGCACCACAGAGCTGCAGCTGTGTGAAGGTGAGACGAGGGGAGTCAGGCGAAAGAATGTGACATCACACACACACATATATATGCACACACACACACAAAGAAAAAAGAAAACCCACTGATGGGTGAAATGAGAGAAGGAGTTGGGAGTGTCGCTGCATGGCTTAAAGACGAAGGTCAAGTACAACGAATGTCCACACAGTGCACTGAACCGAACTCCTCCACTTCTTCTCTTTTTTGTACACTCTTCATTTTTCTTCTTCTACTGACTCTTGCTTTAGTTTAAATTTTTCTCTTTTCTTTCTGCTTCTCCCCCATCATACTAATAGAAATGAGGTGCCCTTTAAATTCTCCATCTCTGTTTTACTTCAAGTGCTTGGCTCAACTTATTCCACTGTACACCTCCATCCTAAATCATGAACACATAACTTTGTCTTATCTTATATAAGAACTTTGGCTGAAGGATCACATCAGTCTGCTTCACACTTTAAAAGCATTTGCAGATGAAAAGCCAAGCCAATAATCATGGTCAATGATGAATGAGTACAGTTGATCAGCATACTTTGGGAGACCAAACCTAACCAGGGTATTCATCTGGGGATCTTCCCCCAGACAACTGTTCATTTCAGGGGCTGTTTTCTGGCAAATTTATGGTTTAATTTTGGTGCTGAAATGTGAGTCAGGGGGACGGGGTAAAGGGGGCACTGAAAAATGGGACCTTCAGGAGGTTCTGGAGGGCTGGCAAGTAGCTACATCTACAAACTGTACCATTGTATGAAAAGTAACTGAAGCAGAAAAACATGCTAAAAACTAAAAAAGCCAGCCTACAGAAAGAAGAGATGGAAGGAGATCTTAGCTGAACTATTTTGTTTGGATTTGTCATATTTTCCTTTTTGATTATGTCACCTGTGCTTTCACACATCTTTACTGATAATACTACAAAGGCGATTCATCTTCTGACACCTTGGCAGCTAAATTATCGATGTTATTAACCTTGGCAGCTAAACAAACAGAATGTGATCACTTGCTAATCCTTTCTGACATATGCTCAATTGAAAACAGTACAAAGACAATATAGGTAATGTTTCACCTCATCGACTTCATTGATTTTTGTAAATATATACTGAATTTGATGCAGCAATATGTTTTAAACAAGTTGGGACAGGAGCGACAACAGACTGAGAAAGTTGTGGAACGCTCCATAAACACCTGTTTGGATCATTCCACAGGTAAACAGGTTGGTTGGTAACAGGTGATAGTATCATGAATGAGTATGAAAGGAGCATCCTGGAAAGGCTCAGTGGTTCACAAGCGAGGATGGAGCGAGGTTCACCACTGTGAAATAAATGATATTACTACATGGGCTCATCTTCCTAAAATCGCTGTCAGTAAACGGTTTGTTTGCAAATGACTGCCTTCGGTTTTTCTCCCAACCTTTTTGGAAGCAGGGTTGTAAATTAGACCGAGGATAAATACCAATGCATGACGATGATTTGATATTCAAACTTAGTAGTACCCAACTCCAGGGGTGCCTCTAGGATCATATTATCTGTGAGCCTAATTTATCTAACCTAACCTTAATCCCATTACCAGTTGCATTTTTATCAACATTTCAGTTTGTCATAGATGTGAAATTGAAGAACAAAACTCCACAGGTATTCTTTGTACTTTGGAGCAGTGTGTATGCACGCCTCGGTCAACCAAAGCCACAGACTGTGTGTTTTGGGCTCTGGAAAATGATGTTCAGACTTTGTACTGTGTGCACAGAAAGCCTTCTTAACATATATGACTATATCTCTTCATGAGGAAGTTTCTTTGAGGCTTCCTCTTACTTGGCTTTAGATTTGTTCAGACAGCGTTGACCTAAAATGTGCTTATTACTAATAAAATAATTGTAATATAACCAGATTTCAGTACTGGGGTAAAATTGCCTTCATGGCTTTACATCATAATAACCAAAAACCTGGTACTGGGAATCATGAGAAAGTGTCAGAGCGACAGACACAGCGTCCCCGTAAGTAACTAACTCACCCGAGCCTGCATGTGCATGGTGTCACAGAGGCAGAGATGCTGACGGTTAGCCTACTCTGAGCAGCATGCAGGCGAATAAATTACAACATTATAAATTGCAATATGTGGCTTGAGAGCATGTGAAAAGTGTCAACTGTGTTAGAGTTGATCTTCCCCACATCAAACTAACAGGTGGTGCAATGCTAACAGATTATTGTACTGCCCCCAAGTGGTTTGAAATCATTGTGTCGTAAGAAAAGCAAAAAAGGGAACAACTTTGTAGCTAAGCACTCATTACTGTGCTGCCACCTGTCAATCAAACCATGACCTGCACTGTAACAGCTTTTTCCAGAAAGTCTCCATTGATGACACAGTAGGTTTTTGTAGGTTTTACTGTTTTCTTTGTCTTATCACCAGTGGTGGCCATCGTGGCCTCCCTGTAAACTGATCTGAAAATTCATACACACAAATCAAAGAGGAAAATATTAATTTGTAATCAACAAGTTCTTAGTTAAGATAAGTTCTTCTGAGCGTGATATCGGCCTGGCCTTCAGAGTAAAACCAGGAAATCTCATTATTTAGCAGGAAAAATACCAAGCTTTTCTGTATTTTGTATTTCTCTATTCTGTTGCTATTTTTCTCCGACTGCTGTTACCTTCTTATCCTCGGACCTTGAGCAGTTGAGCCTCACAATAAGGTAGCTGTTCTGTAACTTTTGATCAAAGCACACAACCTATATCAGCAGATAAGAGTTTGCCAATTTGACACTGAATTTGAACTTTTTGAACTTCAACTTAATTGAACTAACTGGACAAAAACTCTTTAAAGTGCTCAGAAAAAGGTTAAACTTCAACATCTACAATCAATGTCCATGACAACTGGGCAAACTCCACTTGCTAGTGTAGATTATGTAACAAAACTGAAAGCTAAGTGGACCTTGTGGTGAGATTGATTTCTCAGTTTTTCATTATTTTTAACGTTTTGGTGTTATGTAATTTGCAGTATCTACACTTCAGAAAGGTGCATACGTCTGCAGTAGTGGATGGCAACAAGTACTTTTACTTAAGTGCAGTGTTGAGGAACTTCTGCACTATTTTGAACAAGAAAATAATGATCTTTATACTACACTGCTGCTACTACTACTTAATCTGACAGTTAATTTCACTTTGCAGATTACTACCTTATACACAAAACATAAAGACAGCTTATAAAAATATTAAGTAGATAACATGTGGTCCACCTCCAGCAGCTGCAACATTAAAATGCCACTTAAGTGTTAATACATCAGAGATAATAAACCAGTGATTTAATATGAAAAAGTATAATGTTGGCAGAGCCGATTGAATATTTTAAACTGTGGGATTCTGACTTTTACTCAAGTATTAGCGTATATGCATATTATTCCCTGAAAGACGTTTCTCACCGTGTTTGCTGTTTGGAAAAGAACAGAAAGGTGGAAAAGTTTTAATGAAGTGGAGATCGACTGTCACTAATTTTTTGGTGTTACATGTAAATCACTGACAGATTGACACAAGGAGGTGATGAAGTCATATTCGCTAATAGCTGAGGCCTACACTTTCTACGCTCCTCCTGCATCAGAGAGTGACAGTGAATAGTGACCTCAGCAGAATGTGGCTGATTCTTGGACCGATAACAAGTCATCTGATATAATGACAGGGCCATTTGATGAATGAGTCTGTTTTTAGGGAGGCAGACGTTCACTGGGGAGCCGGCCTTGGGCAAACACAAAATCCCCCAGGTCACAAAGGCAGATGGATGGACTGCAGTTCTCTGTCACTTTTATCGCTTAACTACTTGTCCCTGGATTAATAAATCTAGATTCATGACTGGCAGCTCCAGGCTCACACCACCAGCCGCTGCTGCTGTAACCTTGGCTTTATCAGAACCTCTTCATGACTCCACTTCGACTAAACACATTTTCATAAATGACACTAAAGAAGAAAAGTAAGGGCAATTTATCCTGCACTACTTTGCTCTTTCCTTATGGTGGTTCTCTAACACACCACCACCGTCTCCTGAAGAATAAGGGACAGCCGGGTTTGCGGAGAAAATGTCTCACACATTCACACCAAATTGATTTTATTCCGAGGTTTATGTTCTCTCAGTGCAAACCAGCAGCTCATTGAAAAGTAATAAATTCTGATGAGACAGGGCTGTTCGCATATGAAGCAGGGAGCTGGGCCCAAATTTAAATCAACTCCTCTCCCTGCATATTTCTTCCCAACTTATTCTCTGTCTGGCTGTGGACGGGGGGAGATGAATTTCCAGCAGTCTGAGAAAATAACAGCACCTTCACGCCCCCCCAACCTCAGCTACTTAAATAATCAAACACAGCTATCCAACCCACAGTCTCAGCCATCTGAGAGATGAAACGCTCCTGAGGTTACGCTGCTGCTCGCACCTCTGTAATAATCAATGTAACATTTTCTATCATATTTTAGCAACATGCAGAGGGCCTGTTTCTACCTGCACACTGCGTGTGTTAAGGTGGTGCAGATGGTAATTACAAAATGAGAATGCATTGAAAATGACAGCTCTCTCGCTAGCAAAGGCAGCAGCATCATGACACTGTTATAATGTCACAAAACCATTTAGAAAGAGGTACGAGTGAACATCTGGGCATTCAAAGCATAGGGCTTAACTGTGAGTCTGACCAACAGTTGGCTGCTTTGGTTCTTTTCCATCTTCCTTCAAGTTTTACTTGACTAAACTGAGCCAAACTTTAACCGCAGAGGCAACCGATTGCATGAAAGACTCAAATTAGACGTTTTTGGGGACGTTTAGGAGTGTTTTGGAAGGCACTGACGAGCTATTTTGTCATTAAGGTATGAAGACTTGTTGGATTTGTCCTATATTGTCTCACTTGTTTTGTTCTTCATACAATTACGCACTGTAACTTGTCATATACATCGTGAAAAATGTGCCTCTCTCTTTGGCAGGAAGCTTTCCACGTGTTCAAAAACACTTCTGCCTTCAGCCTTCTGATGACTTCTTGTACGAACTTTTTCATTTCGAGCACACCCAAGCCCCCTGAGGTCCACACGAGCTGGGTTCACACCCGGCTAGCTCTCTCACCTCCACACGGGAGGCCAATCGCTGCGTGACGTGACCGTGAACGAATGTCTGTTTCACGGTTTCAGAAAGTTAGAGAAATTGTCACAGAACGTGGTGCGAGAGCTGCTTGCCTATCCACTTGCAATGAACCATACTGGCGGCCTACAGTAAGCAGAAACATGAGAGAGAGAGAGAGAGAAAGAGAGAGGAGGTATATAACAGAGAAAGCGAGAGCATGGCTGAGGATGATGGATGTGATAACGACAGAAACCTCCTGTCCTCCATGCACAAAACAGGATGAGTGATATAGTTCTTTCCTGAGCTGACACCTTTCCACTGCTTAGGAAGCATAATCTGGCCAGGAGGCAGATCATTAAGAAGGCTCTGACTGATATACAGTATTCTGCAGAGCAAAACGTATGTAGTGCAGTGGAGTGATACAGTGAAAACTCAGGTTTTGTGATTTGTCTGTAGGTCCTGGGCTCCGTGCACTGAGCAGAGTGTTGCGTCTGAGCTGATTCAGACAATGTGCCCATTTAACCTGGAGGTGGGTCAGTTTCATGCCATACTATCAATATGTCTCTTTATTTACAGCTGATGTCTTCCCAAACAATCAATACAGATGAGAAACCACAATGTCCAGTCCTTTAATCTATCCTCCACATCCAGCACCATCATCCATCCATCCGTCCATACATCCATCTGTCCATCCATCCATCCATTCGACCAGCTGGTTTACAATGTGTGTGTGTGTGAAAACCTTGTGATCCATCAGCCTTGTTAGTGATTTCTTTGTCAATGTGCCTGCAGGGATGTGATGTATAAGGCTGCTGTTATTTACAGCATCAGTCTGAGGGAGTACAGTACACAGTGGGGAGGAAGGGTCATCAGATTTCACTACTTCAACAGTGCAGCGACTGGAACTATTCATTAAAACCTCCTGAGAGAAAAGCAACAGCTCTGGGACTTGACAACAGAGGGTTTATCTATCTATTCCCACACTTGTTGCAGGGTAAATTATCTTGTTCCTTAAAATCGGTCGTCTCACACGGCTAATCAGAAACTTTTTTATTTCATTTCACTCCCGAAATCATCCCTTTACCCATGAACCCACTTCCGGGGATCTTTCCTGAGTGTAAAACTGGATCTGAAGCAGCAGCATCCCCCCACCGTGCAGCACTCTCACATCTCCAGACCACTGTCTCCCTCTCTCTCTCTCTCTCTCTCCCTCATGAGCAAACATCAAATGCCAAAAATAAGAGCACAACTTGTGGGAGTCACCGTCTCTTAAAACTTGACAGCCGTAAATCCCCAGAGGATGAGCGTTCCCTTTCAACAACAAGCCCCCGCGGTGGTCTGATCAGACCCAGCCAACTGTTTCATTCACTGAACTCACAGAATAAACTGCATGAGCCGCAGCACCTCTTCCCAATCCGGAGAAACACGCTGCAGCACATCAAAACTAACTTGCAGCTGCTGCCTGGGCTTCCTTCTTTCATGCTGCATGCATTTTTTTTAAAGGAGAGCTTTTACAAAATGAATGGTGGGAAAAAAAAGTCAACTTTTTTGAGGAATAGGCTACAGCTGGAAACAATTAATCAATCATTAATTGGGTCGTTTTTCAAGCACAGTTTCTAAAATTGCTGCTTCTTTTCTCTGCTGCATATCTTTGTGAAGTGAGGGCTGAAGACTCATCTTGGGCTTTGGGAAATTGTCATTGGCATTCTTTCACAGTTTTGGGCATTTCATAGATTACATGATTCATTAGTGAAGCTGCAGATTAATCAATAATGAAAATAATCGCAAATTGCATTTCTCCAACAGTCGGGATTCTCTTTATCAATCAAGATAGACACTGAAACATATCTCAAGTATTTTCTATCTTACTGAAAGTATCCCTTATGATTTTTGACCACTTTACTCTCTACAGTTAGCTGTTATATTAAGACAGAGCAGAAAAAAAACTTCATCTTTTTCTCCTTCTTAACGAGCTGGTTTAGCCTCTCATCGTGTAGACAGATAAAAGTCTCATCAACAGCCAAAGTTGATGAGACAACCAGCCAAATCCAGCCACTCACTGCCCCCCAGCATAATCAGCACATACCCTTATAGCCAGTGATGTCTTAGTGCAACAATAAACCACGGGGGTCCCTTTCAACAGCCCGCGCACAGAGCCGCTCACCTTCTCCACCTGTCCCACAGGAGCCGAGCAGCAGCGAGGCGAGCAGCGCAGTAATCCCAGCCAGTCTTTTACTCCCCAGAGGCATGTTGAAGCGCCGGGATGCTGCAGAGTATAATCCCGCCTGTCGGACGGGAAACAGTCCGTCCGTCGTCCTCCCCCTCCTCTTCTCCTCTTTACTCCGGTTCGCCGCTCTGCTCCAGCTCCGCTCCGCTCCGGTGCGCTGCGCTGCGCTGCAGTAGCCCTGCTGCCACTGTGTGGAGAGGCCGTCCGGTGGCCGGCTGGGAGAATGCTCTCACACCGCCTGCCCTCCGTCAAGTGATGGAGGGGGAAGAAGAGGGAGGGTTTTTTTGTTGCGGGTCCAGCAGAGCGCACCGCCTCTCGCACTGAGGTCCTGGAGACGCTCGGAGCTTCTGGAGGGAGTCCCGGCTCTGGTTTCACTACAGCGCAGGGAGAGCATGTGGCTGACTGCTGTTGTGATGTTTAACTCTTAATGCGGCTGCGAGCTGTAGGTCTCCGCTAACTGAAAGCAGCACAGTTTTCACATTTCTTATCACGGGACACATAATGTTGCCCCCCCCCCCCCCGCGCACAGACATGTAGAAGACCCCCCACCCCTCCTAAAGATACCAAGACACCGGCAATAAAAGTACTTTTTACGCCTCTTTGTGGTCGTTCTGCGTCTCTCTGAAGTTGTTTGGTGTCAGTTTGTAGTAGTTTGAAATCTGCCTGTGGTGTTTTTGCTTCACTTTGCAGTTGTGGTCTCTGTGGGCGTTTTGCGCCAAACTCTGCACAAACATAATTTCGCACAATGGAGGTGAAACAACTTTAAACTTATCACTGCATCACTGCTTGGAGACACTACAAAGTTTTAAGAGTTCTAAAGTTTGTTTGGAAAACTGTGAGTTCTGCTAGTTTCATTTCATCGCCTTAAGATGCACTGTTCTTTGGTGCAAACCTAAAAGCTGATGATTTTATGGGATAGTTGTCAGAAAAATATTTTTCAAGAATTGTACAATGATATTTGAAACGTTTCTTAACATCCATCTGGGGAGATTACAACATGGTGAATATGTTTCTTTCAGGTTTTGTGTGGATGAAGTGGAATAATGCTGATTGTGATATATTAGTAACACACAAACATTTATTTGTTAGATATGATCAGAAATAATGTTCATAAGAACAAATCTGTATCAAGAACTTTACTCAGTAAGAGGTCAGTGGCACAAGTACACCGTATTTCTTACTTTGGAAGATTTGGAGGAAGCTGATTTTTCCCCAAATAAAATCTTTAGGGACTATGTTGTCGTGTGATTTTAAAGTGAAGTGCTCCTTTAAATTTTATTCCCCCATTTCTTCTGCTTTTATAGAAAATGTATGTTGAAGAGAGATGAGAAAGCTCACTGAAGTCCAGAGTGTATTTGACCCAGCAACCTCACAGCTGCAATGCACCTCAGCCAAATGAAGACACCTTTGACAACCACACCAAGTCTGAATATTTATGAAGACCTCAGATTAATGAATATTCTTGTCTGACGCCCCATCACTCATTCTGATGTCAATTAGAATATTTGGCAGAAAGTACCTAAACACTTTTATAATTATGTGTGCACTTTTTCCTCATATATTCAGTGAGTAAGGGCTTGAATTTCAAAATCAAATGTCCATCAATCAATCTACATGTTTCTCCCTGGGTCACACACAGACCAGTACAAAGACACTGTAAACTTTAGATGAACACAACAAATGTCAGTCATGCACAGATGCCCCCGGAAACACATCACTGACTTTCAAACCAGGAAGAAGCAACAATGGCTTCTGTTGTTCTTGGTGAAGGTCAGCATTGGGAGCAGCAGTAGTTTAGCCTTGCTAGCGCTCACCCACACAACCTTTGATCCTCACTCTCAACTGCATGCTGTTTCTTATCAAGGTCGTGTTTGCAGGATGCCAGTGCAGTCTCCCTTTGATGAGGGTCTTTGTTAGAGGAAGTCACAATACAAAAGAGATGATGATTTTTCACCTCAAGGGGCGAAATCATCAGTTAGACGTTGCGGAGGGGGGAACTGGGTGGGGTGGGATTGGTGGAATCCCCCAAGGGAAAAAAAACAAACAGAAGTTAGCCCCAAAGGCTTGGGCTACACGGTGTAATGGTAACTTAGCTGAACTATACATGTAGAGCTACAAATCTGTTGTTCTGACAGGATGGAACAAATAACAGACCTGCATAGTGTGTTTGACCAGCGTGCTCCCTGCTGCCACTGTGACGCCTGCACAAATACAAAAATGCATTCTGAAGTTCAGCTGAAGCTAACTCGAGGCTTCAGTGGTCTGATGTCGTGGGTGTCTTCAATTCAATTACAACTTGCCCAAACGAACAAATTCCTGCTGGCAAATTTCCATTTTTCTCTCAGGTGGCTAAGGTGACTTCTGTTTCCGGTTTTCAGCATTCTTCTTCTACTATTTTGTTTATTATAGCCATGCGTCACGTAATGTATACCACAAACTTCTGACAAAAGCTTTGCCTAGCCTAGTTTATTCACTCCAAACCAGTTTATTGAAATGAACCTTCTTTGTTTGTTCTTTTTTCCGACATTCCAAAATTTTGCTTAAAATTCGTTTGACAATAGAATAGAAACACAGCTAATGACTGATGGAAGAAGACGAGTTGCAAGCTGTCGCCTTCAATGTTGAAGTCAGACACAGACACTGAAGCCAAGGCACTCCAACCTTTGCTAACCAGTCATTATTCACATAACACCAAGAGTCGTTTGTCAGTAAAGCCTAAACACAGTTTAGTCAGTTTCTGGTGAGGACGGTGTATTAAACACAAGAGAGAATTACTCACAGTGTGTGATATGCACCATTCTGAATGATCAAACACCTTTTATAAGGTGTTGCAGAAATATGGGGGCAGTTTACATTTTGAAGCATTAGGGGATCCATCACAGTCTTAGCTCACCTAGAAAATCAACATAATGTCAACAGGGAATGGAGAAAGTGAGGAGATTTGCATATGCATGATCATACAGGTGCAAAGAGGCTTATTTTGGCCGAAGTCCACCGTGCATGGCTCCATTTTCCTGCTCTACTGTACATCACAAATGAACACTAACAAGATCTTAGTGGTGCGCCAGAAAGAGCAGCACAGCAACTGGTTCATTTCCCCACTGATGCAGTGCACTGCCAACGCTGATGAAGCTGCTGCATGATCATATTCAACAAAGCATGCACGGTAAGGAATGATGGCTGGCAGCAGCAATGAGAGGAGGCACGTTGTTCATAGGCAGGGACGGGGAAGAATATTAGGTGTGTTTCCATCCACATGTTATTACGTGCGTTTTCAATGCAAATGGCATATCGCAAAGCAGTTTTTATGCTTGGATGATGTTTGTATATCAATTAAAGCAAAATGCAAAGTGCAGTGGAAAGAGACTAAATCACGACATACATGAAACGTGACTTCAACATCCACCGGAGAGACAGTGAAGAACCGGCAGACAAAGACATAAGATCTGTGTGGAGTGATGAGGAATGAATGAATTTTATTTTGCAGATTTTCCGTAAATTTTGTTTGCACTATATTTGGATGGAAACCCGGCTAATGACATGAACAGATGAACAGAAGAGAGACAGACAGCAGGTTTTATCAACCGAGAGTGAGGACTGAGAGCGCTGGGTGACACACACACACACACACACACACAAAGCGACCTCCCAGTGTTCCACTTACTGACAGCACACGGAGGAATCAATGGACTATGTCATGGCAATATCTGCTCTCTAATAACAGAAAAAGGTGGAAGACGTGCATACATCAAAAAATGTAAAAAGTCCACTAAACATCCACAAACCTCAGCAGCCTCATAAAAATGTTTATCTTACTGCTCACATGAGTAGTGTAGTCGGTAAAATGGGATGGGGTGGATTATTATCATTATCATTATTAATATTTATCTTGATTTTAATGTGTATTGTTGTAGGGACAGATGCATTGTATAGACCAATGCCACATATCACCACAGTGGTGACACTTTACATTCAAGGTCAGTGATAACAAGCTGACTAATACTGAGGTAATCATGGTGACATATCCTTGGCTTTATTAGTCTATTTGAGTGGAAAACAAACTTGGCAGTAAGAGTGAAAATGTCATCTCAATATGGCAGAAAATCAAAGCAACAACTTTTTTGTCTCTCAAACTCGATAGCAAACAGAAAGGCCGCTTATTACACACAGCCGACAATGGACAGCACATCAACAAAACAAGGCAACCGAAGTTCCACGGCCAAACTGTCTAATGTTACATGTGTCTGCATGCACATCAGCTATCACTCTCTTAACCTCCAGCAATGAGAGCTGCACTGTCCTCACCTTAGTCACACATGGTAGAACAACAATCAATGACACAGCCAATCAAAGCCATGAGACATAGAGCTGTCCTGCCTTCTCAATAACTGGCCTTTTTACAACGTCGCTGTTGGAGGGTGAGAAGATTTTTCAGCTGGTGTTAACTTGCTCTTTCATACATTTAGCCTCTTGAGAGAAATCGTGCCAGCTTCCTTCTCAAAATCTTGCACGGCTATACATCATCTTAAGAGGCATGATTATTCTAGAAGATGTTTGTGACTTAAAAGTTGGAACATCTCTGATGAATCTAATAAATAAACAACAAACGCTGAGGAGGAAAAACCTACAGAGATCCAGCGTGAAGTAGTGATGCTTTTTTCCCTCTGTCTTTCTGTGTCTGTCTTTATCCCTCTTCTCTCTTCTCTTACCAGCTTTGGGCCCTCAAGGACTTTGCTCATCCTCTCCCTACAAAACACTTGTGAGTGAGAGAGGATGCTTGTGAAAAATTCAAATAGCAGCTCTCTCTCTCAGTGCTATGTCGTGCCATATATGGGAACATAATTCCACCATCACCTCCCATGAAAAGCAAAATTGAAAAATTGGACCAGCGCTATTTGTCCTCGTGATTATTTGTTGCCATATCTGAAAGATCTGATGAAATTGCCTTACAATTGCACAGAATGTGAAACCATTCTGCAGTGGAGGTGTGAGAAAAGTAATTTCTCGCACGTTGTGAAAATGCATCGTCTCATCTCAGCCGGCCGGCTCATTCGCTCTCAGAGGCGCTTTATAAATATTACCATGAAAATACCCCCCATTCTGCTCTGAATACAGACATGTTTTATTGTTGCTAATATGGTTACGTCTATGATTTATCATAATGAATATGCTCTGCATGAATTCCATTTCAAATGTGCTTTTTATTCAAAGGGATGCTCAAAAGGAAACTGCAAAAAGACCAGAGTGGAAAGGAATGAAAAAGCAGTACAGTTACAAGAAAAGTTGCGATTTGGGAAAAAAAAAATGTTTTTAGTCCAGTTTCAAAGCCAGCCACTGTCTGCACACTCGGCTGGTTCCCTCTCCTGTCGGCCGAATGCAAAGCTTAGTCCTGCTGACAGGAGGAAACAGTGCTGGGTTCATGTCAGATCTTTTTCTGTTTCTTTCGGTTTCTGTACTGCAGATTGGAGTTTTAGTCATGCTAACACGCTGGCAGAGCTGCTCTGGAGGGAGAGTCAAACCTCAGTGAGCAAAGGCAAAGAAATGAAGGCTTCCTGGCTCAATAATAAGCCCCAGTGAAAAATGCACAGAGGTAGAGTGGTAGCACTGAACCTATTACCACTGCTGACTGAAAGAAACAACAACTTTCTCTTACTGTTACAGTAATTGTTTGATGTTAAATGGATTTCTCTTCAAAAGGGAGACGTTGACTGTTTCCCATTTTATCGCACAGAATGATGTATCTCACTTAATGAAGAAGGCTAAATGAGGATGTTGATAATTTATTGATTTTCATCGCAGAAACTCTTTCTGTTCCTGCAGAGAGGTCAGAGGTCAGGTAGGACACAGAGCAGCAGTCCTGGAAGGAGCCAAACTTTCTTCAGAGCTCTATAAGAAATCATGAATATTTATAAAGCACTTTTCTTCCCAATGTTACAATGTGACCGAAGGGAAGCAAACAATGAAATAAGTCAGCACACAAACAAACGAAAAGAGAAGAGAAGAGATAAGAAAAGAGAAAAGAGAAGAATAGAGACACATACAAAAGTTTTTTTTAATTAAATTATGTTTTAGAAGGGGATTGAAAAAAAGTTCAATGTTGGTATTCTTTGTTTGAAGATAACTGTATTCACAATTTACTAAACCGGCTATAACTTCTACTTGGATTAAAGGATTTTTTTACCACTTGAGGGCAGTGCAACGAGCAGAAGCACAACACTGAAACGGGCCTATATACATTTTTTTAATTTTAGCAAACAGTTGCCTGTTTACACATCCAGCAGACACAGAGCAGCATTCATTTTGAGCTACGCTCTGCCTGACAAATCCAGTCCAGTACTTATTCTCTTTTGCTCTTTTTGGGTCTCCACCAGTTTGTGAGGGAAATATATGGCGCTTTAACAGCTGAACAGCTATGTTCAATAGCTAGTTGTTAACTTTGTGTGTCTGTAGATTGATTTGAAAAGGAAGAGTTGTGGGGTTTTTTTAAAGCTGTCGGCTGCACCCAAAGACAACACTAATGAGAGCCGTGAGAGTCAACCAGAGCAGTAAAGCTGCTCACCACAAAACCAAAACAATGAGCTGAAAGATACCAAAACACTCAATAAAGCTGAGAGCAACTGTAGAGGCAGTTGATAATCATACACAATAATATACGTATACATTGCTCATATAAACATAGGCTGCTGATCAGCGCAGCTTTAAGTTACTATTTACTCCCAACCATTTCTTGTGTAACCTCTTGTAGAAACTGTTTATCCCCAACACAATTTATATCTTAGTTTTCTACCAAGTTTGAAATATATTCTTACTCAGTTCTATCTAGGGGACAGACTAGTTGCTGTGTCAAATAGCATCTACTGTTGGCATTCATTACTTTTTTACCTGCTGTTAGCCCTAGTTAGCATATAGTGCAAATGAGTCTCGGTGGAGACAGTGAAAATAATTGCCTCATTTACCCAGACATCCGCTTCACTTTGATATTCAAATCGTTCTGCATTAATATGTAAACAGATGCATGCTCACATACTTCGGCTCTCTCATACCCTCACTCACACACACACACACACACACGAACACACACACAGACAGACACAGAATTCCTCCATCAGTGAGTCCAGTAATGGCTGCTCCCCACTGCCCCACCGGGCATATACTTCTTCATTTGTTCACTTTACTATTGTTGATTTTTCTTTTCAGCATTGCTTTTTCTATTTCTTCCACTCATCGGGCAAAATCCTTTCAATAGCTGAGATGGTCCAGACATGCCCTTTGTGTGAATCACACAACAAGATGTAGGCTAATGTGAGCTCTTATTCAGCAATGGAGTGCTTTTCAGCATGTTATTCTATGCTTGAGCGATTCTTAATCGGGGTTACTTGTCCCTCAGGGTGTACTTCTACATTGACCAGGGAGTATGTGGAAATATTGTAGAGTAGCTGAAAGTAATGGATATTTGGTTGAATTGGTCAGCTAAAAGAGCCCAAGACTGGTTTACAGACCCTAGTGTGCTACCTCCACTCACATACCCGTGACAGTGTGTGAGGTTAGCAGATCGCTAGAAGCTCAGGAACAATTCACAAGCCAGACTACGAGAGCACAGTCATACTCGCTATGGCACTCCTTATTTTGGCCCAATTATGAAACCAAACATAATACAAAGCCTTTGGTGTGTTGCCGTGTTTTACAGAAGATCTGCGTGACCTGATGAAGCTCAGGTGTTCCTGGACCCATCAGAGGAGAAAGTTATTGGGGTTAGGGTTAGGTGTCACGCCTCAGTCAAGTGACGACCTGAAGACAACACAGAAGCCAGCAGCATCAGGAAAGTCCTGGTATCCACAGGAAGACGTGTCACGATGACCACTGTGACCTGACAGCTCTATTACCAGCTGACACTTCAGTATACAAGAAGCCTTTTGCCTCGATGGAGGCCATAATCCAGTTTACAATAGTTATGGCTTTACTAGCAATGTTATGGCCATTTTCATTGGCTATGAATAAAGTATGTTATTTTGAAGCAAGATTTTGATCATTTTAAATCTAGTAGTAAGGGTCCTGTGGCATTTGGTATTTTATGTAATATCACTGTTTAAACAGGTGATATGAAAAACCTGCATTTAGGAGGACCATTTCTTTTAACATCCTGACTGTGGACATGTGAAGGAGTTGTGCTGACTAATCCTTTCCTACAGGCACTAAATGAATGTAGCTCCTCACAACAAATACTTTCTATTTCACGACGCAGGTCACTTCTCACAAATGTGCCTGTAAAGACAAACATAAAACAAAATGTGTGTTTAATGAGTTTAACATTGTCATCATCAGTTTATCATTGTGCGACAGAGAGATATGAATAATGTTACAAGAAAACTTCAACATTCACCAGAGCTAAAAGGAAAGAATGAATGGGTGTAACATCTATCCCCTCCTGACCCAGTGATGTCCTCATTCTCAGTTTTACCCAGAGTTGAAGGCAAGAGGGCGGTCAGCTCACCTCTGAGTCCTGGCTCTTAATCACAGGGTTTTCATTTAGGGACTGTCAATTAATGTCTGAATGAAAGAAACCCAATGTTGTTTTTCACTACCTTCTGTTGTATTTAACTTCCTTCTCCTGACCAGCCTGTTAAGTCTCTTTCTGTCCCTCTCAGAGCTTTCACAGCCCCAGCAGACTACCAGATCTCAGTCTTCTCAGCAGATGGAGATAACTTTGGCCCTTCCTTTACAGGCCATCTGTATTGGTGGTCCAATCCAGTTTGTTGTTGAGGTGGACACCCAAGCACACCCCTGGTCTTTCCCTTAGTAATAGCCAGATAGGCTTCATGCCTGTTGTGTCCTGCGTACCTAGAGTTTCTGACATTTTGGACTTTTGCTTTGTTTTCCTGGACTTCATTTCACATTTTTGGACTGCTGTTCCCTTTGTTGGGACCTTGTTTGCGACAATGGACTTTGATTTTTACCCTCACCTGCCTCATCCACCTGTCTTGTCTTGATTTGTTTACAGCAATCTAGATATAAAAATGGAATTCTATCTATCTGTAAAGGAGGTTAGTTATTACTGTAATGTGCAGTGCAGTGTAAACTGTACATGATTTCACTGTGGCTGATTTAAGTTAAGGAAGAGAAGTCAATGGGAGAGGGAGGCTAGACGAGACAGCAAAAAAGATGGACAAGACAATGTCAAGGTGAAGCAGACAAGGAGCAATGCTGTGCAAAATAGCAGACAAGAGTGAGTGACAAACAAGATGAAGAGCTAGAGATAGAGAGCTGTGTAATACACAGCCACAGTCTGACACAGAGACGACTGTGAGAAGACTGTGGGACAGACAAAGTGAGAAGTCCTCCCTGAAAGGAAGAGGACAACAGTCCACAGATGCAGATGCTGATGTACAAACTGACTACAGAAAGTACAAAGCAGGGCCAAAAGTGTTCAAAACTGTGATAACAAGAAAACAATGGAACAAAATGAAACCTAAACATGGGAAGAAAAATGTCACTTCCTTGTGGACTGATAGATTTCATTAAGATTGTTAAAAAAGGAACCATGCTGTACACTTGCTGTCAGCATGTTAAGAGTGATAGCTGTAAAAAGAGTTCTCCTTGGCACATTTGATGGGCTCAAAGCTGTCTGCAGTTTGTCAAAAAGAAGCAGGCTGAAATCAATGGGTTAAAAATAGTGTTTTAAAATGTCAAAGAGATGAAGGCTGGCAACATAACTAGAGGCCTCATCAAGGACATTTTCAAGAAAATATCCTCTGAGGTGAGGAAGAGTGCAACGGTCCAGAATTACATCATGCTTCAACTCAAAAAGTAATCAGAGAGAGCAGCAGTCGTACATCATCATCATCATCTTCAGCACCTACCAGTCAATCCTTTTGCTGTACATTTACACACACTGAAAGGGAGATTTTAGCCGAACACAGAGGAGCATCACCCTCTGCCTTCATGCTACAGGTGGTGTGGTACAGAGTATCCCTGATCAAAATAATCAAGTCTGGTATTATGTTGTAGTTTTGTGCTGCGTCTGCGCTCTGTCCGTCTCCTGATGGCTGTGTTACAAGCATTTGGCAAAAAGAAAGCACCAGTGAGGAAACTGCTAGCAATATTGTTGGAAAGTCACCTTTTACACATGCTTTTTAAGTCATTCAGGACCGAGCAGAGTGTGAAATCCTGTCAAATGAGGCAGTTGGCATAAAAAAAACCATTACCACTGTCCTGATCATCAACGTGCTGCCGGAAAATTATATGGGGACCTTCCCATCGTGGAGTGGCTTGCTGCTTGGGGATCTGTCTGCAGAGAAAATGCACAACTGTAACACAGATGGAGACAAAACTAGGATAGCAACTTCCTGTTGATGCTCTGCTTTGGTTTGGTCAAACACTTCCTTTCAGTACCTGAGAGCAGCAGAGTTCATATCCAAATTGTTTGCCACAATACACAATGGAAGATATGTGGAGCACATAATCTGCCAATGATTTCCTGGCGATCCTGACTTTTGGTCGAAAGTGTGCTCATCAGTAAGATCACATCATGATTTTTTTTTTGGTTGAAAGTCAATCTCCTTACGATTGGCCATCCAAACAAACACTTCTATGAAGAAGTCTAAAGTGAGCCACATTTAGTTACAGTCATACTCATGAACAACCTTGTAAACTGATTTAATGATAAGAAATTGGTGATTGATAAGTGTAGAGGCCAATACTCAGTCAGTAATTCATGGCTGATTTGTCCTTATCCCTTATATAATATTAGCTATTCACTGGTGGTGCCAAACGTCTGTAAGCTGACATTATGTTTTGGCACCATACGCGACCTACATAACTATTTAAAGTGTATTAACATTAACCTCATTGAGGGAATATTTAAGGATGAGGAGGACAAATGAGAGTGGGTGGATGTTATGTGCCGCCCTCTTCAGCAGGATGGAGGCAGCTGTGGTGTTATTGCAGTCGAAGTAAGCTTCATCACATCATGTAAGATTTTTTTTTTTTCTGTGAAAAACGGTTTATTTTAAACCAATCAATGCTAATGTAAATTACAGTGAGAAATTGCAAATCTGTTAAAGGTTCTGGGAGGCCTTTCTGGTCATGGGTCTGATCCCGGAAGTTAAATTTGAGTCATCCAGAGAGGAAATGAAAAGGGAGAGGGGAGATCTTTCTCTCCAATCCTAGAGGCATCAGGTACATATGCTGTAAATCACAGTACATGCAGAGTGCGGACTGTAATTCTTCTGTTTCAGTTTTTGATGAGCGCACTTGTGTGAAGCCTTAAGGCCTCCGGGATCTGGACCTCCCAGTACTGACCGAGATGTTGTGAAGCAGCAGTTACAGTGTGGAATCGTGATGTAGACGTGATAAGTGTGCTTGAGTACAGCCGAGGGAAAGTCAGATCATGCAAGCATGTAAATGTCGTGTCTATAGCAAAATGATGTATAAATAAATCATTAGTGTGCGTTTCACTTCAGCGGGTCCATTGTGATGACTGTGGAAGATGGTTCCATGCCCAGTATGGGGCAATGGAGCGCACAGAATATGAAAAGGCCAAGAAAGGAAACTGGGAATGTCCTCGTGCAAATAAAGTGTTTCTTTTAAATGTACTCAGTGCTGTGGGAAAATACAGTCTTACTTTAAACTGCACCTGCGATGCAGAACAGTTGCAGTTTACGTATCTACTATTTGTCAAAGGTAGCAATGCAATTCAGCATTGGTTTGGAGCACTGGGTCACATGACATGGAGGCCACTGAAAAAAAATGCTTAATTAAGCCCCATAATCCAGAAAAAAATGTAATTGTTTTCTATTCAAATATTTGCATGAAATAAATTGATCACACGTAAGCAGTCAAAATAGGAGCGCTTACAAGAGGCTAATTAATTATGATTTTTTCATCCTAATTTTCACTAATATGGGTAAGTCAGGTATTGAAAATAACATTCAAACCGAACCATTCTCACTCCTAACTTGTCACATACAGAAGGTTGGTCAGGACCCCTTGGGTCATTTTACAACGCGCAGGGCTTTATGGTGAAGTTACAATTTCAAAATAAAGCTTGCTGAGAGCAATAATCAACACGTGGCTAATGTTGTGACATGGTCACACCAAACTAACTTAAATATTGACAGTTCAAATGTAAGAAAAAAAATACTATATCCCTTACAATGTCCACTTAGAGTCAATAGTGAAAAATACCATCCCTTGAAATCCATGAAGGGGTCCATTAAGAGTTCATCTGACATCACTGTGGAGGTAGACCAAATGAGAAAGGATGGGGACCACCGCTACAAAGAGGAAAAGATGAGTGGGGGTGGGCTTAGGGATTTGTGATGGTAGCAGGTTTGGGTCTGAGATTCCAGATGCACCAGGGACGTTTTGCTGAAGCTTACAGTTTGCATCAGCGTCAATTATCGCTCTTATCTCCAGTTTGAGTGTGTATTTAGTTTTAGCTGGCTCATTTCCATTTCACACAGATTTCACACTCTGTGAATTTTGGGGCATATTTTGATATAGAATTAGCGAGAATGGAATATTCATGGCTGAACTTTTGAGCACGCCACATTTAACTCCGGGATTTTCAGCAGTTATGTGTCAGTTGCTTCACTGTCTGAATATTGATAGAAAATGGAGGTTATTTCACCCCAGTGTCCTTTACGGTTGAGTTCAGCTGATATGAGCTGATGAAATTTCATATCAGAGCTTATAATGGTGGCCGTGCCGATCATCATAATTGGACTTGCTCTGGGGCAAATAGGGAGAGTGTGCGGTTGTGCTGGACTGCTCCCAGGTTTGTACCCAGTGCTGAAAAATTGTATTCAGCTTTTGCTGAAAACGAGCATGTGTGCTCAGCAAAGCTTCCCTGTGTAAAGTAATATGAAGATAACATCAAATAATCAACACTTTAAACATTTTCCAGTGTGCTCATATTCTATTCCAGCAAATCATTTGGCAGGGTCAGGAGATAAGGGAGTAATAGGCCGTGTGGCCTTTCCAGCTTCGACTCTCAATATGATGCTTTAACTTGCTTCTAAATGAAATGAATCATTTTGCTTCGCAGCTGTTCCCGAACCTCTCCACAGTCTCCAAGTCCCCATTTTTTCTCCACATGCTCTTATTTATTTTGCAAACCAAATGGAGCCAACCAAGTGATCATTGCACTCTTCCTCTAGCTTTTTTATTCACAACATCTGCTGCTGGATTCTCTGAGCTTTTGGCAGGTCATTTGGCTGGAAAAATATTCAGTGTCTCCATTGCCGCATGCTCCTGGAAGAACCTCCCTTGTTGTTTTATTCATTCATTTTCCAAACCTACTTACTCCTGTTCAGGGTCACATGGAGCTGGAGATCTGTCCCAGCATGCACTGAGTGGAAGAAAAGAGATGCGCTGCTCATATGCAGGCGCCCAATCCAACCATCAGTTTCATACCTATGGGCAATCAGTTCTTATTTATTATTATTATATTATTGATGTCCAATAATCCAAGTGTAAGCTGGCACTGGGCAATTGTAAAATATTCTGGCCTGTGAGGGTTTGTCAGTTAGCTGAGAGCTGCTTCACGTCTCTGCCCAGTCACCCTTGTAATGAAAACAAACACAGCCTCAAGGTGTTACTTATGAGACTGGATTTATAAAGCAAGGTCAGACAAGAAAAGAGAAAACAACAGTCTATAAAAGTGATATCAGTATTCATGTTTCCTCTCGCTCATCCTTGAAACATTCTAATATTGCAGGTTTACAAACACCTTTCTTAAATCGATTTGTTCATCTTGCAGGAAAACACTGGCCTCTTCTGAACTTCTCCTCAGCTTTATCTGTTCTTTTTAAAGTGGCGCTCGCTACTGTGGATCCTGCCGGCAGGACTCGGCATGCCTCACATCGTCATCTCTGACTAATGACATCGCAAGCACTGATCGTCTGAGATGAAAACCCCCCAAAACAGGCGCTCGAGAAAAATCCCCAAAAACAAGCAGTAACTACCGCTCTTTGACTGCCCTCGGCGTGAAGTGGGTGGTGTGTATCAGCTGGACGGTTCAATCTGAATCTTTTACTCTCCTCCTCCAGAGAGAGCTAATGGTGCTGATATTGGGGATTCAGCTCTTTAGGGATTCCTACAGATAGCAGTTTTCCTTCCATTTAGCAGGTATTAATTACATATTTAAGTGTGTGCCTTATACAGTGATAACGGTATGCAAGCTCTTTCTACGGAACCAGAGAGGCATAACATCCATTTAACCACAGCAAGACGATATCCCCACAGGTGCTTCATTGATCTGGGGGTCACAGTAACTGGAGAGTTTCTGGCTTTCACTCTGCTTGAAATGGAATTTTGTCTCTCTTTTTTTTTTTGCATTAATAATCCACGGGGAAAATGTTTCACGTTAAATCTAAAAATAGCATTCAATCTCACCTGCTTAATTAAAGAACCTGCATGTTGCTGGAAGGCGACTCTGCTTGAGTCAGAATGAAGATGATGAACAGAAGAACAATCCTGCACTCACCCATCATACAGGAATTAAATGTTGGTATCATGGTGTTTGTAATCAGTGATCTTCTGTCTCTGTGAAGCATGTAGCACAGCCGTGCAGTGATCCAAACACACAGTAAAGGCTGAAGACAGCCGTCGGCCTTTGACGGTTTTACTGGAAGAATTTGTGACACAATGAAAAACACACAGGACAGCACATTCAATGCGATTACGAATCGGGACAGACAATATCATAAGCAGTATGTGACATCTCGACCAAAGGCACTGTAGACAGGAATTAGTAGAAGAAACAAATAACAAGAAGTCCAGACCAACTTTAAAAATTAGATACTTGTCCCTCATGCTGAGGGGGCATGTATCATCAGTTAAAGAACAATATGAAGTCCCTCAGGACATAGCACACGGTAATTAATCTGTGAACATACTGTAAGCACAATAGAAATTTAACTGTTAGTCCACTTTGAGTGTTCTAATAGAAGCACATTAGACTCAGACGAGCAGCTAACTGGCAACGACACAACAGCTGTCATAAGAAACAGAGTATCTACAGATAATGTTCCAACAGAAGTCACTTGGAGAGTAGATAAAAGCTGTCTGTCCAAACAGTATTTACTTGAACGCAGATCTGACAGCACTCAGCTAAACTGCGGCTGCTGTGGAAGTGTCCCAGCGGGGGTTAATAGCAACAGAACAGCCAACATTTCATTTAACATTCTACCCGCCTTTAGATAGTCGTCCACATTACCCTGCAAGGATGTATGGGCAGTAATGTTTCTTTCAGACGGATTAAACAAACAAGGACAAGCAACCCAGCACTAACCAGAATGATTGCCATGCTGGTTAGTGCTGGTTTGGTGCTGGGAGTACACCCCTTCCTAAGTCTGTGCATTTTCTGGCCCTTCTGGCAAAAGCATGACAGATTAGTACAAAAGATGAAAGGAAATACCCTTCATCTTTCATAAAAATTCAATTGTAAAACCATGTTGACATAAAAACTTCAGATTCATAAATACTAACTTGTTTTTTCTAGGATCAAAGAGGACTCTTAAAGAGTTTGCAGTGGCCATACGTTCTTTTCGGGTCACTGCAAGCTATCTTTCAACAAGGCTCGAGAGTCACGCTAGCAGGTCTCAGAGGCTATAGCCATAATTATAGATACTTAGGAACAGTGGTGCTTTGAGCTAAATGCTAATATTAGCATACTAACAGTGAAAATGCTAATATGCTGATGTTTAGCAGATAAATTGTTTACCATGTTCAACATCAAGTTAGCATGCTAACATTTGCTAATTAGCAGTAATAGTGGATTTGTACCAGGTACCAGTTCCCCCGTATTTCCAGTCTTTATGCTAAGCTGAACTGAGCTAGCTAGCTACTGGCTACAGCTACATATTAAGCACATTCATTTAACTCAAATAAGCAAGTTTTCCCAAAATGTCCAACTATTTCCAATTTGTTACATGAAGCTTGCTTTCACTCCTCAAAGCAAGAGTCTAATGTAAGAACTGGCCTCAGGTGCCACAGTATATTGTAGGCAAGGAGAGAGGAGACAGTCAGATTCAGGTGGAAACACAAACACACACACACACAAACTGACAGAAGGAAACATGCCCAGACAGACATTTGAAGGGAGGATAAATATAGGTCTCGCATCCTGCACAGATGGGGGCTGTCAGGGTCTGACATGAACCCACGGATGACACTGGCTCTGCAGGATGCTGCTCATTTGTCAGCTGCCGCCCGGGCCTGGACATCACCAGCTAACCTGAGGGGATGATAAGGAAGACCTCAGCCTACTGAGAGGCGGCGAGCAACATCCCACCAACAGCACACCAGTCTTATCTCATCTTCTCCGTGGATGAGCACAAGATTGGGGAACAAATAAGTAAGAGGCGTTTCAGGGTTGAAATGATGAAGAGGCTCTGTTGTCGGTGGTGAGCTCAGTTTTCTCTGGATGGACTGGTTTCTTTTAATTTGTCACCTCCTGTGACCACAAAGGTTTCCCACCAGTGAAAATCACTAAAACTAACATTGCGACAGTTGCATCAGCACCATAAACAGCACTAGACATCAAACAAGCCAGCGTGCAGCTCAGGAGACATTTCATTCTACTCTCTCACATATCTATTACTCGTTATGGGCAAACATACACTGAAAAAGACCCCATATTTTTAATCGCATGAAAGCTGAAAGACAACCCAGGAAAGCAACTTACACAAAAATGAAACAACTGATGTGACTGTGGCCTACTTACGGCACTTCTGCGGCTCAGGCTGGGCCTGATAAAGCTGCAGCCGGCATTTCCCAGATGAGTGAAGTTTCTTTCGTAAAATGTCTTGTCCCTGCTGCATTTGCTTTCTCGTCGGTAACATCAGCCCTAGAGCCTACTTTGTCCTGGTTAGGTAGGCGCGAGAGGATTCAGCTGAATCCAAGCAGACACGGCAGTTTTTGCTCAGTGTGTGTTCTGTTGGAAAATCACCTGTAATAGCATCACATGCCAGCAAGAATCTTTGTGATTAGTACACAAGAGTTTATGAGCCTATTTGGAGCTCCTCATTAAGAAAGCATTCCAGTGGTATGAAAATGGCTTTTGTGTTTTAGTGGATTATCCAATGCAATAGTGGATCCACTGTAAAGAGATCTTTTGAGAGGGATGTTGCTGAAATTCCATTCACCTCCACTGTTTTGGGGCAGAGGCCAAACTCTCCTTAGCAGAGAAAGCCAAAGTTACAGCATCGGCACCACTAGATGTACACAAGACAGAAGTATGTGAGAACATTTTGTAATGTTGGTGCACTGATCTGAACTAATCAGAAAAAAACAGAATGACATGCCTGTGTATGAACTGTTTTCCTCAGGTATAAGGAGAAAGGAGTGTAAGTGAAATTGAAGTTACCTTGACATACTGCACCATCCTCCATTTCTCCAAAGGATTTCAGTTGAGATTTACTGTAAAATCCCATTTCTGCCAGAAGAAAAGATCTCTCTATTCCGATGATCTCTCTATTCTTAAGTGATGGATGGCTCGGTGGTGTTTACTCAGAGAGGAGGGATTGAAAGCTCGACAGAAGGGTCATACCTGCTTTTTGAATCTGTGAGCTACTGCGTGGATTTGATTTTCAAAGAAGATTGTCGGCGCCACTGGGAGGAAGAAAGCAGATCGATCAGAGGCAGGAAATGGACTGTACTGGATTGAAACAGACTGAGAAATTCCCCTGTAATTATAACTGTGTTCAATTAGCCTTAACATGATTGCTGGAGGGACCGAGGTACTTTGTGGTTCAAGCAAGATGAGCTCAAGCGTGACAGTTGTTCCTGCACGTAGATTACACTTACAACCGAGGTATCAGAGGAGAAACACTGGGGCAGAATTTTCAGGCCTCGAGCAATTCTGTCGCCAGGAAGCCTGGACTTCAGAGGTGTGAGTATTCAAATCTCACTCTTGTGTTTCCCCTCAGCTGACATTGATCTTTGGCGAGTGAGCATGAGGAACACATGTATCGCAGCTCCGCTCGAGCACGAGCATGAGGTGAAGCTCGCCAGAAAGCTGCGGGGTATTGAGGATGTTGTGGAGCGTGATATTAGGGCCGGCGCTTTCCACCAAGAGGTCTACAAGCCATAACGACCTCAGAGCATCACCAGTTCAGCAGCCACGACAGACAGGGTCTCTCAGCCAGAACAAGACGTAGAAAAAGATGGCGGGGAGTTAGAGCTGCTCTCCAAACACACAGCCTTTTTTTACTCTGAATTCTTTTCTTATGAAAAGATTTTATTCTGATCTTTATTCTGACACAGCCTTCGACACCGGAGGAGGCCGCAGTTGTGCCTGTAGACATTTTGTGTGCTACGAGAACAGTTTCTAAAACAGGTTTTTGCAGTACAGATTTGTATTCTGAGATGCAGCTGAAAGCTCTGGAAAAAAGCTGGTAAGAAGACTTTGAGTGAAGGTTGTTTTGTCAAACCACTGTGGATATTTTCTCCATCTTTTAAATCTTCTTTGGAGTCACAAACAGATGAGTAAAATGATCTTGATGTGTACAGATTAAGTCAGATTTTAACCGCGAATTGATCACCCCCAAATAATTTTAGAATAGGGAGGAATTTCTGTCTCCAGATACTAACATTAGTCGCCGGATCGTCGCTGCAGGACAGGTGGGCTTTATTGTCCGTGACGTTAGCATCTCTGTCCTCCTCTTTATAGGATTTGGAGAATCTCTCACTCCAGCAACTTCGGCCAAATTGCTAATCCAAGATGTTATTACATCTTAGGCCTTTTTCTCTTGTAGCATTAACAGAGAAACAAACTGTAATGTTGAGTATAAATCTATTCTATCGATACTGTACTCTTATTGGTCTAAACTATGCTGGAGTGTTGGAGTGAGACACAAATTCAACCTTTTCTCATATTCATTTTTCCAGGTATTCGACATCATCATCATCTGATGAGGATGCAAACCTTTATATAATGTCATGTATGCAGCTATCAGGGACATATAAAGACTCAAATTTTACATGATCCTCATTTTAAATGAGCTGGAAACTGCAAAGGTCAGCCAGTGACGGCGCTTTCAACCGACTCACAGAACTATCGTTGGGTTAATCAGCCAGTAAGCTACAGCCTGTAAAATCTCGCCATTTCAGATGGTAAAATCGATGGTTGCCGGGCAGGAAATGAAAAGCCTGATTTTATTTATTTCCGTCTTAAATGAAGAGTCCACTGTTTGACTGAGCACAGAGAATTTTGAGTGGTAAATCTACCTCTGAGTGTGGGAACAGAAAGCTGCTGCTGTAGTTTCAGTAACTAAACCTTATTAAAGGAAATAAATGCTGCACAATTTTGACAATTAGTCATTTCTAATAATGTTATTTCCCTGTAACCCTCAGTAATAACACAACTGCTTGCTGTTCATTTGCTCTTAGTGCATTTAATGTTGCACCGGGCTAGTTTCCATTAGTCAGAGGTTTTCTCCTCAGAATTGTAATTTATTTTTCCCTCCTCTCGCCTCTCGCTTCTCGCCTCTCTCACTCACCCTCCCAGCTGTGCTCATTTCACCACACAGCTCCGGTCTGTTCCAGCGGTTACTTTCTTCTGTCTTAGTCAATCACCTGCTGACAGACGGAGGCCCGATCCACCGCACAAACCCACTGAGAGACCGAGTGAGAATAAACATACCTGAGGAGGAAATGCAACAGGACATTTGTTCATTCGAAGGTTACGTGTTTCAAAGTTCCTCGACAGCCAAACAAAAGCAGTTTTCCCTGTCAACAGCGGGGAAGCTTTTCATATATCTTCACTGTTTTTTTCTGTTGCCTGACGATAATTTCATAGCATCGGCTTGAAGTCTTGTCATTATTTTCACTGACGTGAAACCCGTGTTTCTATGTTCATGCATCACCCGGTCCTGGTGTACGGGATGACACATGACACAGACGAAATAAAACCACAGATGATGAAACAGTGTACAACAGTGTTGAAGGACAGGCTTTTTATACCCTGACACCTGTCAAATCCTCGTTGGTGATTCCTCTTCGGTGTTAATCACAAGACACCCCTCAGCCGCAATCAAGACCAACACTGATGCTCCGGTTTTGGCTGAATGTAACACATGCCACCAGATAACGCACCTCATTTCCCACAAACACCTCCCCTCCGGCCAGGAAATGTCAAGCCACCGTTTGCTAATTTACTTTTTTTATGGGCGAGCTGCAGCTCCTCAGCGTAGATGTGTCTCCAAACTGGCCATCACAGAGGAGTGAATTACTTTGCTGTAATGAGATCCCCCTCAATAACAGGAAATCTGCATGTTTAGTCACCGGACTGTTTGAAATGCCGGCAGCTGATATTCTCCTGGAGGAAACAAAATATGGACGAGGTTCATGTTTCTCCTGACACTGGAGAACAGTGATTGAAGTATTTGTCCGTCAGTGGCCTCAGGGTATAACGAATAATGAGCTTGTGTTGTTTTAGGCACATTAGCTTCTTTCTTTATGATTAAAATTACATTGCACGTCTTTCTTTTCCCAGCCGCAAGATGTAACTGTGAAAATAGACAAATCAATAAAAATACTTATGGTAAGTAAAAACTGTGAGACACAGTCAAAAGCATTACATAGTCTTTAATAATTAGGACTTTTTCAAGGCTAACTATGGCATCATACCATAAATAAAAAGTTTGGATGACTAAATTAAAGTTCTGAGTTTAATGAGGAACTCCACTGAACCTACTGCTGCACATGTGAAGAAAAATGTATAAAGCCTTTTGTCTGATCTGATAAATTGCCTCAGGTGATGTCACCTTGAGTCAGTGTTGGTTGTGTCTCAAGACTGTAAATCTGAAATGAAGAAGAGTCAGAAAGAAGTGAGTTTCCCAGACCACTGCAGCCCTCTCTCCAGCTCGAGGTAACATTAGCAACTACTAGCATGACACTCCTCAATCGCCAACCAAACATTTTGTTGCATTGTGAGTAATGTAGGCACCAGGTTTTAACAAGTGTCCGTCAGTGTTATTGGCAAGTGCACTGCTAAACCAGTGGAGCACTCTAAATCAAAATTATGAGATTTTTAAAATCAAAATTACGCGATAGCCAATCCAGATTTTAATTATGGTAGTGGTTTAATATTATTATATATTTCTTTGAATACATTGAATGATCTCAAATTGTGACACATCTCACTTTTCAATTGCCTGATAATGTTGACTTAACATATCATGATTTTGATTAACCAGGATTATTTAAACATTCCTAACTTTTCATCTGTTTTTTCTGATGGAGTCGGGTTTCCACAGTTCCATGAATGAGGTGTAACATGTCATCTCTCTGCAGTGCTCCTCACCTGCTCTACATACTCTAGCAAAAAGTTCCCTCCTGCTAATTTATATTGCCCAAAAGACTCGTTTTGCATTCATGTTCAAGTTATTTATTAGCTGGCTTTGTTAGAGAGCGTCTTACCCAATCATTTTATTTTCTCCTCTCTAAGTGAAACATAACACTTAATTTACAAGCTGGTGACAGTTAGAACTGTGAATTATGGCTAAATGCATACAGTGTTGTTAGAGCATAACATACATTTTTTGTACTCGTCTGTTCTATACAGTAATGAATATAAGCTGAATGAATATGACTGCATGCCTGCAACAGTCATATTCATTCAGCATGATGCTCCTGACAAACCTTAAACATTCCCAAAAGTAGTGATGTGCGTACCAGCAATATCAGATATCAAATCAAAATTATGTACACTATATGGCCGAAAGTAAAAAAGCACTATATAACCAAGAGGTAAAAGGCCTGTGGACCCTCGAACATTACAGCCATTCAAAAGTGTTGAAAATCTCATTCCAAAACCACGAGCATGACGCTACTACAGCCTCCACTCCTCTCTGAAGACCGTCCACCAGATCTTGGATCCTGGCTGCAGGGATTTGCTCCCATTCAGCCACAAGAGCATTAGTGAGGTCAGCCACTGATGTTGAGCGATAAGGCCTGGCTCGCAGTCAGCGTTCCAGTTCATCCTCCATGTGTTCAATGGGGTTGAGGTCAGGGCTCTGTGCAGGCTGGTCAAGTTCTTCCAGACCAAACTCAGAAGATGTGGCACTTTGCACTGGGGAACCATCACATTTAAATAGAAAAGGAAGTTTCCAAAGCTGTTGGCACAAAGCTGGAAGCACACTACACTCTGAAATATCCTAGTTGGGCAGTTGTTCCATGAAGCACCCCTTATTATGAATTAATGACCGAGTTGTGGGCGTATGGCCACACTAAAGGAAGGCATTGAGAGCTGTTATTCATTGTAATGATGGATCATTATCCGCATCATCTGTAACCAGCCAATGACAGGCTGTCTTAGTAATGAGTTTCTCAGTGAGACAAAGCAGGGGATTTTGGTATTTCTTTCCATATTTTCAAACTGCTTTCTCTTTAGCATAATGTCTCATTAATTCTGGGCCTGGCCTCGGCACTGTCTAATTCTCACTTGACCCCACTTGAACTTGACTCTCTGAACCTGACTATGATAACGGCTAATGTCGTAAATCTGCAAGAACCGTGTAATGTGGGGCACACTTGGGCCTTCAGTGTGCTTCACCTCTCTTGGAGCAGAAGCATGGAAATGAGTAAATCCCCAGGCTCACACAAAATGGCAAATACACATCATTTGGATGTATCGAGCTTTTATGGATCACGGGCAGGTTCTTTATGGTATTGCGGGCAGAATGAAATCCTTTTGCAATCCTTTCAGGCGTTGAGGCCAAAGCTCCTTCTGACCCAGCTGTAGCATAAATAATCAAAGGGCCTGAAACAGTGGTGGCAGTGTCCACCTTGTCTGTGCTCCATTTCCTCCTGAAAAGACATTTGAATATGCCTGTGCAAAGGAGACAAACAGTGCCCTATAATTCTGCCTGCTTTCAAATCTCTGCAGCCATGCTCTTTAGAGTCGTGGTTCCCAACCCTTTTGTCTGAAGTACCCCCACAGACCTGTCACATGAGATCAAGAAGAACCTCATGTGTAGTATACAAGTATACACACTGACCCCATCCATCATGCTCCAAATTTGCTCATTTGTTGACCTTAAAGGAGATGTTAAATAGTATTTGTGTTATTTTTAGAACATTTTTTTGATTTGTTTGATTTTAGGTACTTATTTAAACTGTTTTGTCAATTAGTCCTAGCTAATTAATACCTCCAACAAGCAGGTCATGTTTTTGGTCCCGTTTTTTTGGTTTGTTTGTCTGCTTGTCGGTGGGATTATGTAAAACTAGAGGCTTGACTTTCATGAAACTTGGTGGAAGGCTGCAGCAGGGGCCAAAGAAGAACCTATTAAACTCTGGAGAGGATCAGAATCGCCCGGCTGACACGATCAGTGAACATTGCGAGACTGGGCATTCGACGCTGGCAGAATAAATGTGATGCATCTTAAAATCCAGTAGAAGGCAGTGAAAGTTCATTAGTGACAAAACATAGCCAATTGTAGAAATACAATGACTCCATATCACAATCCACATTCAGCCAGAACATACAGCCACTCAAACTTCATCTAACAAGCAGTTGTTATGGAGCACTGTACAGTGGTTTGGTTTCATGGGCGAACCAGCACAATTAAAACAACACTTTTTTTGTCATTACAAGGTGTGGCTATGGAGAATACACACATATCATGCAACTAATTAAATTCTTACTTGCATCCACCTGTGGATATGTATATATATATATATATATATATATATGTGTGTGTGTGTGTGTGTGTGTGTGTGTGTGTGTGTGTGTGTGATATAGATATAGATATGGATATATATAGATATAGACATAGATATAGATGTATAAAGGAACCCCGTGGAGTACAAGTACCCCCATCAGAATGATCTAGAGGACATGAGAAAACCCAGCTGAGAAGGCTTGATGGTAATGGAATCATTCCTGCTATGCTTTGTGTGCAAGACGTACTGGGTTGAACTCCTGGGTGACCCCTTTTGTGTGAATACTTCTGGTGCTAATGAAGGTTACAACAGGCTCAGGGTGGAAGCAGAGGCTTCTCTCATCGCAGTGAAAGCCCTGAGCCCACATGGAAAGGGTAGACTGTTGGTTCACTGTCACTCTCTCTTTCCTAATTATGCCAAGGAACTCCACCTCCTCTTCTGCCATCTTGTGTTCATTTTCAAAATCTCCTTGAGAGTGTGTGATTAAGAGTGAAGCATGGTGGCTGGTGGCAGGAAATAGGGGTGGGGGTAAAGTGCAAAAATATGTCTGAAGCTGAGCCAGTTTCATCCATCCAGCTGCGTAGTATCTGCTCTGCTCCTCAGTTCACTACTCGCCTCACTTTGAGATAAGAGACCAGCTGACTTCTTGCAGTCTGCCAAGATGCCATGTTCTTTATTACGAGTGGGATGAGGATCGTCTAGGAATGGAGCCCTAACCAACTGCTCAGTAAAATGGCCACCTGCATACTTATAATTCTTTATGAGGAAGAGAATAAACAAGCTCTCAAAAGCTGTTATTGGTACAACAGCAGTAGCTTAGTTTAGCATTTAGACTGGAACATAAAAACCAGTCGTTACAGTTCACTAGAGCTATTCAATGCCAGCAAAGGTTCACTGTGTGAGGCTGACAACAACTTTATGAGGTATCTAAATTCCTGGCAAAATTGTCATGCAAGCCTTGAAATTTACCCCAAGAGCTGCTTCACCTGACAACCTGACCAATTATAGAGAAAGCATTCAAAGAAAAACAAGGGCTTGTTGGTCTAGGGGTATGATTTTCGCTTTGGGTGCGAGAGGTCCCGGGTTCAAATCCCGGACAAGCCCTTTGTTGTTGTTTCGGAGCCACACTAGCCCTCAACACAGAAGGACATGTACATTACACAGCCACGAGCACTGACAATACCCTATTGGTCTCTTATCAATAACCTTCATAAGGACCCCACAGGTTCAATACCTGGAGCTCCTCGCCACTCAGTCAGTCCCTTGGTCCCAAGTTTCTACACACAAGTACAATTGGCTTGATCAGGCATGTCCATACTGTGTGGCTTTTCTGTTTTTGTTCCAACCAGTCAAGGGGTCACCTAATGATCAGCTGAAGACTGAGACCAGTTGAATAAATCAGTCCAGCCTGGTGTGCTCCTCCTTGGTTGGAGTGAAAACCTGCAGCCACATGGCCGTTTATGGAAAACTTAAGCCATGGCTGGAGTTTAAGTAAAGAGTATCCATCTCTTCCAGCCAGGGAGGATAACTTAAGGACACAGAGCGATTCAATATTCCAGTTGATTTAAAGTCGCTATACTCAATATTTGTTGAGTAAAAATGATACAAAATGAGTCCTCACCTGAAGTGTTTTACTTGACACTCACAGCTCTCATCAGGCAACCGTTTACAGTAATTGTCTCCAAAAACCCGCTGCAACCAACTAACAGTGGACAGTTGGCAACTCGCCAGTGGACACAGTGAATGCTGTGTCTGCTAGGTCTTTAAACTATTAACTCAAAATGCTAAAAGCTTTTTTCCACTGCCCTCCAAAAGCCCAAAAACTGCAGGTTTACGCTACACTAGTTTTTGCTTTATTTGCTAAACACACACAATAACATTGCAGGAAAATGGAAGTAATTTTATTCTCACCTAAAAGATGAAGTTGAATGGCATTCACAAAATTAAGATCAGACCCTTGGATTACCAGACCTCAGACAATGATTAGGAAAAACATAATATCAAATTGCCAAAAATGACTGAAAAAAAATCTTTATTTAAAAAAAGTATACACAATTCGTAAGATTATAACAGAATGCTTCCTTTCTATTACTTCACCAGACCATCATTTTATCTTAACATGGACACTCAATAAGATCATTTTATCTTGATATTCATCAGTCACTGCATGTGATCAGAGCCTGCAAATTTGCAGGATGATGAAAACATCACGAAATATCACACAGTAACTGTGGAAGTCAGAACAGAAAACAAGCCTCCGAAAGAATGAAATACCAGCTGCTTATTTCTGGGGTCCAGTGGTCCATGCAGAGCTACTGTTGTGGCATTGATGGAGAATTAATCTGGTCCAGGGTGGGGCTCTGTGCAGTCTAGGCAGGCTGCTGTTGTTGTGTGGTTCAGTCTAAAAAGTATTGCGTGCCTCTGTGGGTCGATGCTGCTGAGCCAGCTTACCGTAGCCGCCTCTGGCTGGGTCATAGTCCTGCCTGTACTCATCTCTCACCTACACAAGAAACAAAAACACAGCCAGAAGGCATGGGTACATACACATCTTTCATTATGTTAGTAGAGAGGTCTTATCCTACAGTATCCCCCCATTTCCGCCCCTCCCAACCACAATAAGACAGTTCTTAATCCACTAGTTATGTCTCCTTATTTACACTCTCCCAGAAGGCTCCCTTTGTACCACCACAACAAAATTGGACATGATTATGTATGTTGTATTTGTTAACAGCATAATATGCACTTTCATTTTTTAAATGTCATGCTATATCAATGCTGTCTCTTCAAAGGCCATGGTTAATCATGCATAATTTATTTTGGAAGTAGTATCACTTTCTAAATATCGTGCTGGCGTATTAAAATGTCATGATGTACAGTATTGATTTTTTTGAAAGCCATTTCAGTGTATGTAATTTTTCAAATGCCATAGCATGCTGTGTTTTATGTAGTTTTCCAAAAATGCTGTGCTGCAGAGGAGCCTAAACTTTTTCGATGTGAAGGAAAACGGATAGGAGACCCTGAACTCCTGACCCTGAACATGAGACAACCAGCCAGAAGGATGTGTGAGGTCAGCGGTGATTTACAATCAAATCATGCACCAGGATACACATTAGAACTACACCACAGCAACAGCTGGGAGAGAACATCAGAAACAGTTGGATCGAGTTACCTGTTCACACAAGTACTCAAAACAAACAAGTTTTCCAAATCCTCACCTGTCCTCCAGATTTGCCACGGCCGTACTGCCGTCCCTCCTTGAAGCCAGCGTCCCAGTCTGTCCTGATAATGCGGTCATCCAGCCGTGTGCCATTTATGAAACGCATGCAGTTTTCGGCGCCTGCGCGTGTGTAGTATCTGGTACAGCAGGGGTTAAGGTCTGTCACAGGTTCCTAAACTTGCACTACATGTACCCTTGAGCTCATAACACTGCATTGTACGCTGGTTAGTGTAACCCGGCAGGCAGGCGGATTGTTGACTTGATATTGAGGAGTGTTTGCTGTTAAGTATTTTTAAAACAACGAATATTCTAAAATTGAGTCTCATGTTGAAAAGGATACTCTACAAAGCAGAATCCACAGGCTGTCTTCTTGACTTTATCCAGACCAATGATGATGCGCTTCACATCTCCACTTTTTGAAAACAATTCGTGTACCTGTTTAATTACGAAGAACAGTCAAAAGTGAGAAATTGGGGACCTGAAAATAAAGTCACAGGCCATGAATAAGGTGAAAACCTAGCAAACCAGATCTTTTCATAAGGCAGAGCTGGATTTTTCATCTTCTTGTCAAAAAATAATATGAAAATCACTTTATTTCCAGAATTGATGCAGGGTTTTAACTGATGATGTGCTCGCAGATAATGGAATCGCATCCTACCTGCTCCTCAGTGGTGTAAAAGGAGAGATTCCCAACATACAAAGTGTGGCTCTGCTTCAGCAGCTTCTCCTGTTCATAGCGGTTGCCCTGAGCACACAAGTAACATTGAAAACATGAGTGAGCATCACTCCCTGGAAACTAACGTAACACTGGCCAACCCACTGGTATCTCTACTGCTGAAGCTGTTATTACACTTTTACAATTTTATGATGGTACAATGGAGAAGCTCATGAGGGTAGTTCAAAACTGAACAATAAACGCCGATATAATAAATACAACGTTAACACGAAAGTAAAGTCATTTGCAAAAATATGTAACTTAAGATCCTTCGGGTGGATAAGCTTTGTTGTAGCTGTGACCCAAAACCATAACAGTATCAAAGGTGCCTTTAGAGTTCTGTAGCCGTAGTGATATATAACGATGGCCGTTGTTGACTGATGCTAACTGACTGCTAACAACATAAACCTATACACTGACAATGAAAACCTTGAGTTCCTTAAATACCCCTTAAGAATATATTCCCACTTACCTTAAAGTGTTGGTCTCTGTATTGACTAATATCAATGTAGGAATCACTAGTCAAAGCGTTTAACTTAGCAGACATTGTGAAAAATTTGCAGAGGCGGCCAGCAGCTACACAACAGTTAGCATTAAGGAAAAACGTTGATGCTGGTTCCGGTTCATGTGTCCGTCATTTTAAGAACTCCGGAGGGAACGTGTTGATACTAACGTCTGTATCAGCTGAGTATCGTCCCCTGCTGGTATGTTCTTAAGTCACTGGTTCTGTTCGATATAAAACAATAATAATAATAATAAATTAATTAAAAAAAATGTTGGAACTATGACAATTTTGAGACCTAAAAATTGTCAGAGCCCAGAACTAAAATGTTACTACACCCATTATAACGACGCTCTTTAGGTCCGATCTCCCGTAGAAACTTGCACAAATTTAATCTGATAAAGTATTTTTATTTTTTTATTATTTGTTTTTTTTTATTTTGAATGCAGGAACTGTGTTGTTGATGCACCATTTATTCAATATTATTTATACTATAGTAAATTATAGAACCCACGTGCAAACTAGTAATACCTCACAGTCGGTGATGGAAAAAGAAAATAGGAGCAGCACATCTAACTTTAAATGAAATGTATTAATCTAAAAATTTTGTTTATTTATTAATTTTATTTGTCTTGTAATCTGTCCAGTTGTGGAAGCCTGGCGTGTTAAAAGATTGTAAGTGTGCCTCAGGTCACATGACTCCTGACGCTGGAAACTGAACGGTGAGACGTGGCGCCACACTATTGGCTGCTGTCATTGTCCAAATGGCTACAGAAGGGTCCTCTTGTTTTACTAATAATTTATCCTGTGGATTTTCTTTTTTGTATTTATTTTACTAATCATTTTCTGAATGTTTACCAAAATATTTCTGATATTTTAGTTTAAAAATAAATTTACTTATAATATTCAGCCATTTTACTGATATTTATATTTAGATATTGTAAAAATATCTGATATTTTCAAATGTTTTACGGATATTTTGGTAGCATTTTCCAGATATTTTAATCATATTTTTGAATATCTTACTGATATATCTTTTGTGATACTTTACCATTTTTTCTGGATGTTTTATTATTTTCCAGATATTTCACTAATTTGTTTTTAAATTTGCATATTTTTGGGATATTTTCCCAAATACAGATACAGAGAGACAGGCAAAGGAAAACTGTAAAGACTTGTCTTTTCTTGTAAAACAAAACCACTTAAAACAGCAAAGTTTCCAGTAAGGTCAACATTTTATTATCATAATTGAAATATTCAAAGTAAACAAAAACATTTATCCTTATCTGTTCCCAGCCTGACTTCTGACTTAACAACTTATTTTTGTGTGTGTGTGAAAAGAATGTAAAGACATGAATGAACTTCTCAATCACAGAAGATGAAAACAACTAAACAAAGGTGAAATGAAACGGCAGGGCATGACCATTTGTCAGCCCATGGCCAAATTCTGGACAAATTCTGCTGCTCATTGTCAATTCTACCAACATTTAGGAGGGACATACAGTCAGTTCTTGTTTCATATAACATCATTTCAACAAATCAGAGCATAATAGCCAGTTTAGAAACCAGTAAAAGGAGGATGGTGGCTCTGCTGTGGGTTTGCCAACTCTACTCCCATATTTGCCATGTCATCTTCATCAGAGGTCAGATATCTCCACTTAATGCTGCAGCCGGCTCCTGGAACCTGAAAGAAAATGACAGTACACTTACTAGTCATGCCGTTAAAAAACATCAAGTGTATCTCAATCTAAAAAGGTTTTTGGAAGGGGATTTTTTTCTTTCTGTGATTAGTCATTGTGCAAAAAACCACCCTAAAATGTACCCCAAAGATGTGCTGATGTTCTGAGAATAAGTTCTTCTTGGCTACAGAGCTCAGGGTCAGAAGTGAATGCAGTATTTTTGGTTAGGTTTAAGATGCAGATAGTTATAATCATTTGTTATATTTAATCATTTGACATGTTAATGTTACATCTAGTAAGGGCTGTGTAACTTTTTAAAAACGATGCACACTATCCCAGTTTCGGCACCAACACCAAAACAGGCCTGTTTTTCCCACTTCCTGTCGCCTGCAGCTGTTTGGTTCTATGTTGCTGTTCGGATTTAAAAAATGCTGAAAATAACAATGTCTTGCTTTGTAGACACATTTTGTCAAATGTTTCCTGTGAGTGCTTCACAATAAAAACCACGAGTTGGATGCTTTCAATGTCAAACAGCAGCAGTGAACAGTAAACATGAAGGCTAGTATCAATGTGATCAAATAAAAAAAAAAACAGTAAAAACAGATTACAACATGCACAAATTCTTATAAACTCGTGTGTGAGGGCAATAGGAATCCAGCGGGACAATGGCGGACTCTGTGATGACAGAATGCAAATATGTTTAATGGAAATTTTAAGGTGGGTCCTGCTTTATTACCTAATCTTAATGTGTGTGCTCTGAGTTCAGATGTAGTTTTAAGACGTTTATTTTTCATCTTACATGGTGCATGTTTATAAATGAATTTGTGTTTAATTAAACTACCTCACAGGAAACCTGGGGCTATGCTTTATTCCAAGAGTAATGCATACAGCGCACAGATGATACCCCCTCTCTGTGCGTTGGTGCGTGGGTCAGCAGGGCCCGAGCAGCCCGCACCGATGCAGGTTAATCCAACTGTGCATTCAACGCCTATTCGGAAACCCAGAGACACTAACATGTAATAACTTACGTTTAGAAATGTGGCTTCCTTGCCATCTCTTCTTCATCAAAGTTCGGATCTCCTCTCGATGCTGAGCAGCTCCACTTCGAAGATCAGCGTCGCTCCTCCGGGGATCTTCGGAGGAGCTCCCCGGTCTCCGTAACCCAGCTCGGCGGGGATGACCAGCTTTCTCTTCTCGCCCTCGCACATGCCCAGCAGGCCCTGGTCCCAGCCTTTGATCACCTGGCCAGTCCCCAGGGTAAAGGTGAAGGGCCTGTCGCGGGGAATGCTGCTGTCAAACTCGGTGCCGTCCTCCAGCTTGCCCGTGTAGTGCATGTTCAGCACGTCTCCTTTACGAGACTTGATGGGACAGTTGTCCACTCGCTTCTTGATGCCGATCTGCAGCTTCTTCTTCTCGGCTCCGCTCACCGCCGCCGGGCTCAGAGACAGCACAGTCACGGCGAACAACAGAAACACCCGCATGGCTGCAATCCACGCAGTTTCCAGCAGTCAAGTTTGGAGAACACAGAGCTGAACGCCCAGGGAACAAATCAGGGGAACGAATAAGGGAAGTGAGCCGGGAAATCTGTTACCGAAAGCGGATATACGTTCGGTACGGACCCGGACGCATTTCACCGGCTGGTGTTACCAACAAAGACGTCCGGAAAACCGTCGGTCACAAAGCTGAAGTTAGCTTGAGATTCGTCACACGTAACGGATTATAAATGTCTCTTCTAAATTTAATTGTTACACCACTTAAATGTGGAAAACACGAGCTAAGCATCATAGTAACGGTTTAAAACTCCTCTTCAGATCTGTGAAACTTTAATTCAACTTGTATAAAATATCTCTCAAATCTGCACACTTCGAATATGTGATAACTTTGCTTTTTTCATTTTTTTTTTGCTTTTGTAATGTGTTGACGTCAGTAGCATGACTATATAAATATATTTCTAGATACATATTTGAGAAACTATTATCCCTGTCGTGTCACCTCCTCTCTCGAATCTGAAGCCAACTTCAGCTTCGCCCCGCTGTCTCTTATGACACTACCTGCAACCTAGCGGTCACCTGGTTCGGCTGAAGTAAGTCAAGTTTGTATGTATTGCTATTGATATTTACACCAAAACTGTAACATACATGACTGTATAAGCAGCTGTCGATAAATGTATACCTCCAGCCAAGTCACGGTGAACGCTGTTGTCATTACAGGGCTGAAACACACGGGAGTCTGACGGGACTGCTAGCTGGCTAGGCTAACGTGTGAGTGTGGCTGTTTGAGAAACGCTGGACAAAATGCTCGCTCGGCTGTTATTTAACCTCATCAACAACCTCCATGTCGTCGAGAAGTTGGCAGAGTCTCGTCCGATCCGCAGGGCGGCCCAAATCACAGCTTACGCCATCACCAAGGCTCAGATAGCCGGCCGGGACGCCTCGAAGCGGGTCATACGGTCCCAGACGCTGCGGCAGGTCCGAGAGGAGGCCGGCAAAGTCCCCGGTGACCTGGGAGAGGTGGGCGGCCGCCTCCGGAGAGTCAGAGACACCTTTGTGAATGAAGTGAAGGAGGGATGGAAAGACGGCTCAAGACAGATCAAGAAGTGAAGAGGATGACCTGGCTGGAGCATGTTCGAGACTGGGAATCCAACACTCCACAAACTGACTGAAAACATCCCATGTTTCTTTAACCTCACCTGACTTCCGGTTGAACAGTTATTAAAGTAAATAAAGGTGATGTTTGACCAGTCTGCCTCAGCAGTGCATGGCAACAGTGTGGTGTTCGCTGGTCAGTGGGTGGTTTTAATAATGTGAGGCCTGCACTGACCTGAAATCTGTGGCCAGATCATTTATGGCAAACTGTAAGAGCTGCACAAATTCACTGTATTCACATTGCCGAGACCGCACAGAAATATTTAATATTTCAGAAAGCCTGTGGAAAAGTGGGAACTGCCTTGGGAAATGTTAAGTGTAATTGTTAAGTCCAGTTTTCTAAAATAAATCAACTAGTAATTTCAATAAGAAAAACTTTGTGAGGAGAGCAGAGTCCTGAAACTGCCTTTTCGTGATGGCCTCTGTGATACAGAAACACATAGTTCAACTAATGATGTCCAGACAAGTATTGTTTTTTCCATTTCCCTTCAATCGATGTGCATTTATGCACCTGACACCAAATCCTGCTGAAGAGCTTTTATGGATATGTACATGAAGTTGTCATGGTAAATAATTGTCTTGGCCACAAATGTAAATATAGAGAAATGTGTGGTACGTATAGATACTGAATTCACCATTTTGTTTTGACTGTATGAATAAAGATTATAATTTATAACACAGCGTGTCGACTGCTCGACAGTGTCGGTAGATATTGTGTGATATGATATGATATGTTAACTCTCTGCACATAAAGCAAGTTTAAGGGAAAAAGGGCTCAGAAACTATGTTTTCCAAGTTATGATGGTTTGTGCCACTGCAGCCATTGAAGGCACTGACCGTAAGAATAGTGGAGTCAGACTATGAGTCACGGGGGGTGAAGTTCACATTTCACTGCCTTTAAGTTGTAATTTATTGTCCAGTTGCTTTCACAACAACAGAGATATGAAACACTGTAAAGAACTGAAATGTAGATAGGGACGTTTTATTGCTCCTGCTGACATTTGGTCACTGTGGTGGCAAAACAGCATTTACAGCGAACCCCAGTGTACTCCACCCATCCTCTGGCTTTGACCTCGACCCAAGTACTGTATATTGTACTGCCACTTTAAGCAGGAGTGATTAATCTATTAGACGAATATCAGAAAATTATTTGGCAGCCATCTTGATGATTCATGAATCATTTGAGTTATTTTCAAACAAAATGCTGCTGCATTTCTTTGTCTCAAAATTGCCTTTCTGTGAGTTTTGGTCTGTTCGGACAGAACAAGACCTGATCATGAAAAAGACATCGCTGCTTTTTCCATAGTTTTCTGATGATACTGTGTATGGATAAATGAAGAAAATAGCAGGCAGATTTATTGATAATGAAAAGAATCGTTTGTTTCAGCTTTAATTTGACTGCTTTAAAACAGAAAAAACACATTTCACTGCTGGTCCTTATTATTTGGTTTAATTAATGGTGAAATTCCATGTGTGCCCAAAATAAGATCTTCCTTTAGTAATCCCACTGTGGGGGGATTTGCAGTGTTACAGCAGCAAAGGTGCAGTGGTAAGAAGCATCAGTTAAATGTGTAGAAAGAGAGGAGATCAGATTTCTGCTACAAGAAGCTTAAAATGAAACACTTTGAGTCTGAGGGAGTGCAGCCGTCACTTATTCTGAAGCAAACGAAAAATCAAATGCTTCTAGTTGCTGCAAAGGGTCCTGATGTGACCGCTGATCAGATGAGAGAAACACTTTGAAACATCCGCAGAAAATCAACAATAAAAGGAACAGCTGGACATAATGTGTTTTACAGTGCACACATTTATTCATTTGAACAAGCGAAAAGCAACTCAAGTTGGCAGCTTTATGTAGTAATACTTATGCAGACGCACTGGCCTGGCAACTAAATATTAGTTACATGTTACATCATTTCACATCGAAATAAATCTCTATCAGGAGGAAGAGAAGGCAGTCGTTTCTGACAGCATGAGTCAGTACATATACACTGATATGGCACCTGAACGTCATATAAAAATAAATCTCTCAACATAGGAAAATACACATCCAAATCGACATCTTATAACAGGAAACAGCATCAAGCAGCAGGAAGTACAGTAGATATGACAAGGACTGGTTTAGAAAGAGACCTTTCTGGAGTGAGTTGTTTGGGTTAGAGGACACGAGAGCAGGGTTTTGGGTTTGGTTTGGGTTGTTTTACTCAGGATAGATTTGAAGAAACAATTGTGTTTTCTTAATTATTCCTCTTACATAACTAAACGTTTTAAGCTAAATGCCCTCCCAAGTCAAGCTGGAGTCAATTTCTGCACTGTAAGATAAACGCAAACATTTTTTTGACTTTAAAAGTTGGAATTACATTAAGAAATGAAAGCCTGTGGTCTTTCTTCACCTGACACAAACTTCTCTTTGACTTAAAACATCCAGAGAAGCAAACAATCATTCACTCTCCAACACAAACCACAGGATGTTTCCTTTATGTTCTCCCCAAATCTGATGGAACCTGACCAGTGCGTCACTCCATTTGTGTTCAAATGCAGAAACTGAAATGCTAAAAAGGTATGAAACATAGGAAGTATGCTGACTATTTGCTGCTATAGCAGTTCCCAGTCATTTTTTTATTTGCTCTGTGAATTATGCAGCATTTCTGGGACTGAACGTTTCTGTTCAACAGAAGCTAAAACATTAACTGTAGCTCATGTGGGGTTCTTTGTAAAACTAGCTATGGAGAGACAGGGATGCACTATCCTACTCAAGCAATGTAACAGGTGGCAGGATACACACTGATATAGCAGCTCACCTTCAGTAAACACAGCATCACCATCTGTTTTCAACATGTCTGAGTCACACGGGTTGAAAGTCCTTCTGCAACTAACTCTCTTCTCTGCCACCAAAACAAGAGACATCGTGCTTTATTTGCTTCAGCACCATTTAAATCCAAAGGCAGCGCCAACACCATCCGCTCTTATCATAAAATAACACACAATCAGGCAGAAATTATGCAATTGTAAGACAAAAACACACATTCGAGGATAAGAGTGGGTCTCCAGAAAAGCAAGGCAAAGCTATGTGAAAACTGGAGAATATAGGAGGATAAGGGGACAGAAGAGCCAGGCATGGAGAGAGAGAGAGAGGAAGAGAGTGACACGGGGAGTATAAAGAGGTGAGAGGTGAGGAATAGAGACAATGGGGGAGGAAGGGAACAGCAGAAGAGGCTGAACGCTTGTGTCATATTGTGTCTTTACATCCAGACGTTGCTCAGCACGAAGCTGAACAGGGCCAGCAGCAGCAGCCATGCAGAGGACATCACTGCAAGAAGACAAATTGGGCAATGTTAAACAGGTTGTACATAAGAAAACCACTTTGGCACATAGTCTGACAAAGTGGCCACTTTATGCAACAGTTTACACAGAAAGTTGGTAGTAGCTCCCCTTCACTGTGCAGTGGAGGAGAACAGATCATTCATTTACCACCTGGACGGAGCCAGACTAACTGTTTGCACCTGTTTCAAGGCTTTATGCTAAGCTAACCTGCTTCTGGCTGTAGATTCATATTTAGCATACAGACTTTACAGCGGTATCAGCTGACATCTCGTCCAACTCCTAACCAGAAAGTGAATCAGTGTATTCCCCAGAACTGTCAAACTAGTCCTTTAAGCCATCACAGAACATCTGTCACATCTGTTCCTTTAATGCTTCATATACTTCATATTGTCTACATTTTTTAAAATTCAACTCTCAATTCTCAGTAGGAAAAGATAGACGCCAGTAACTTTGACTGGCACTGGATCATAGGGAATGATTTCTGTGATTTTTTTTTACCTGCACTTGATGAGCTACACTCCATTTCAACCAGTGAGTCCATGTAAGTCTGGCCCAGCCACTCCTGGTAGGTCTTTCTGTCAGCAACACCCACAAGGCGAACAGTGGAGTCTTTGAAGATGAGATCTGTGCCCGTGTAGGCCTGCGAGTCAAACATCTTGAAACCAGAACCCGTATCACTGCCGAAATGTGTCTACAGGGAACCACAGACAAAGAGAAACCGATCAAACACCAAACCTCACCAACAAAACCGATTTCCTGCATTCCAATTAGCCAACGATTTACATTAACTTCACTGTAAAATGAAAATGAAATAAAGTGTTAATCTTTGACGCTGAACATTCTGCCACTGTTGTGTCATATGTATGCTGTCTTCACAAAGTACTGTAATCCTGTAGCAACAAGGCTCCTTTTTGAAAACTCCCTGATGGTGTGTTCAAAGATCATCAGCATCTGAGAGCTGAGAGTTAGCTGCAGTTTAATCAATAATAATAATAATAATAATAATAATAATAATAATAATAATAATAATAATAATAATAATGTTTCTTGATGCATGTGTAATAGTGTGGAGGTTTGAGGTTTGGCTCAATTATGAACAGGACCTTATAAATTCTAGTATAACCCTAAATGGATCAAGCAAAGACTTTTATTTTGAAGGGTATGCATTATCACTTACTGTGATAACTGCTGTTGTAGGAGCATGAATCACTCTATAAAAGCTAAAAGCTAATAACGAAAAAGCTTACAATATTGCATACATGCACTTGAATGTTCTGTTTTAACAGGAAGTGTAGCACTTATTTTATTTAACGAACACTACGTGTTGCACCTCTGCTGGCTTTACTTTCTCTCTTTGCCACTGCTGATGCTCTTCAATGAATAATCTCAGAAGTGCGGTCCTTGTCCACAGTAGAACACAACACAGAGTTTCATCTACTACACATGATTTCTTGATGTGTTTATATGTCTACTAAAATGCAAGAAACAACAACAAAAAAAACAATTTCACCTAGGCTGTGTTTGAACGCATCATAAGATTCTTAAACCTCATATGGTGATGGCACAAATTTGACCAGAAGTGAATCCTTTGCTGTAGAGGATTACCTATCTTAATCCACTTTCAGGTCTGTGTACTTTAATGGCAGACAGCCTCTGACTCGCCCAGTCACTCAGACAGTATGAACACTCTTACCTGTGCGCTGTCCAGGAGTCCATAGACAGCGTGGATGTTGGTGTCAGGCCGTACCATCACAGCGTGGGAAGGGACTCTGGCCAGGTGACAGTTTCTGTACTGCGAGACCTCGGCCTTAGAGCCCTGAGAACAGAGCAGCTGGAAATCTGTAGACTGGAGGTTCACTGCCCACGATTCATCAGAGTTACCTGAACAAACGCACAAAGTGACGGGGTCGGTAAGGTCCCTGAACATTATGCGACACTTCAAAGGAGAACATTTTTATTTTATCTTGGAGTGCCTTGACTTACCATCTGTGTTTTGGAAGACAGTAGCATGTTTAATAAAGGCCACATCGCCGTCTCCCTTTGCCAGACACCTGAATGGACAGATAGACACATGTAACGTGGGGCATAAGTTCAATTAACTTTTCTTCTGGAGGCAATAGAGTTACTAAATTTGAGAAGTTATTTTGGACACCCCTGTTTCAGGAAGTAAAAGCCCTTACCCAGCTAACTAATGGAGCAAAAAACTGTCCTAAGTGGATGACGTCAGCTACAAGCCCCATTTTCAAATTTGGGACGCTGTGTAAAATGTAGCTAGAAACAAATTGTGATGATTAACAAAGCACTAAAATACCACACTTACTTGAAACTAGCAAGACGACAACATATCAGCCTCTCTGGGAGGCTCTTTTTATACTCAGTCATGTGACTAACCTGTTGCCAGGTAACCTAGTTAATTGTGAGATGTTCCATCAGGTGTTTTCTTTTAGCATTTCACAACTTTTCCAGTCTGTTGTGCCCAACTGCTGGCATCAAATTCTAAACGAGGATATAATTTTCAAAAACAAAGCTTGCAGTTCGCACATTACTTTATCAGCTAACGTTTTGAAGCAACCAGTGGCAGATGTGTGCAGCGTAGCTAAATCACAGCTAGCAACCTTAGCTTGCTTGCTGGCTAACATTATCACAAGCAAAATAGCAAAATACTACCTGAGTTGATTACCTAGTTGGCAAGCTTGACAAATGACTTCACCAGCTAAGGTGATCGACAAAACTAACATATGTATTACGAGGTTGTGAGATAAACCTACAGGATCGTAACATCACCTGAGAGAGTGCTGTTCAGTTACAATGAGGATATCATAAAAAAAAAATTAAATGGAAATATAGAATGAAACATGTAATCCTGACGAGCTGCGGAGGTTTGGGATGTTGCAGTTCTTAGTACCTGAATGCACCGTCGTATCCATCATACAGGTCTTTTCCCTTCTCACACTTGCTCTGTCCTGAGCTGTCACCCACACACAGATCGCACAGGCTGCTGGGGAAACCGGGCTGGTTGGCTCCTGGTACACAGCTCTGCTTAAAGTACTCTCCCACCGCTAAGCATCATGGGAAACAGGAAATACAAAGTCAGAGACTGAAAGGAAAATTCCGGCTTTTAAACCAAATACGTTTCATAACCACACACACACACACACATACGCACGCACACACACACACACCACTAACCTTGGGGTATCTGACAGTCCTTCGGGGTGATCAGGCCTCTCTCCATCAGTGTTGCTACGGGAACGTTCCAGCCAGCTGTGCGACCGTATCCAGTGTGACAGGAGCGGCGGCCACGCAGGTCGTCAAGGTTACGGATGTCCTGGCTACTCTTTTTCACCACCGCCACTGCATAGTACATGGAACCATCGCGGTCGTCTGGAGACAAAAAACAGCTTGTATTTGTCTTCTTGACCATGTGACCGTATGTCTTTGTGTGAGTCTCAGTTTCATGCTTTTACCTGTGTAGCTCTCGCCGGTAGCAGGGACCAAGCCGTAGTCTTTGCCTGCTGTGTAGATGTAACCCCCATCCAGAGTGACAGCATCAGCCTCGTTGTTCTACACAAATATAAACAGAAAGAACAGAGTCTGAGATGCCAGAACTGCTAGAAAAAAGTCATCATTTGGTCTTTTTATTTAGTTGTCACAGATTTCTGCGACAGTGTTTTCTAAAGCCTGATGGACAAATCAGTATGACCAATATAAGCTGATATCAGTATATACTGGCTGATAGTTAACAAGAAACTGCACTGCAGAAATACTGAAGATGTCCTTGTGGCAGAGATGGGACAAAGTCATAGTTTTTCCAGTTTTTTCTTTGCCTTGAAGACCAACAGATCCCAAGTGAGGTACTAAACTCATTATGGCTCTTTACCAATTCCACTTTAAAGTTAGTACAAAAAACCCATAGAAAGACAGATGCTTGCAGCATTGCAATGTCAGCTACAGTATGAATTACAATGACATGTTGTACAGACATTCATTGTCCCCAGAGGATGAATCTACTCTGGAGATCCCCTCACTTTTCTCTCAGCAGGTCGACATTTTTTGGTTTTGAGTGAAACTACTCAACAGCTATGGATTACAATGAAATGGTACACACATTCATGGTCCTCTCAGGATGAATTGCAATCTCTTTGTTGACCCTCTGACTTTTCCTCTAGATGCGTCATCACAAGCATCAAATTGTCCAGTACTTTGATTTATGACCAAATACCTGCAAAACTAATGACATTCCCATCAGCCTCAAACGCATCATCTGTGTAGTTCAAATCAGCAAATGTTAGCATGCTAACCAGCTAACTCAAAATGGTGAATCTGGGAAAATATTTCCTCACATTAACATCAGCATGCTAGCATTGTCAGTCTGAGCCTGTTCATATGTTGATGTTACCATTTAGGTCAGCGCAGCCCCACAGAGCTGCTAGCGTAGAATGAAATGTGTGTTCATTACTGTCAAATAAACGTCACAACATTTAAAATCAAAATAATTCAAGTGTGAACATGAGAAACATCTGTTACCTTGATTCTGTTCATGCAGTCAGTCACAGAGTCGCCGTAGACACACTTGATGGCTGGAGTCAGACGCTGACTTTGGAAGGCCACGGCCATGTCGCCACACTTCTGCTGCTCGCCGCTGGACAGCACACACCACCGCAGGACCTCTGAGGGATAGACAGGAGGGTGGAAAAGAAGAAAAGATAGAGATGATTAAAACCAAATAAATAAAAGTCAAACGCTGCATTTCACCTGCTAACTATTGTTGCTCGAGACAAAGTTATATTTCATTTACCCTCAGCTTTACAGTCCATGGCTGTCAAAGCATTATAATATAATTGACCCATCCACTTCTTGGGGTCGTCTGACTCCGCCCCGTGAAAGTCGACGGATGAATCGGAGAAGAGCAGATTTTCTCCTCCATACTCCGTAGACGAAAACATTTCGAAGTTTGACTTTTTCTGCAGACAGCAAGTGACATCCAGTTAATCTCACAGAAAGACTCTCACAGTGATGCTGTAATGTGTAAAATGTCTGATTGCTTTGCTGTATCTCAAGATATCAAAAATGATAATATTAATAATAATTCATTTTATGTATCAAATGCTTTCAAATTTTGAAATGCCAGATGTTAAGTGAAATCTACAATCTAAAGCTAGAGCCATCGGAAAGTGTAAAGACTGGAAACAGGAGGAAGCAGCCACCCGGCCTCTGCCTGTTTCCAGTCTTTATGCTAAGCTAAGCTAGCCAGTTGCCGATTGTAGCTTCATATTTAACAGACCTATGTGACTAGCACATTTCTCATTATGTGGAACAATTCATTTAATCTGCTGCATTAAAAAGCAACTTTGATCATAACAGTTTCATGACGACTTGGCAAATTCCATATTCTGAGGAAGATCGTGCAGTTTTAACAGTGTGTGTACAATGTGTGATCCCAGCCGCCACAAATCCAGAATAGGTTTCGTGGCTCACGGGCACCCTCACTTAGTAGTTAAATGGCGCAGGTGGCAGTGAAACTTTGCCAGTTGCTGCTTAGCTCAACATTTAGCACAAATGGAGCAAAATCATATCAACATGTCCTCTGTATGAGCATGCTAATGCTATGACTTACTACAATGCTGTAAAAAAGTGTGACGAGTTGACATAATGCAACTATGCAATTCAGATATTTAGATTTTATTTTGGTAGTTATCTAGATGACACTGCACATGAGGATTATTGTGGCTAGGATAATGGGATGCTATGACCTTTTTATCGGCACGTCTATCACAGAGGTGCTGTTGGTGTATGAGTTGTGTTTGTGGGTGTTACCACAGTGATCTGTGTGGACGCACCTTGCCCTCCGACAGCAAGTTAAACACCACAGAGGGAGTGACGTCATTGCCGACCACAATCCCTTGAAACGGGATGCGGACCAGGTGGCATGTTTTCCACTCAGAGATGGGCGCCCTGTTGCCGTCACGACACAGCAGCTCATAGTCCGATGACAGCAGGTTTTTTGCCCAGGTTGGGCCACGACCTGGCGGAAAAATAAGTGGTTAGCTAACAGACGCGCTGACAAGCTAACTGACTTTGAAAAAATGGCTGAATGGGTCACCAGTTACCGTGGTAACCAAATCGTTACAGAGTAGCTAAGACGTTACCGTCCGTGTTATCGATGACAGTCGTGTGTTTGATGAAGGCCACCTCTCCTGCATCATCAGTCAGACACCTGCAGAGATGGAAGATTAAAGGTGCAGGTAAGCAACCGGCAGGCTTTCACACGAGAGCTGGCTGCTTCGGTCCAGAATGAAAGACAACTATTCTAACTCTGTACGGACGTTCATGGTTCCCAGACAATGAATCCTCAAAACTCTGGTTCCCCGTCTATTCCTCTCATGACAGCAACACTAACACGCTAATGTGCTAACACCAAGATGGTCAACATGTTATAGGCTACCTGCTAAATATTAGCACCTTAGCATTGCCAGGATGTTGTCATGCTAGTGCTAGCATTTAGTTCAAACGATCCAGGCATTATGATCAATGTTTTTTTCTTAGTGCTACAATTGTGATAAAAACATCTTTGCAACAGAGCTTCCAACCCTTCGAGCACCAGCGCTGTGTGCTAAAACAGCCATGAAATGTCATTTTTAGTTAGCCTGTCATTCTCAAAACAACCTTTTTATCTATATATAATTATTATGATGTATAATTTGCATATAGTAAGCAAGTGGGACAGACTCTGCACAGTCATTTAGATCAAAATGCATTATTAATAAACTGCTGAATGCTTAGATTTATATCCTGAAAATGACATTTGTTATATTGGACATCTAAATATTTAAAAAGTCAAAACTGAATTCTATGTGAATGCCGGTCATGGCAAAGGGAAGGAATGAATCGGGATGGCATGACATTCACTCCACGAGTAAATGCAACGCTCTGCTGACCTCTAACCTCTGTGTGGATGAGGTGTATATAGCATGAATGTGTGTTACCTGAAAGCTCCTTCATAGCTGTAGTATTGCTCTTGCTCGCTCATCTCGCATTTGTGCTGCCCGTTACCATCCCCCTTGCACAGCTGACACAGAGACGGAGGGTCACTGGCCTTGTTTGCTCCAGGGACGCAGCTCGCATTGAAGAAATTTGCCACACCTGAACACACACACACACGATCAAACACACACACACACACTCTCCAGCTCTCTGTATGTACAGTCCATGTATGTTTGTATATGCATATATATATAGTAAAGTATAGTATAGTAAGTATGTTTCCTACCCTGTGGGATGTTGCAGCCCATCACAGACATGTAGCCCTGGTCTATGAGGTATCCTACAGGCATTTTCCAGCCGGCTGTTCGGCCTATCCCTGTGTGGCAGCTCTTTCTTCCTGCCAGGGTGTTGATGTTGATGCCAGAATTTGCTTTTTTCACCACAGCAACTGCATAGTAGGACGCTCCGGTAACTGTGGCAACAACAGCACAGGTGTAAACACACATATGACAGCAAGTTTTGTCAGTACTTTGACACCAATGTACCTTACAACAATCTAGCCATGTACTCTTGCTATCAGAGAACGGAAATTAGGTGTGGGGGATCAAAGTGCAGCAGCCTTGGAGTTTGGAAATATCCCACATGCAGTGCAGAGGACTTCATCAGGGCAACAGGTGTGATAACTCAGAACATCCCTGCATTATCTTTCTCCGGGTTACCCACGATAAACAACACTATGTCTGCAGCACGGCTCGAATGAAACAACTCTTCCATTGCATGTTGTATTTTCTGATAAAAAAGCCTTCATATCAGGACGCTGTGAGATCTCACACATTATAAAGATAACTGTGAATGCTAAAGGTGACACTGTTTTACACAATAAGGTGGTTGACAGTTATATATTATATATTTTCATATTTTGTCAGAGTAGTATCACTGGGACTACAGATTGATTTGCTCTTGAGCAAATGAACTTCATTTTTCATTAAACATTATGAATCTACAGCAAGCAGCCCGTTAGCTAGCTTAGCACAGAGACTGGAAACAGCTAGCCAGGCTCTGTGCAAGCGATAGTCCAGCATGCAACTTCCTATAAACCCCCAAAGTGTCATTTTTATATTTCACTTGGTGCACATATGAAAGAAATGAGATAGAAAGTGTTTATTAGTTAGCTGTAGAGGTGGCGTGTTTGTTTTACCTTTGGACAGAACCTGTCTTGTTGGATCTGTCTTTATGCTAAGCTAAGCTAACGTCCTGGTACCCTGTCATCATGACTGCTGTGTTCCTGTTGGTTCTGACTGTTACTGGTCTCCCTTGATGCTTTGAAAAGATTTGAAATGACTCTTACGATCAGCCTTTGTTTCACTGGCAGCCATCTTGAAGGAAGCGGTCTTCGCCAGCCTGTAGATGTCGGAGCTGGACATTGACAAGGCGTCTGCTTCTTTGTTCTGCAGAGACACAGCAAACAAACCGATCAACGATGTTGGAAACATCAGGGACATTCGCACATGAATTCTCTGTTCCTGGTCCTCGATCCGACCTGTAGCTTCTGAACGCAGCTGTCGATTGATGTTCCGCTGACACAGCTGAGGGAAGGACTGAGAGAGACGTCGGAGAAAGCCTTCGACATGGCCTTACATTTGTTCAGCTCGGCATCTGAGATGGTGCACCATCTGATGTTGCTCTGGCCCAGCACTGGCAGAGAGAGAGAGAAACAGAGAGCAGTCACCATTAAAGTATCCCGCCAAAGGACTCCTGAAAGCATCCTGTAGTCTCATGTTTCCACAGCAATGGCTCTCTTCTTCCATTTCCACTGTGCTTTCTGCTTCAGCAGAGGCACAAGATGAATAACAAGATGGAAATCTTTGTGTTTTAAATCTTTTCTGATGTGTCACATTTCATTTTTGATCATTGTGAAATACTGGTGAGTTTTACTTCTTCACACCTCTAAAAACCTTAACAGTTGAACAAACTTTGAAGGCAGCATTCCTGTCAGAAAAAGCCACCAAACCTTTAATATCTATGTCTATAAATGTAACAAAAACTGTGATATTTTTTGTAACTTTACAGCGTATTTGGATTTAAACAGTCAGCTCTCACCAGTCTGTAGTATTAGCAGCAGAGCTGCGGCTGTTCTCCACGCGGCCATGGCCTCGTTCTCTCGTCCGCTCTCGGTTGGGTGAAATGGCTTCTTCTTCCCTCTCCTCTACTTTATATGATGGCTCGTGAGTCAAAGTCCAACTTCTATCTCCAAGACTCAGCTTAAAGTCCTCTTGTGAAGCTCTGAAGAAGCTGTATTTTTAGCGCTTTACAACTCAGTCGACATTCAGAAATCACAAGACTTTTCAAGTTTATGAAGCGCGCCTCTCTGGTGCTGCAGGTCTGACACGTCTCTACCGCTGCTGCCTGGCTGCAGGCCAGAGCCTGGACAGAGAGGTCTTTTACAGTCAGAGGACCCCACCTCTGCTTTCCCTCTCACTCCTCTCCTCCACTCGTGTGGTGCTTTTCCACTGATGGGCAGAAGGAAAGACGGGATTCAGGCCAGCAGAGTGAGGCCGGTGGTTACTGACTCACTGCTCTGCCTGAAACAACGCAGACACAACGGGTCTGTTTACCGGCCCTGGTTGCTCACTTCAGCCTTATCTCTGGCTACGAGTTTGTCCTGAACACAACATGGAGGTTGATAGAGTGGTGGAAAGTAAACACACTCACATACTGTACTTAAATACTCATTTGAGGTACTTGTACTTTTTTTTTTATTTTCACTTTACACCATTTTTTACTCCACTGTAATTCAGAGGAACATCTTTCACTTTTTTCTCCACTACGTTTGTTTGACGGCTGTAGTTTCTAGTTATTTGACATATTAAGATTTTGCACAAAACATATGATGGGCTTGTAAAATATGGTGTGATGTTATAAATGTAACGACCTGACAGTATCTGAAAGTGTGACAAATCTGCTCCATTCTAACATACAACAGTAAAATCCTGCTTTCACATTAAGAAATGAGAATCATCTAATAATATCAGTCACAATACATGATTGTATGACAGCATTTACTGTATGTACTTTTATTTTTGGTACTTCAATTACATTTCCTAACAATACTTTTACTTAAGCAACAATTTGACTCCAAGACTTTGTAATAGAGTAATTTTAGTTTTATTGAAGAAAAGGATCTGGAAACTTAATTCCTCTTTGTCAAAAGGTCTCCTAACTGTTGTAGCACCTTCTTTAAATATGCAAGGCTAACTGACTCTCAGTAAATCCCCAAAGTAACTTGTCTTTCAGGCTCATGAGTGTGAAGCTGTCAGAGATCAGAATAAAATTTATGACGCTCTTCAGTGGCAGGACTATGCATCACTCAGTGTTTTATGCCATCCGTGTGAATGATCGGTCACATGGAAGTTGCAGGATATGAGGGTGCATAATTGAGATAATAAAATATTTCTGCAGACATCCAGTGAAACACAGGAAGGCAGCCTGACCATAAAAATCTGTTACTGCTCTGATTGTTCCTCCATGTTTATACTGTCCTCCTCTGGTACATTACCAGGCACGAGTGATAAGAACAATAAATCTTTAAAATGATGTGTTATGACGTGATGAAGGCATCCCTGGTGCTTAAACATGAACATGAAATCTAATGAAACGGGGCAGACAATGGAGAACAGCAGGTCTCACTGTCTCTCACATGTTTCATTGTGAAACAGGTGAAGGACCCGCTGAGCTTGTCTCAGCAGGCGCCGTGTGCATCCAAGGTCCACACTTTAATCTGCGAGATCTTTACAGATCACATAACATGTATGCATGTGCTATACAATCTTTTTTTTGTCCCGTTCATATCCTGGGGTTGAACTCTTGCCAATATTGAAGCATCCATCATTTCTGTCTCCTTTCACTCTGTACTGTTCTGCAGGAAATACAGGTTATGGCCACTTTAAACCAAGCACAAGGTAAACTCAAGGAGAGTGACACTGTGAACTCTGGACATGACACATATGAATGGGTCAACGCAGAAGCTGAAAGCAGGAAGATGATGGATATATCTCAAAATCCATAATTTATGGAATTAAGAATGTAAAAATAAGGCTCATGAATGAGTAAAACATCTCAAAATATATCAATCTCAAGAGGTGTCCTTATAATTTTTACTTTTTCCCTTTGTTTCTTTTTGATCCATTGCTTGTTTGATCTGTATGACAGAGCTGCAATTTCTGATTCTAAATAAATTCCAGAGTTTCCTGGGAAGATTTAATTTGGTGTCTTTTATCGGGAAAACAGATACAGAGTTCACTTGTTTGGTTTTATTGATCTTTATTCCATGCCACTGTGACTCAGAGAGTCTTTAAGTCAGAGCTCAGCAGTTCAGCTGAACATGCAAAAATATCGGTTTTATTACAAGCAAGCATGTGATTCAACATTTACTGATTCAACAGTTTTCCATACTAAATGAGTAACAAATCAATACTTGAAATGTTTGAATGGAGCTTTTATTTCAAAAGCATTTTCCTATATTAGTGTTTTCCAGGACTGCCAAGGAAACCTGGGAAATTAAGGACCCATAACCTGACATTCTGAAGTTGAAAAAAAGAGGAGCTGTATTATTCTACGAGCGTTTGGTTAATGAACAGAGGACTCAGAACAAGACTGCGTGTCTTACATGAGGGCTTCTTTTTTACGTACTTGCAGTCAGGCGTGACCATGAAGTCACATGAAGTGACCAAAAAGCTGTTGGCTCAGCTGCAGCACAGTGACTGATTAACTGTGTGTGAGGGAGTGTTATATATGAGAGGGGGGGCAGAGGGAGGGAGGGAGGGGGAGAGAGAGAGAGGGGAGGGGAGAGAGGGGAGGGGGAGAGAGAGGAAGGCGGCTGAATATATGAGCATACAGACGATTTGTGTGTGAAGTCTGACACTTGTTCTTGCAGTGGTGATGAAGCAAAAACAACTGTAGCAGTGACTCTGCAGCACCTGGCAGCTGCTAACGGGGCTTCACAGCCTATTAGACGAGATCCTGATGAGGAAGACTACATTAGCCGTATGTGCTCTGGTCAGCTGTCTGCAATCTGTTTTCCATCCTCTCAGGAGTTTGGGGAATGTTTGTGTACTTTCTGAAATGCTATTGAACTCTATCTAGTGGCTGAGAAGTTTCAGGAAATGAATTTGAATATCAGACTTAGAAAAGCAAGAGATCACTTGAAAAACCGAAGCCTCAATGATTCGTTGACACTTGATTGTGATTTTAGTTTTAATGGTTAATTCTACATTTTTCTACTATTTTCAGTCATGCTGGAGGCACAGCTCTAGAGATGGAAACATCACTGCTTTGTCCACATGGAAATATCCAAATATTCAGTGAATTACTGTGAAATGTGCAGATATTCATGGTCCTCATCGGATGAATCCTAATGACTTTGCTGATCTCCCCCCGTGCCTCCGTGAGGTTTACTTTTATGTTTTTCAGTGAAATGATAACAACTATTCTCTGAACGAACTTTTATTCCACTTATACAGATGTACCCCTTAGGATGAACTGAGGAAAAGCTAAGGGACCACTTTAGTGCCATGTTGCATTGCTAGCATGCTAACAAGCTAAATTAAATTGGTGAACCTGCTAAATATTACTTCTAAATATCAGCATGTTAGCATTCTCATTGTGAGAATGTTAGTTTGTTCATGTTATCACTTAGCTAAATGCATCACTTGGTCTAAGCACAGCCTCACAGAGCTGCTAGCATGGCTGTAGTCTTATTAAAATGCGTGTTCATTACTTTCACATAAACTTTACAACATTTACTCTCAAAGTAAACTGAGAAGGTGAACATGGTGAACATTATACCAGCTCAACTTCAACACGTTAGCATACTTGTGTTAGCATGTTGGTGTTAGCATCTAGCTCACAGCATAAGTAAGAGCCTCACGGTGCCGACTGTTATTCTGATAATGAATTCAATATAAAAAAGCTACGCATGGAAATTATAACCAAAGCTGTATTTGTAGGCCAAGTACTGTGGTTAAGAGATTTTTTGATAACTATGATTGCGTTCTCTGATTACTTGTTTGTTTGGTTTGTTTTTTTATATATACAGTATATAATTAAAGAGTCAGCAGATGGTTCACCTTCCCGGCCAAGAAGCTGACTGTCTCTGCTGCACAGAACCACATTAGACATCATTAGAAACCAGTAGAAACCTGCCGCAGAGGCAAAAGCAGAGAAAAATATATTCATATTTACAGTTATTATATCATATATTTCATACATCACATTCATACATTCCACAACACAAAACAAACAATAATTATCTCCGGTCATCAGTCGAGGATTTCAGTAAATCTCAATAAAGACTTTTATTTTTATTTTTTTGTACCAAAATAGGCAGTTAGAGCAGGGATAAATATTATAACATGTTAGATATAGATCCATCTCTTTAATAGATTCTTTGCATCGGTGCTTTACTCTAACAGACAGTGGCATGGTCCCCTGGCTAAAACACACAGCCGGAGGCATACAGAGAGTCCGGTTCTGCCAACTGGCAACATCACCGTGGTTTACTCGATTCATAGAGGATTATACATGGAAAGAAATCCTTGAGCTGAACATTCTGTGAGGACATATTAAAGCTTTCAAAACACATGTGGTCAAAGCTATTTATTATTTGGGTCTAAGAGCTACTGTGTTGACAGAATGGCCTCTCCGTATGTCTCCGGTCTCCAGTCAGCTTGGAGGAGTCGCCTCGGGGGGTTGAGGGTGGTGATGGGAAACGGATAGCTGACAAGGTCCATACAGGGGCTCTGTTACCAAAAGCATCTCGATATTTCAAATGTTACGCTTGACAGTGTCAGGTTAGCCCCCATTTGTGACTTCACTCTCTTTTAGCTCTGTTTCTACTCCTGACGGAAATATCTGGCTCTTTAGCTGCTAAATGCTCCACTGTGTTCACCAGCTAGTCGCTCACTTCGTCTGTCTGCTGTTTGCTGCTGAGCAGGGGGTGTAGGGTGGGTTTTTAGAGCCTTGTCACTGAAAACGATGCCACAAGAGCACTGACAGTGAACCAAAACAGTTGCAGCCAGACAGCTAAACAATGAACAGTATTGCTGTAAAGCTCCATAAAGCTGAGGGGAGCTGCAGATTCACAGGTTTATTCTCTATAGGTTCATCACTACAAGCAACCCCTTTCACACTGTCACGCTGTTTTCACATTGTCATTTGATATATTGTTATTGTAACAACATTGATTACAGTTGCTTTATCCCTTAAAGCAGGCAAATCGTTATTTTCTTGCCTGCTACCCAGCAGAGGCTTGTGTCTTCGAAGGTATTTTCGTTATCTCACGGATGTCTACTCTCTGCCCAGAAAGATAAAACGTTTGCCTGGAGCTAAACCCACATTTGAACAGTTCATTTCCCCGGACTGTGACAGGTTTTTTTGCAAACAGATGAAAGTTACATTCACAGCTGATCCTGCCAAAATTGTCGATCAGCGTGAAACCAAAGGCAACATGAGTTACACTGCCCACAGGTGTCCTCGTGCTCATGCATGATACAAACAAAACAGGTAAAAACACTGCTCCGTAGCACTATTTAAGCTACCAGAAGTATTAACCACACAATGTAAACTAGCTTCATAAAAAGAACAGGACAATAAACAGCTGCAGAGCTGAAAAAGATGAAGAGGAAAAGAAGTCAGGGTTTCAACCCAGGCCTGTGCTGTCCTGCATACAACACTGTGAGGATTTATATGAAGTTAATATATTCTGTGACGTGCGCTCACCTGTTGTAAAGCCTCTCTGCTACAAGCAGCAAATACTCTGGAAAGACCGCTACAGACAACAGATGTGCAAAGCAGGAGTCACACGACTGACAGAGCCAGCATTGACAGGCTAGTTATACTGTAGAGTTGCATGTTGTAGCACCAATTTCAGGAGACAGTGCATCAGGATAAGCCATTTCTGTGGAAATTCACTCTGCATCAAAGTTTGCGGTCCAAAACTCCACAGGGTGTCTTTAAGCCAACTGTGGCAGTGGCTGGGGGAGTCTGTGTGTGTTAAGTGTGTGATTTAGACACTGCTTTAACATTATTTGTTCCTGGGCAGACTGGACACATCCATGGGATGATGAAAATACCTTTGAAGGTACAACCGATTGCTGGATAACAGGTAGAAACATTACGCTTTGTTTGTCCACTGTGTGCCTGTATCATGGTGCAACATATGGACCGCTGAGGTCACAAATGGTGCTTCGGGTGTTATTTTATGCACACTGGGACTGAAGGCTCCAACGTATAAATCTAGCACGAAAAAAAAACGTCTTGCAAAAAGAGCTAATGCAGCTGAATAGTTAGTCCTGCCATTTAACTGATGTCTTTAATGCAACAATAGCATGACATACAGCAAATGAACCAAAAGGTGTTCCCTGACCTCTTTATCTGTGTCAAACCAGCATAATCATCACTGGAAGCTGAAAGAAAAGTGAGTGCATCACACATCTGAATACCAAAAACACTGGGATGGTATCAGTTCTGTCAGGCTAAGATGCTTTTAAGAAACCGGCCCTCAATAGTGCAACTACAGTGAGAAGGAAAGCTATAACGATGATGCTGATGATTATGATTGTGATGATGGTGTTGATGAAGAAGATGATACACTGTTTAATGCTGGAGTGCTCAACCAATGTCACACCGTGAATGTGGAGAAGGGGAGGAGGAGGAGAGAGGTGAAGGCATGATTAAGAGAGGAGGACGAAGAGGAGGAGGGGAGGCAGAGAAGCCCTTGTGGGAAGAAGACTTGGGTAGTACAGACCCAAGTTTTTAAAGCTGAGGGTCTGGGCCCGGATTTATCCAACTGTTGGACTGAAATTAAAGATAAAAGCAAAATTCCTTCACTCTTACTTCCACCGGGCCTTAAAAATGTAAGCTATACTCTCTAAATACTCCTAAATTTGGTCAAAGCTGAAGCAATACATGTAATTCAGACTTATGTAACTTTAGCCTGCCATCTGCATGTGATTTGAGGGGTGCAAACAACAAGAATAAAGCTGTCACTGATTTTGTTTGCAATGACCGTCATTCTCTGGTGTACTGAGTCTACTAATAGCAGAATTTATTTCCTGCTCCATTTTTTCTTTTTGTTCATTTCCAGTTGTTTTATCCAGATTATTTATAATTTTATGTTATAGACATTCTAGGTTGTGATTTTTACACATTTTTACTAACAACGAATAGAGCATATGTTCAGTAAATCCTTGTCTCTGATTGGCTGTTCATCCTCTGGGCATAACTGGAAATGATCATATGATCTTTAAAAGCTTCTCTTAACGGTCACTTCTACACGTCACTGTGAAAAGGACTGAGATGCTTCATAAACGCACCCTAATCTTTACTTTTAACAAATATCATTTTTTAAATATAATTTGCATAATTCTAAAAAAAGTGTCAAATATGGGCCCAGGCCCTCCAAATAGACTCTAACACTATTTTGAGGACTATTTACTCAATTTGTTTTTGGACATCCAAAGACAAAATGGCAAGAGAGTACTTCATACTCATCTATTGTCCAGCAATCTAATTTAGTTTCATATATACGCTTTCATTTAGAACTTCTGGCAGTTAGAAGGAACATCAACAATTGTCTTCTGATTATTTTCATGCTACATCTCTAAACGGTAATTGTGCCATAGCTTCACTTTGGCCCTTGATAACCAAAATGGCGGGGCACATTATCATCTCATATCTAAAGTTTGTAGATCGTCTAAAGAGGAAAGGAGGAGGAAGGGATGGGATGTGACAGGAAGATAGAAGAAAGACAAGAAAGAGAGAAACTCTAAGCAGGAGCAATGCCATGAGGGAAGACAGAGAGAGAGACAGACAGACAGACAGACAGGGAGGGAGATCAAGATTTTGTCCCAAAAACATGCTCTTAAAGCTACAGCGTGCAAAAGTCTGCCTCTTGGTGACAATATTATCATTACAAACCCATACATGAGTGCATTACCCTTCGTTAATATGAAAACAACAACGACAACAACAATAAGAAGAACAATAATGAAATCAAATCAGATAATGGTACGTGTCGCCTTGATTTGAACCACCTCCTTAAACATTAAGGAACCGAGCTGTAGGACGATCCACCGATAGGCTGCTGAACAGACTTTAGCTGCTCCCCCTTCAGGAAGCAGCAGTCCCAGATAGTCCCAGCCTAGTCCGCCGTTATGTGCTTGTGTAAATGTGTACTGGAAGAGAGAGGGAGAGAGAGAGGGCGCAGGCTGATAATAGAAAATCAGAGAAGTAGGAAGTGTTGAAGGAGTGATGTGTGTGATCATGTAGTATGTGTGTTTCTTCAGAGTCGCTCCTTGGTGGGCACCCAGATGTAAGGACCAGACTGCTCCTCAATGACCTGCTTCACCTGCGAATACACTTCCTCTAGAGACGAGCCCTGGACTATAGCTGCAGACAGACAGAGAGACAGTGAGGGGTGAATATCCAAAGGATTCCCATTAAAGAGAATTTACCAAAACATATCAGCAGTAACCCCCAGTGTGTGTGTGAAAAGGAACTACGAGACAAATCTCTATAAAAGCTTAAGACTAGAAACAGCTAGCCTGCCTTAGACCAAAGTTAAAAAATACACCGACCAATAGCTAAAAGCTCACTAATTAACCCCTTGACGCCTGAATTTATATTAAAAAATGAGTTCTTTGTGTTTTTGCTTTCAAATTGATCCTAAATTAAGAGGAGTTTGTTATTTTTTACAATAGATATAAATTTAACTAGAATAGGGTTCAGACAAACAGTATATGTCCACTTTTTTCAATGCTTAAATGCAGTAAAAACATCTTTTTTGTGTATTCAAAATTCATTTATTTCATCAAAACAGCCACAAAATTGGCTTACAACCATTACACTTCAACAACAATTAGAACAGGGGTTCTTTCACTCAAAAGGTTCCTAGGTGTGTGTTGAATATGCACAAACCGGCATCAGAGGAATGCATGCACGATTCGGCTGGTGGATTAAAGCGGTATGATACGAATTCACGACAATAGGCGTTAAGGGGTTAACATTCTATCTTTGTCTGAGGACAAAGTAAAGTAAAAATTACAATGTGTCATTTTAGAGGAGGTGACCGGCTGTAACTCTTTCTTGTCAAACAACAGTTCGTCGGTGCACCATCTCCGCTCTTTGACTCACTGAAAGTCATCTGTATCGTGTTTAGAAATGGTTGCAGAATATAAATCCACATAAAACCACAAACAGTTTTGTTGTCATATGGATTAACAAACAATAACATTGAGGCGTATAAAAAAAAATCTTTAAAAAAACAAGATACAGCGTTGATGAAATAATATCATCAAAAGTTCCCTTCAGTGGCTGTCACTTCCACTCTTCATGCTAAGCTACAGCTAAACACGCCCTTTTTTCCCAAGATGTCTGAGCCATGGTGGTCTATTCCCGCAACCTGAGCTATCAAAGTCCCACATTGTCTGTCATGGAAAACTGAAAGTGACTCAAGTTCCCACATGAAGTCCCAGAGAACTCACAGAGCATTAATGGCTTACTGTGCGTGTGGGAAAGGAAGAGCAGCTCGTGTTTGTGTGCTAGTGACTAACCGGTGAAGTACTCTGTGAACTCCTGCTCCAGTTTGACAGCTCTGTCGAAGGTCTTCCTCGCCTGCTCCTCAGTGAAGCGCTTGTTCATCTCTCTGTAGTGAGGAAAAGAGTCACAACATCAAGGCACAGAATGAGAACTTCACATCTCTCACATGGAACTAAACCCTCAGCAGCCATTTAGAGCCAACGGTGGTGAAATGACATGATGATAAGTGAGAATATAGCACTGACCAAGTAGCAGCTAGTCAACAGTATGTCTGAAGTAGGTGAACCATATGACACTGTCCTCCTGAGCAGATAGGAGCCTGTTCAGTTATCATGGAACTACAGATGTTCATTCCTCTGCACTCTTAGGACCTCTCATCCACGTTGGCTTAAAAGTTAAGCTTCGGAGTCGAGCTGCTGACGAGGACCATGTGATATGGCCGAAAACTCAGAGACAAGCTACTAAATGGGCCTTGTGTTGAGACTGTTTAGCTCAAATACACGATGTTGTATAGGTTATGAGCGGTGGGAATGGTAATTAGTTGACTTACAGGATGTTGTCGACGTTGCGTGGTCGAATGAAGATAGCGATGGGATGGAGGCCTGCCATCTGGAGACGCTTTATGGCATTCCCCGATACATCCAGTATACAGTGTTTACCCTGGGAGAGAGAGACACAGAGCTGTTTCGGTTTCCTCTGTCCTCTGCATTCCGTCTCCTCTCGCCTCATATTGTCTCTAGAAACTCACCTTGTCAGCGACCTCTTTGACAGACTGTATGCTGGTTCCATACAAATGGTTGTTATACTGTCCAGCCTCTATGAACTTGTGCTCCTGGATCTCTCGCTCCATGAGCTCTCTGGAGGACATGAAGTGGTAATCTCTGCCGTCCACCTCGTAGTCTCGCCGTGGCCGCGTTGTGTCTGAGGATCATAGATTTGACACAGATTAGGGTATTATTTAAGAAGAAAATATGATCATTTAGTTAATCATGATCATTAGGGTTTTCTTTTGGCATTTTCCGTGTATTACTAATTTTGCATGTGCTGTTTTTGTCTGTTATGTGTCAAGATGTATGAATTTGTATAAAAGCATATTAACTGACAGGTGTCAATTTTAGTACTGACACCTGTGTTTAACTGGTGTAGTTTACCCAGTAAAAAAAAAAAAAAAACAATAAATAAATAAACATTTCATTTCATGCCAGCTTTCCCTACAACATGACTTTACATTCTTCATAATGTGTGTTAAGGTAAGGGCTTGTGTGCAAAGTTCCAGTGTTATTTAATGTAACATATAGGCTAAGACACTCACGTGGGACACAGGAGCCAAACTTGTCAGGGAACTCGGAGATGAGGTCATCGTTGACCCGATCTTTCATTGGTCCGAGCACGATGACTGGCCGCGTGTAATTAACTGGGATATGACAAACAGAACTAGGTTGATACACACACACAAACACACAGTAAGTTGCACATGAAAATACTAATTAACCCCTTAAAATCCATCCTGAACATATATAATCTACATCAGTTTGTTATGATTCAAACATCCTTGCAAAGTTTGAGATCTTCTCTAGGAGCTACGATAAATCTCTGTGTGTTTGAACAAAGCAAGGTAAATTTCCATCTAGTTTCACTGTGCAGTTTTACTTTGTACGTAAATGAAGAAGAGGTACTTTGTGTATATGCTGCTGTATGGCTTCAGTGATCATACTTCACGAGAGTGAATCAAATAAAAAGAAAACAAATGAACCTTAAAACTAAACTAAAAGGATTATGTGAAGTTAAGCACTGACCTTCCTGCTGCATGACAGGTTGGTAGGTGAGGAGGGTCTCCTCCTGGCCAGCTGATTGGACAAACAGAAATGAGTGACACATTTGGAGGCACAGCGGATGAGATTGTTGACATCAAAACACACCTTTAGCCTTTTCTAGTTTTGGAGTAAACTTCTTCAACAGCTGGAAAAGCTGGAGAAGCAGAGAAAGGTAACTTGCACACACACACACACACAAACACACACACAACCACACACACACATAAACACTCACATGCACATAAGAACACAATAATCACAACACACATGTGCATATATGCATGACACACCCACAAGCACACACAAAGAAACACACACAAATAATCAAACGCAAACCGGCAGCAACGTAAAGTGGCTGCGGTTTGAAAATAAAAAACAAACAAGAAACAAGAATGAGCAAAAAATGAGGAGAGAGACAGAGAAAGAAGAGAGACAGAGAGACAGAGACAGAGAGAGAGCAACAAGGAAAGACAGAAAGAAAGACAGAGGAGGGTCTAGACTTACAGGAACAACTCTCACTATCGCTGGTGCCAGAGGTTACCAGCTCTGGAAGGACAAGACAGGTCAGAGTCAGCAACACACACATTCAAACACACAGATACAGACAAAAAGACACAGACTTGCATTCTTCCAGTGACACACATTCATTTATAACAGACTCCATCAGCCACACAATAATCCATATTCACTTATCCTGTTCAGGTGCTGGAGGCCGGACTCTGTCCCAGAACAATATATAACCCTAGCAAAACCTACAGGATGTGGTCAAAAGTATGTGGACACCTGAACATTACAGCCTCCACAAGACAACAGGTTAACTGCTTCCTTTAAACTTTTTCTGTTATTCCATTAGGTACGATGAAACAAAGTCTAGATGACTCCGCTGAAAAAAACAGCTTTTCCTAATGTCATAAAGGAGAAATTTAAAGATTTAGTATTGTCCATGAAGTTTGGAAATATTAAAAAACAGAACAATCAAAACAGAAGCAGCACAGATTCCACAATGCAACTCCATACTGAGAAATAGACCCTACATGCCCACTTCTTGTTTGACAAAGCTCCTCCACAGCCACAGAAAACATTATGTATCTGTGAGTTTGAGCCTTTTACATGGAACAACAGTGTTACAGCCAGTAGGAGACTGCAGAAATCACAAAAACAGTATTTGGAGTCAGCACTGGGATGTGACAGATGTGCGTATGTTTTTCAAACTGACTGTCTGGACGGAAAACATTACACCTATATGTGAGTGTTGGCCATGTCATTCCAAAACCACAGGGCATTAATATGCTGCTGTAACAGCCTCCGCTCCTCTGGGATTGTGGAAGCTGGCTGCAGAGATAGATGCAGAGAGATACTTTTTGACACAGCTCAGGATCAAAACCAGGACTGAGCCTCTAAGCTGGCACACGGTGCTCTTAAATAGAGTCTCAATGAAAAGCCATCGATAATAATAAACCAAAAACTGTCTGTTATGTACTTTATTTGGGAATAAAGAATATCTAAACACCAGGCTGAAGGCTGTTCTCTTCAGACTCTACTGGTTGCAGTACTTGCAGGCGATTGTTATGTCGTTAAAGGTGCTGCATGTTTGTTTTTACCACTGCATGAAAACAGGGGACTCTGGGAAAATGTGGGAATTGTGAATAAAGAATGACTCTCACATTTTCTGACTGTACATGGATAAAAGTGGATGAGTTCCATTTCACAGAAACAATTCAAACAATTGTAGTGATGGAAAGTAACTAAGCATATCTACTCAAGTACTGCACTGCAGCACAATTATGAGGTACTTGCACTTCATTTTAATCTGATGCTACTTTATACTTCTATTTCACTATATCAAAGAGGAACATACTGTACTTTTTATAGTTAGTAGCTGCTTTACAAATTAATATTTCAAAACCTATAATAGTACATAATATACAAAATAGGTTGTATATAATGCCTTGTAATACAGTTCTTGCATTGCACTGTTATAAATGAATTATAAATTATTCAATGAAATCACCCAACAGTATGTAAAATGTGTGAGTACTTTTACTTTCGTTACTTAACATGTTGCTGGTAGCAGTTATGTCCTTTTACTTCAGTAGGATTTTGAATCCAGGACTTACTTGTAACAGAGTATTTTTACATTGTGGTATTGCTGCTTTTACTAAAGTGAGAGATCTGAGCATGTTGAAATATTACCACACTTTTGGTTGTTGGCTGGCTGAACTGATTGAACTGAGCTATCCTGGACAGTGGCCTTACGGATTCTTCCTCCCTCTCCATCCCACAGCAGGATGGAGGAGGAGGATGGAGGATATTTGAGATATGATAAGGGTGGACATGAGAGGTACAGCAGTGTCAGTTTAGTTTGTTCAGTAGCTTCAGTTACACATACTGACCAGCAGGTGTCACTGATGGAGAGAATACCTACCTTTGTCATCCTGATCCTGTGGAGAGAGAGAGAGAGAGAGAGAGAGAGAAAGAGAGAGAGAGAGAGAGAGAGATTATTAATCATCATACTGAAGATAATCATAACAGTATCTTGCCTGCTATCAGCAGAGGCCCTATTTGAACACACACACACACACACACACACACACACACACACACACACACACACACACACACACACAGTAAGCAAGACTAATTTGCAGTCTTTTTCAAAGCCCGGAGCCAGGGGACATAGTGTGTGTGTGTGTGTGTGTGTCTGTGTGTGTGTGTGAGATAATTTTTAATTATCAGCTCTTCAGTGTGCAGAGTTGCTGAATGCAGACTTGCTGATTCACAAAGTGCGAGGAAAACAGAGAGCGAGCTGACAACACAGAGATATCAATAGCTAGTGTGGCGTGGTGTGTCAGCTCTCATCAGCACGCTGTGTGAAGTGTGATTAAAGTCACATCGTCGCCTCGCTTGTGAACTCAGACTGCACCTTTCGAAATCACAAATATCAAAGTCACAAAAATCTAGTTTGTCTACTTTTAATTTGTCTCTTAGTTAACCCGCCTACACGTTCCTACTAACAGCTGGCCTGGCTGTTGCTACCAAAAAACATTTTTAGCCAATTCATAGCATAGAAATTCTAAGTTTCATCAGTTTGTTGATTTAACCCCAAAAAAGTCAAAATGTTCCTGCTGTCTATCTGCTCCCCTGCAGATGAAAGCGGTCTAATGCAAATCAAAGAATTATTTATTTTGTGATATTAGTGATGTGACATGTTTTTAGAGGTTTAAATTAATTAGAATGAAATGTGCTTTACAACTAACATTGCCTTGCTTTAACCAAACAAATGAAATGTTCTTCTCTTATAATGTTCAATTCATTTTTCCACAAATTTAGCTGGTGAGCTCTCACATTAGGGTGAGAAATGAATAGAAAGGCTTAACATCTGTGTGGCAGTGTTGTTTCTATGGTTTTATTGCCAGCAAAGTTATATATAACTTGGCTGACAGGTGAAAAAACACTTTTTTTTGCAAATAACACAATGTCAAACCTCCTTGTGCACCTGGTTTAACAGCCTCTCAACACATTTGAACTTTCATCTGAGGACTGATGCTCACTAGGAATCTATTATTAAGAGTTTCACATGGTATCCATGTTTTATGTGTCTTGAGAGTTGCATTAGGGTTATTGCAAGAGCACAGTATTCACCTCACTTCTCGGCTGTTTAAATACTGTTCACCTCTCATTCATTTTGCCAATATTTACTTTAAACACCTGAGAATGTTTGAAGGAGTAAGAGCCCACTCATAAATAGGGTTTCTTTTTTTAACAAACAACCTTTAGTCTTAATGTTATGGATGAAAAGGGTGGACTAGGACCTGTTTTAAGGTTTCTAAATCTAATTGCTACTCACCGATCTGTCCTGAGACCTCGTCACTCTGACCGTCTTCAACCTCGACCTCTCCTTCTTCTCTGCCCTGTGAGAAGACAGAACAGAAAAAAAAGACTGTGAGAAATGCTTAAATTGAGGGGGGGCAGACAACATGCAGCAAACAGAAGCAAATACAAAGAAATGTAGCTGACTTGAGTTTACTTCCTCTGTTTGAATCTGTTTCTAAGATAGGAATGTTCAGACACAATTCAACGCTTTGCTGGTTTCATCAGCGTGTCGTGCTCTAAGCCCGGGAATCGCTGCCTACACAACAGCAGTTGTTGACAGTAAAATAATGGGGGTTTAACCAGGCAAATGTGAGCTCTGTTTGCAGAGGGATTTTGCCTCTGGTCACCTCTCATGTCTGGTAGATCAAACTGGTATTAGAGAGTCGTCATTTTAAAACATGTGGTCTCCTGAAACTGTAGAACTACTTTAATGTCACAGACGCAAAGAGATGAGAGTGAGACCAAAATACTTCAGCCATATGGTAGAAAAGACATTTTCTCCCCCTGGATGGTCTGCTGGCTCCTGCTAAGGAGGCTGTTTTGTCTGTTTAAATTTAGATTTTTCACTTCCTGTTCAGGGGCATTTCCTGCAGGTGATCGTATTCAACGCTAGAATTTCAAATGAGGTGAATCTCCAGTGTCTCAGTTCAGGAACGTGTTTCTCTGTTGAAACCTCATTTTATAATTTAGGCTGACAAGCCAGATGTGTTTTTAAACAAGGTCTTACATTATGCAGCTTTTAGCCTCCAAATGTCTGTAAACAAACAACCGTCACTGAAAACAGACCAGCAGCATTGAGGTCCACAGCAGAAATCATAATACAAAGGAAAAATGTTTGACTGCAGGTAATTCTTCAATCCCTGGTGGCAGCTCAGATCTGAAAGGCTTTCCAACCCTACACAATACCTCCACATGAGAATATTTATAATGCTGCGTCTGCAAATACTGCTTCCTATGTTTCTACTGTGAAGGGACAAGAGGAGAGGAGGATGAGGAGGTGGAGCAGGAAGAGGAGAGAACAAGGAGAAGAGGAGGAAAGAAGGACAGAAGTGGTGAGGAGAGGAGAAGAGAACGAGGAGGTGAAGAAGGAAGGGAGGAGGAAGAGGGGACGGCAGAAAGAAGAGGAGATGAGCAGAAAGAGGAGAGGAGGAGCAGGTGGAGCAAAAAAGGAGGAGAATGAGGACAAGAGGATGAGAGGAGGGGAGTAAGGGAGAGAGGAACAGGTGGAGCAGGACAGATAGGGGAGGAGAGGATAACAGGAGAAGAAGAGGAGGACCCTGACAGGAAATGTCCTGAGGTCAATTAAACAGCCAAATTAAAAAAAAAAAACGGCTTCACAGTGACTTCAAAAACTTCACCTCATATGACACCAGCCTCTAATATCGCAGCCTCTAATAATCAATAATTTAATAACAGCTTGATTGACATTCCCCTCCCACCATCTTTAAAACCAATATTCTAATATTCTGTATTTAATGCCTCCTCTTCTAATATCTAATATCTTCTAATATCTTAAAAGTAAAGTTCTACTAGTCTTTTACTATGACACAGTTATTTTATTACTCCTGACGCCTCCAACAGCCCAGATTCTCTCACCCAGCCTTGATTCTAACACCTCAGTCTATTAATACCCCACAGTCTGAACCCCTGTGTGACAGTCTCCACATCCTACCCTCCCATGTTTAATTCGCTCACTCCCACTCATCCTTGGTGCCTCGCATTCCTCTTTCACTTATTCACATTTTAACACGCCCTCACTTTCTTTCCTTCCACTCCATCACTTTCCACATCCCTCACTCCTCGCCACCTCTCTCGGTGTCGCAGATGGGATTGAGACTTGTTCTAAATCGTCTCCTCCTCCCACCTCAGGAAACCTATCAACATCTGTCTGTCACCTCCTCCACTGGGGAGCGAGGAGGGAGGGGGAGGCGAGAGGAGGGAATGTTGCTCAGTTTCCACTCCGGGTTTATATTCAGCAGATTCTACATAATGATGATGTTTGCAGAATGTTTGCTCATGAGCAGTGGTGAAGTATTCGGATCCTTTACTTCAGTAAAAGTGCTACAACCATGCTGTGAAAATACAAAATACATCCATAACAATTTGAACTCTGACCTCCTGCGGCTTGGGATGACTCCGACTTCAGGGCAGTTTGGAGGTGGGGGGCTGAGGTGGCGGGCGGGCCACCACTCCTCTTCGCCAGCGCTGCTCACGTGGAGGATATCCCCGAAATGAAAAGGCAGGGCCTGATTGGGCGTGGTCAGATCTGAAGCACTCCCATCGTAGTCGAACAACGCTCTGCAGGCGTACAGAAGGAAAAACACATTCATGTTAGGCGCATTCAGTCAAAAACACAACTTCAAGACAGACAATCCAGTCTTCTGCTGCTGGAGGATGCAGGACTGTTCCTGAGGAGTCAGTCCTTTAGTGAAACTGATGATAAAATGCTTCATATCTGAATTAAATGCCTTGTTATGTTTTCTCTGACACACTTCCCTGTACGTGAAAACAATATAATAAGCTGGGTTCTGATTCTGATTACATTGTCCAAAGTGTGAAACCACCTTTTACCACGACACCTTTAACCATAAGAAATGTCAAAACATTGACTATAGATTTTATCTTGATCCCAGTATAGAAAATAAAAAGCTCAGCATCCATAATAAACGATTCAAAATAAAATAAACTGACAAAACAAGACAGAGACATACAGACAGAGAGAGTTATCTGTTGTACAAAACAGCTGAGGTCTGCTTTCCTGCGCTATTAATTGATGACCTTGTCTGTGTGTACATGCCTCTATGTGTGCGTGCAGCTGTACACATCTGTCTGTGTGCATTTATGTGTGGCTGTGTATGTTGTGTGTGTTTGTATCTGAACGGTGATCTGTCTCTCTGACCACAGAGTTTCAAACTCATCCAGAGGGAAAAGACCCGGGAAAGTAGGCCAGCTGTGTGTGTGTGTGTGTGTGTGTGTGTGTGTGTGCGTGCGTGCAAAGGAAGTAGAGCTGAAATAACCAGCATCCCCTAAAGTCCCCACTGCCTTCATCAATAAAACAGAGCATAGACAGAGAGGAAATCAGACAGAGGTAGACGCCGAGGGTCTGACATCAGTAAAAAAAAAACACACCACCTCATGTTTTATTGATGTTATGATTAAAGACTTCCACATAGAACATTATATATTCAGCCGGCTGCTAACATATGACTCTCCATCAGACTGGGCTGTAGACTGGAGAGTGTAAAAGAAATGTGATCTGATGACCAGAAGGTCAACAGTTCAACTGGGATTTCAGTGAGCAACTGTGGTGCCACCTGACCTTTGTAAACAGCTGCAATCAAACTTCGTCCAAACATGCAGTGTGGAACTTTTGTGAGAGTAAAGACTGTCAACGTGTTTATGACAGCACAAGAAAACTGCACACGAAGGGTCAATACGTCACAATACCAACGTTCAAACGCTCTGCCTGGTGCCAGACTTTGGTCGCAGTTCTGTTGAAGCCTATGGGAGATGCATGGAGAAGCACGCTAAAACCCAACATATCTATTTGATATGAGTTTTGATGAAGAAATGTTTTGACCAAATGAAAGAAGGCATTTCAGATAATAATAAATGACTGATTTTCCTAATGTGCACATGCGTTTATTTGATGCTGGTCTCCAAACAGTGCCAAAAAGTGATTAAAGGGATACTTCTCTCTTCCTCTTGCTTTGATGCAGAGGCTGCTTTATAGTGATTGACAGGTATAGTTGATGTTATGGGAATATCACATATTGAAATGAAACATTGTAAAAACAACCTCTGATTATTATTATTTTACTATTATTTATATTATTATTAGTTTCTACAGCCTTCTTCATCACTATGGTTGCTCCTCCCTTCAGATCTGCAAACCAATTTTCGCTGGCTGACATAAAACACATCACTACCAGTGCGGGAACATTAGACACCACATTTAAAAACTGGTACACTGCAATACAGAGAGAGATTTACCTGTCGGAGATAGACTTAATGAGCATTGTGTGAATTCATTTAGTAAAGGCTTGAATCATCTATTTCTATGTAAGAGTCCAGCACTGCAGTTTTGAGGTGATGAAATGATTGTGGCCATGCTTAAAAAACACAAAAACAAACAAGACTGAATGGAAACAGGAAAAGAACAGTGCTTTTTGTTAATCCACCCATCTACCCCGACCTCCTCCCTACACAGACTTCATCTATAACATCACCTGACTTTGCTCCATTTAAATGACAACAGCTGCTAGTAAGCTTTATCACCATCACTGATGGTTTTCTAGAGGAATTTCCTCTAGTTACTGCTCTGTTTAAATCCACGTTAATAATTATTCATCATTCATTTATTATTGTATGCTGAATTGTATGTTTGTTTATACACTACAATCAACTAAAAGTCTGACGGTTACACTGTCTTAGCATTTGGAATCAACTGGAAGTGTGCACATTTTTTTTACCTACAATTAGAACTAAAATGCAACAATCCTTTCTGGACATTTCTGGGCAAAATATTTGTGTACTAATCAGTGTTACTGAAGTATCACAAAATCCTCTTCATTGTGTTGACATTTGTAATTTTTTAATTAAAAAAATAAGATGTATGAGTTAATGTGTATTCTGCTATGAGCAAAATATACAAAACAGTAGCATGGCAGCAGGCCTATTGACAGACAATTTAGAAATTAAAATAGTTTGAAATATCAAAAGACAAAAGAGAAAGAGATAGTGTGTGAAAGGCTACAGGATATACCGGATATATGAAGTGCAAAGTTACATTTACTTAGAAGAAAATATAAGGTAAAAAAACAAACAAACAAGAGCACTCTGATTTTAAGAGTTCCCAAATAAATAAAAAATACCCTCGACTGATTTTGCAGCTAGCAGCTTACACCGATGGATAGTGTGTCGTGTTATTAAGGCCACAGCTATGTAAATGTACCTCTAAATCAATTACCTGTTCTCAGTATTACAGTCAGTTTAATTCCTCTGTGGGAATCTCTGAAATGGAATTGCTCGAGTGAAGGAACACAGTAATTACTGTAGTGTAATCTCTTCCACTGGCCTGATCCCAGAGTGCACGTTAACCTGTGGAACTCTACATGTGCAACCATGTAACATTAAATACTATATTAGTGCTGTGTTTGCACAGCCAGCAGCCAAACTGTATTGAAATTTAACTTTGACCTCAATATTAATAAAGTGCATATTTGCAATAATTTTCTATGTTCTAAATAGTAAAATACAGCATGTGAAAGGCTACAAGAAATAGTGTAACCAATGCATCCAGCTGCATTTACAGTTGTGGGTACACGGATACATACAGTGAAGGGCAGCGGCAAGATTTGAGTGTGTATCTTCTTTAACTTCATAATGTCACTGCTCCAAGAGTAAAAACAAGAGCAGCAACACATCCCAAATAAAGGCTTTAGGTAGCAGGTTACACTGACCAATCGTTTCTAGGATTACTAAGACCATGTGTAACTCTGAATTACTTACCAGCTCTCATTGTGAAAAACCCGGTCATATTTTAAACTGGGCTTTTCCCAGTGAGGGCTGTAGAACTTTTAAACCTTAAATACTGTGTTATTGCTGTTTTTTGCACAGCCAGCAACCTATTGTCCAAACTCACTTTTCACTGAATACTCATACTGTATAACATCACTGCATACATACATGCATTTTATTTAGAAGTGACTATGCAGGACAATTCACTGGAATACAAAGGACTATATGCCAGTGCTGTCTAATACAAAACAGGAAGTAATACTGTATTTTTATGCTTAACATTTGCAGTTACCAAATTGTAAATTTCAAAAAATGTAATATATTCTCTGAATAAAGGTCAGAACGCAGTCTATCAACCTACTCAATAAAGCTCTCAAGCTATTTAAAACCATAATATTCAGTTACAGAAGCAAATGTCCCAGAGCGTTTTGCTAACTTAAAATTCTCTGAAATTGATATATGCAGCAGAGGGCAGTACAGCAGAGGCTTTTTCAGTGTCCTGTGAGTCTGAGCCTTCATACAGCCCTCAAACCCTGATCAATGCATCAATGTTTTCTCATAAATCCATCGATCAGCTTCTCACACAGCGGGGACACCAGCAGATTATCAGTCTGTTATCAATTTATTTATCCCCCTGTTCTGACAGCAAAGGAATCATAACAAAAAATTAGAAGCTGCATAAATAAAATGAATTAAACATTTAAAAAATATTTGTCATTGAGAATCTAAAAAACACTGTATACTGTGAGTGGGGAAGTGACTTAGTGGTATTGTCATTACCGTGTAGATATCCCTGCCTTTTCAGATAAGCAGCCATACAGTGTGTTGAAATATGACTTTAATGATGTAAAATAAGAAGAGGGGAGGACTCACACACACACACACACACACGCACACACACGCTAACTAACAAAGGATAGTCGTACATATGTCATCTTGATCCTGTGACATTTTCTCTGAGGAAAGGTAAGTCTGTGTCTCATATACGCTCATTCTACGCATGCAGATAGTACAAACACCCCACTTCACACACACACACACACACACAATGTATGTACATGCATGAACACACACAGTCGCCCAGAGCACGAGACACCCCCAATCTATCACGCACCAACAGCCTCACTGCGACCAATCAGATGCCAGTCCGAGGGCTCCTTTTTAACATTTGATGCTGATTGGTCATGTATGGGCAGGAACCAGTTTCACGTATGACACACACAGTGATTTATCATGTGGGTTGTTGGGGCGTTACTACATTATTCTATATAACCTTGAAATGATCATGGCCTCATTCTGACAAGGCGTTGAGGAACATTGTTATTAAAATTCAGCATGTGAAGTGATTAACTTACAGGAGGTGTCATGGTAATTATCTGAGACATGCGCATTTCCTTATTAAATCTACAATTACGCAATCGTGCAGAAAAAAATGCACCATCAAAAATTCATTCAGTGGTTCAGTGGTCAATACTTATGACACAACACAGACACACAGTTAGTTATGACAAAACTAACTGTGTGTCTGCTGTATTTTGTGCTTGAGGCTGATTAGCAAATGTTGACATGCTAAACTATGATGGTGAACATGGTCAACATTACCTTCACATGAACATCAGCATGTTAACGTTGGTACTGTATGCATGTTAGCATGCTGATATTAGCATTTAACTCACAACACAACTGTGCCACACACAATGCTCACAGCTGGAGAAGTCTATCCTTGTTATGACCTGTTTGATGAGGGCTGAATTAAGCAGAAGAGCCTTTAAAAACTCTGCTGTCTTTCTATGAAACTCACTGCAAAATGATTTAATGCTGAATGAGTTTGTTGAGCTTTAACATTTGATGCAGGAGACTCCATTAGGAGCTGACTTTAATTTTGTTTTGGTCTGTGAATATGCTCTCTTGGTGCTATACTATTCACTGTTAGATCAGTTATTAAAAACAACCATTTCTCGTTATTTTTGGTGGCATTTTGCTTAAATTTCTGTAAAATAGTTTTTTGCTACCAGGCAGACAGGTCACCCTTAGAAAGATTACTACTTTCACTGTGTCAAACAAATTTATATCTATATTTGTTGTTAAATTGTTAAATAAGCTTTAAAAACCTATTATGTTTCTGTTTTTGCAGAAAATCTTGTAAATAATAGCTAAATTAACTTCATTATTTTTGCCCCATTTCACTCAAATGCAGCTCAAAGCAAAGAAACATCCTAATGCAGGCTTCTGTTTTAATCGATGGGCAGTGGACGGTCCATTTCTCCTCACTCTCAGCCAAAACCAAATAACAGTGGGTGCACACTGAATTTATGCTAATGATGATAGTGCCTACGGGTGACTGCTTAAACATTAACAAGGGTGATGGCAAAGCAGCTGCAAAGTCATGTTTCCTCATATTTGTCTATTAAATCTACATTTCACAAAGGGAATCATTTGTGTGAATGGTGGGCGTGACACCAGAGAGCCAGAGCTCATGTGAACGAGTGAGGGAGAGTGAGAATAAGGACAGAAGTGTCGGTGTGACATGAAAACTTTCTTTGATCATGAAGCCTAATGTTACTCTACAATTCTGTGGTCCATCAGCGAAGTGTGTGAACTACACCGCAGACCAGAGTCTGTTAACAGTGACAAACACTCAGATAGATCGGCGTTTAAGCTTTGCTCATCTTCTCTATGACACGTCTGTATCCTCGCCGTGCTGCATTACCAGACACTCTGACGAACTGGTCGTGGGTCACATGCCTGCATCCAGGCGCCGTCTCTCCCTCTTCATCTCCTTGCAGTTGTCATGCATTAGTTCTGTGTTGTTAACTGTTAACGGTTGAATTGTGCGCTTTAAATGTCGCCACTGCAAGGAACTGTAGGATGGCATTGTCTCCTACCCTTTAGTAAGGGATGGTTCTTTGCATCCTATGCTAAAGGAGGTATGAAAGGAAGCAGTGAACCACCTTGCATTTGGAGAATTCAAACAGCTTTTAGCATGGCTGCCATTCAGATACTTCGGGGGCATTTCACTCAGTTAGGAAGCTTCCTAAGCAAAAAGGCTATTTGACTGCAACCAGTATGTGAGAGAGTGTGTGTAGTTCAAGGTGACTCTGACCTGGCTGCTATTGCCGCTGCTGCCATTTCCTTTCAGGCCACTTGCACGCAGTTCCAGGTCAGATGTTCCTTTCGTGCACAGTACTTGTCAGCTGTGATCTCTTGCAAGCTTTGTATTATTGGTCTTATCTTAGCATTTTCGTCCAGAAATACAAACAAACACAAAAGACAGTGGCGTTCCTAAGGTGATGTTATCAGCACAAGAATCTGTCACAATGTCCACAAAGAGTCAGTTTAGGTTTATTAGCCATGGCTGAGACACTAACCTCTTTCCTATTTTCGAAACTTTACACTTTACTTCTTTTCAAGAAAATCCTTTATCACGTACTTGATGTCTACTATCTACACAGATAATACAAAAGCAGATATAAGAAATGATGTGAAATCATAACCTCAATTTTAATTTTTTACTCCTTGACAAGCCGAACTGAAAATGAACAGACAGACATCCAAATGGTTCTTGTTCCTGAACCCTAGATTATAGTCCTGACCCTGGACTCTTCTGAAGGGGAACTCTTTGGAGTTTATTATTGAATAGTCACTCTCAGCGGAACCTGCAGGGTAAAAATCTAAGATTTTTCTCTTCTTTCATAAAAATTGTTGGGTTTTGTATGCTCTCCTGATACAGAATAAGGAACTGTAGTGAGATCTTGATGTGGATTGAATTGTGAGGCTCTGGATTCTATACACTATGGCTATATTTGCTCATCGACCACATCTTTTTGAATAATTTTTACTTGCTAAAAGATGTTTCTTTGTCTCCTTAAAGCCTAACCAGTGGATTTAATCATTACTTCGACCATTAGAGCTGTTTTCCTGTCTTTGTTTTCCACTGTATTGATCTCCCACAAGCTTCAATGTGACTTATCTGGGCCCAGTGACCTAGCGTTTAATCAATACTTCAAATGCTGTGATTCTTGTGAAGAAAGGATCGTACAAGTCTAGGTGCTTTAGGACTGACAGCTTCTGGGCCCTGCAGAGGAAACTAAGGAGGGACAGGGTGATTCAGAGAAGACTGAAGAACCAGGAAAGGTGAGGACAAGAATGAGACAAGGACATGGGAACACACACACACACACAGAAATCGAGAGAGTTGACAGGTGATGGAAGTGTTTGTGTGTTAGACAGCATTCGCCAGACAATCTAATTGTGATTTTAGATGCGATTACCCCTCTTTCAGCATCTCGCACACACACAAAAAGTGGAGTCGACAGCTGAGATAAGACCTTATAATAGCTGTGTCATGCTGAAGGACACTAGACAATCAGTCACCTCTGTGTGTGTGTGTGTGTGTGTGTTACCTGACGTAAAGTGTGCGTTTCTGTGTGGAGCGGAGCGACGTGGAGCTGGAACTGACACTGCTGGTCATCATCTGTTCCCTCAGGTCATGGATCTTCGCCTCGAATCGACTGTACTCTAAACACACAACACAAAGGAGACAAACATTGTTGGACCCAGCAGACTCCAGGTGCCATGTTTAAAAAATAATGCTCACACAAACTATTGGAATATTTACAGAGAATCTAATTTCAGACACTTTTTTCAGCAACCTGTTTCTCCACATTAGAAGAATCAAAGTGACTGATTTATTTGGCTTCAGTTGAGTAGTGTACATAGATGAAAGGGGCATGAGCAAACACAGCTTTACAGGTGGTAAAGGTTTATGCACAGTGTCGACTGCATTTCCTGCAAACAGCTAAAGCACCACAGTACCACATGTATTCTGAGCTGTCTGGAAAGTTCCAAGAAGTATATTTTCCATGTTCACGTGCAGATGAGATTCTCTCAGTGCCAGAATATATTTATTAGCTACAAATACACAACTTTTCACAATTCTTTTTTGCTATTTTTCACAAATGTAGCTTGCTTGCTATGTATAAGTGATGACGTCGCCATTCTTAATCGCACCTGCTAAACTCCGATTGGTCAGTTGTTTCTCTATCTGGCAGGAACAGCCGTCAGCAGCCACAACACCAGATATATTTCAATTCCTGAACAAATCTGAGACATGAGGAGAGATTCAGAGGTCTGGAACAAACATTATCTTTTAGTTCCTCTCTTCCTCCACTAACATGCCAACAACAAGCAAAATTTTCGGTTATCATAGAATCAAAATTGGGTTTTAGTCGCTGTCACACAGAAAACATACTGTTAAACCAGAAGAATAACACTTTTTTGAAGGGGAGTTTCTTGTAAACCTGTGTGGCTCAGACTAAAGCGATCATACATGGCAGATAGACGTGTTAGGCACACGTGACTTCAGCTTGTGTTGTAGGCTGAAAATAGGCGAGTCTGCACGGGACACATGCATCAAATTATAACACGCACACTGCGTTAACACAGTGACGTGTCAAGAGGCTCAGCAGTGGTGTGAAATATCATAACTGGTGCAGCTCTTTCATGGACTTACTAGTTAGTTGTGTTTGCTCATTAGCTCAAATGCAACTAACCTAGTGGAAACGCACAAAAGTAAAAATCCATTCAGATATGGGGAAAACAAACAGCTGTAATACTGCAGCCAAAACATGTGAATGCACTACTTTTTCTCAACCATGTGCAAATTCAAATTTCACAAATGCATTTGCTGATGTTTTACACAACTAAAACTATGAATTTTCAAACAGCACTTTCATCTTAATTGCCAGGAACAACTGTATCCTCATCCCACTTGAATGACAAGCAGTAAATTGTGAAAGAGCAACCAGTTGGCCAATCAGTGCAAAGTGCAATCATTTGCTCATACACTCATCACCCTGTGCTTTAGTATCCTCCTGCTACATGCTGCAAAAACCGTTCAGTTTCTGACCCATTTTTTTCTAGTGGCCATAAAAATGCCAGTGTGCCACTTTAATTATATATGTACATTATTTATGGAAATGCACAAAGTGAAAAAACAAATGTGTTCTCTGATGTGTGTTTTAGGATGATCGTCTTCTTCCAGCAGAAAAAGTAACAATATATACTTGTAACCAGCAGACTGCTGCCTCAAAATGAAAGAAACTGTGAGATTTTTGATTCAGAGTGGCTGAACAAAACAGATATGTGTGTAATAAATCCTTACTGACTGTCCTTTAGTCTGCTTAACACCACACAGCTTCCCAGAAACCTCTGAACTAACACTCGGATGACAACGCCGCTGGCAATAAGCCTGAAAAAGCCCTTCTGAAGGATGTCCCTGTATGTGTGTGTGGGTGTGTGCGTATCTGAACCATTACTGTGGACTACAGAATCTAATTAACCCTGAGTAATTCAATCATACTCGAGGTACACACGGTCATGCACTCACTCACTCACACACTCACGCTCACACTCACACACACGCACACGCACACACACACACACACACACACACAGATATGGAACGTGCAGTATCTCCTGGGTTTTCCTCCTTTTCTCCCGATTACTGTTTTCATTTCCTTGTTTACCTCTGAGCCCTGTCAGAAATCAGCACAAAACCCCCAGATCTCAGATCTGATTTCCCCAAAGCGTTCATTAATCTGACACATTGAAGCTCACAGACACAAACAACTAAACTGTGCTAAAACGGCTCAAAGCCACACTGAAATCACATCAATCACTGAAATACTCAGAGTAACATAATCTCTGATGTTTCGGTTTCAAAACAACACACAAATGTTGTGGGAGAAGAGCTTTGATAGATTTTTTGACAAGGAGATTCATTGCTACATTCAAAGCTAAATGCTATCTTCACACAGCGTAAACTAGGTTTAACAATGCAAAACTGCCTCCAGTCTCTCCATAATGAGACGAACAAAATGCCCTTTTGCTGAAAATTTCATTTCTTGGTTCGATCTTCAATATTTTTCATTGCTGACCTCAGTCTGCATTTTTAATCTCAACTCTAATCCATTACAAATTGATGGATTAATACTTCTGACCACACAACAGAGTGTTGGCACACGTCAAAATCACCAGATACTGTATGAACTTTCACATCATCAGCATCTAACTGTCCCTGTCAACGCACATTGCCTCAATGCAGCATTATGGGATTCAGAGAGACAGAGAAGAGAAGGAGAGGAAACAGATTAATGACTGTGACTGATCTTAGATGTATTGCAACAAACTCTCATCTGATACAGTGCGATTAAGAAGAAAGGTTTATCAATGACAGGCAGGGTTGAAACAATAGAGACAAAGGCAGAGATGCTGTAGAGCTACAGAGAGATGATGTTTCTATTCATGATCCATGGAACAAAGACTGTGTTGCAGCTAAGATATTAGTGTTACTGAGACCTGAAGAGAAAGACAAAGGCAGCGCTGCCAAGCCTGCAGCTCTAATCATCTTCTGCTTAAGACCAAAGCAGTGTAGAGAAGTCAGAGCTGCGATCTTGATCAGCTTTGTTTTAAAAACCAAATCCAGTTTTACAGCAAAAAAAAAATCAACAGTACTGGAAGTGAGACTGTTGATACTAAACCACTCTGAGAGTCATTAGACCAAAGACAGCGTAGGAGACAACGTGTTAATGCCGCATCACTGGTCATCAGAGGGACAACAGTGTTAGAGCGCCACAAATCCACCAGGTCAGGTCTGTATTTTTCAGTTTTTCCCCAAAGCGCTCAAAGTCCCTGAATAAAGGCTAAAAGTGTTAAGCTTTGAAATGTTATCCATAAACATTGATGTCAGCATGTTACTAGAGGCAGGATGTTAACAAGTAAATCAGTTCAGGTCTGTCTCCCCCGACTCCCGCTCAGCTGTACTCACATGCTGCAAGCAGACAGGAGGGCTCAACGTCCGCACGATGTGATGCCGGTACGGTGGCTTTCGGGTAAGTGTCTGTGTGTGTGAGAGAGGGGTCTGTGCTGCTCAGAGTCCCGGGATGTAAATGAGAGGGAAAAAAAAACAGACAGAGAGGGAGAGAGAGAGAGAGAGCAGATGTGTGTGTGAAAGAGAGCAATGATGGAGAAGATCTAACGCCAACGTGTGAGAGAGCCAGAACAGAAAGATGGAAATGTGTGTGAAGAAGTGTGTGTAGGTATGCAGCAGCATGTGCCACAGAGAGGAAATGTGTATTTGTGTGTGCGCGTATGTGTGTGTGTGTAAAATCAGTCCAGCGCTGCTCAGCTGCCACAGAAACAACAGATGCTAACTCTCTCTCTCTCTACTACACTCCTCTCTTTCTCTATCTCTCGTTTGCTGGTGCGTTTGTTTGCTCCTCCCCCTCTTTGACAGCAGCTTGCTGTTGGGCGGAGACACACACACACATACGCACACACACACACACACGCAGTCTCCTCAGGTCACTCATGCAGGAAGCTAATGCCAGGCATTGGCATCCTCCTGCCCTACTTTGGCCCAGGGAATCGGTCTGCACGCCACACACACACACACACACACACACACACACGGTAAACCTTGACCAAGCATTTTGAATATTGATTTTTGGAACCTTAATTAACAGCTCAATTTATATATCACCTCAATGGATTTTCCATTCGCTTTATATGGCAACAGACAGGAAAGAGAAGAAAGACCAAAGCGTCTGACTTCATACGTATAAGAATTCAAGTCTTTCTGCTCTGCATGATTTATGTTCATACAGCATGTGTCTCCATCTGTCTCTCACTCTCTCTCCATCTCCAGTTTCTGTCTCTCCATTTTTTAAGACTCATTTTCTGTCTGATATCTGGTTTTCTACTTTCCAGAGTTTCACTTTAAGAAACCTTGTATATAATTGAACAGTGTTGTGCATGAACATGCTTTAAGCGTGTGTTTATTGAACATGCTCATGTTTTTGAAAACTAATGAACATTAACCGTGAAATTAAACTAAATTTTATGGTACCTGGCATGAATGGGACCCACCCTACTCTGCCTCTGACTGGCTTGCACTGATATTCTTACCGTAACCAATCTCACTCCACATACCTAAACCTAAAAAAACAAACCAACGAAGAGTGGGGTGAGTCAAAAAATTGGAATGACAGCATGGGTAGTGCGGTTGGTAATTCAGAGGCAGCTATGAGTATCTGAAGGAATTTTAGGAACAAATCAGTGCAGATTCCAATTGGGAAAAATCATTTTTGTATAAACTGTGTCAGCTGGGTCCGAAAAAACAAGTCTGAGCGGCACATTGAGTTGAAGCATCAGACCAGTCTTGGGAAACATCTGCAAGTGAATGATGATCACCAGAAATCATTAACAAAAGGTCAGACCACAAGCAAACAGCAGAAAGTTCCTCCACCCAAGCCAAACCCACAGTATTTTGTAAAAGACTGTTTCCAGATGAGTGGACAGACTAATTTGAAAAAAATGAACGCGAACAAGTTCATTTTTGGGGACTGTGAACTTCAAAATTGTCTAAATTGTTAACTATGAATGTGAACTAGTCTATTTTAAACTGTGCAAACTGAATTTTAAGATAGCTCCTGTGAAGCGTGAACTTGCACAACACTGTAAATGAAAAATGTTCCTTAAAACATTTGTGTCACATCAAAGTCAGCAGGTTATGCTGCAGGCCTCCGTAATCCAAACAAACACACACTTCTATCTCTGCCTCTTTCTCTGGACGTCAAACTCCCCACTGGTGATACAGCAACACACATCAAAATCGCCAGATGTGAAGTTTCACATTATCAGCATCTAACTGCCTCTGTCAACACACATCACCTCAGTGCAGCATTATCAGATTAAGAGCCAGAGAGAGATACAGAGAGATGGAGGGAGAAAACAAGACATAATGGAGAGACGGGAAAAGGGTAGAAGGGAGGATGAGACGGGGGGAGGGGTGATGACAGAGACAAATGGCTCTGGGGCTCATATTCCCTCCTTCCCTGCTTCCTTCATTTACCTCTCCTCTCCCTAGAGGAGCATTGTTCCTCCATTCAGCAGCTGGCAGAGACCTTCTCTGCATTGTGCAGCTTCGCTGCTATCCAACAGAGAACCACTGGAGACAGACAGCACTCATAGGCTTGTGTGCATTGCACCAATATTTTCCTTTCAGATCACCTCTTCTAATATTGAATCAGAGCCCAATTTAAATAAACCTTGCTCAAGTGTAAGTAGCGCTACAAGTAAATACATGAATTGTAGATAAGCCATACTTTCTTGCCTTATTTACTTTCCTGCAGCAAGGTGCATGGATTTTATGTCTTATTTCATCATTATTGCTTTAATATCTTTTCTTTTTATGGCTCATGATACATTTAAAAGTATTCAGTGGACTGCTTGACCATTGGTAGAGTTACAGTGCAATGTTTTTATGAGTGAGCCTCATTTTTGTGTCTAATGAAGGCGATACCTGCCGCTAATTCCACACTGTTCTTCTGATGGGCAGTTGGTGGCAGTAAAGTGCAGAAGCGATGTGTCAGTGACGAAGAAGACTGCAACAGTGACGCACATTTGATACAGATAAAAGTCTGTGGTGGCATTATGTGGGCTATACTGTACTAAATGTATTAAAAGGAGTCTGCAAATGATCACAATCCTCCTGTTAAACAACCTTCCTGCATTTGTGTACATACTCTCATGTCTGATCAGTTGAATTAAAGAAAAAAACCCTTTTACCTGGTAAAACTGTACAAGAATCAGTATGAAACACAGTCTCTAAAAATAGCAGCGCTGGAAGAGGCTCATCTATAATTGATATGATACAGTACAGTAATCCATATTGGTATTGATTAACTGAATCAGATTGCAGGGGAGGTAAGAGGAGAGAACAAGAAAGAGGAAAAAAAGAGAGCAGTGTCTTATATTATTTTACAGAATTAAAGAATAAATGTAAATATAAAACACAAACTGATAAATGTGTTTCATCTCTGGCAGCTAATAAAAGCGTGACAGTGACGCAGCAACACGCTGCAAGTCAGTGACCTTCTTGTTACAAGTGACAGCTCAAATCCCCCAAATCACACATGGTGGGCGATGAGTCAGACCATTACCACAGACACCAGTAACACTGGGGAGGAGAGGAGGAGCTGACAGGTGGAAAGGAAGGAAAGGGAAGAAGGAAAAGGAAGGAAACTGAGCGAAGGAAAAAGAACAGAGGGATAACGTGAAGTGGGAAAAGAAAGGAAAGCAGCCTACTGTGTGTATTCAGCGGATAATATTCCCACAACTTTGTGTCGGAAAGCAAAGAGATAGAGTTGCTGTTAATCTTCTACTTAAGTGGTACATGACACACTCACACACACACACACACACAAAGTGCAATAAGCAGGCTAAGAGAAGTAAGATAATCCTCTCTGCATCACCTCAGTATTACTGCTGACAGACATCGCCTCTGAGTGTGTGTGTGTGTGTGTGTGTGTGTGCAGTGTTGTATGTGTGTGACAGTGTGTGTCTGTGACAGTTGTGTGTAATCCCAGTCACTAATACTGCTGTCAACCTGCAGGACTTACCAGTCCCACATCAGGAAACTTACGGCACAGGAGGAGATCATGCTTTGAGGTCAACACTGCCACATTTTGGTGTTTTTAATGAACATCCAGATCTTTTTCTGAACAGCACAAACAATAATTGTGCTGAGTATTCGAGAACTGAATACTGACGCAAGATACAAAGCAGCCTGAGTGGCATTTATTTAGGATTTAACATGCTACATACTTACAGCTTTTCTCCCTCTTACACTGCATTTATGCTTCATGCTGTTATACACTGTATGTCTACTCTGTTCATTCATATATGATTTTATATTTTGAAAAAGCTTTGTTGTTTTAATAGTGTGCAAATCATTATCTTGTCATGTCATTATCTTCATAACATAATGCTACTTGCAGGCGACGTGGCTGCAAAAATGAGGACAGATTTTCATAAACTGGTTTCTTTCAGAGTGGAAATTTGGACAATAACTTACTACAGTTACTACTGTAACTGTAGCTACTGTAAGCACATTACAAACACTTATTGATAATGCCGATTATCATGATAATCACTGAAATTGGAATATTATATAAACTTAGCATACAAATGTATCCCTGAATATCTATACGGTCAACTGTTAAGTTAAGGAGCTAATGAAAAATTATGTTTTTGTCTGATGATTATTTTGTAAGAAAATCTAATTTGTTGATCCTGATTCCCTACAATACACTTCAAGCGAATTGCGTTCTTTACCAAATAACATCTTACAAAAAAAATCCGACAGATGGGGATTTTGGGAGAAAGTCCGGTCAAACAGCCTTCCCTGGCCAAAGGCTTATGAATTTGGGGACAAACACTTTGGAGCCACAGGTCTGATATACAAAATTGGCTTAAAATAGCATGAAACGTGACGAGGGACGTCGGCAGGACTAACGCAGCGTGAAGACTTTTCACAGGCAAACACGCTCCATCTGCTGTACTTCAAATAAACACAGATCTATATCTGCTGCATCAGCTTAAACCAAGCGTGTCGCTGCTCAAGCTAGCACACACGCACACACCATGAGAAGCTCAGCTCTGTGCCGAGCTGTGTTGTGTTTGGCTACACTGGATACTCTATTTAATATAAATAACAGGAGGAGACCTGCACACACACAGTGAGAGAGACACTTTTCCTCTCCTGCTGGAGGTCATTATAAGTTCCCCCTTCATTGGCAGGAAGTGTGTGTGTGAAACAGAGGGAGCACTGCTGGTCACCACATGCTATCACCACGGGAACGGGACAAACATGGTCCTCAGATGGACACACAGGCACACACAGGGGCGCATGCGCGCACACACACACACACACACACACACACTCAGCACAGTCACACACCCACACACACACACACACACACACACAGTACTGACCAAAGCCCAGCATGGACAGAAGGTTTGATATAGAGTTTATTCAACAGTCACTAATGAGAGTCACGACACACACACACACACACACGCCGATCTTTGACTAACTGATCCTTTTTGAGGGTCAACATGTGAGTAAAACCCTTAAATGCTGCAGTACACATAGTTTCTTGAATGCTGAGCAGGAAAAAACTTGAGCATTAAAACTACAGCACAGTCGGTTCTTAGTGAGTCCAGCTGGCCCACCTCTGATACCTACTATGTGTTGTCACTCCCAACATAACACCGAAAAATGCCAAAACAGAGCTGGACCAAGCAAACCAGCTGACCATTGAACCGTTTTGATGCTCAAACAGTTTTACTTTTGATGTTTTAAAAGGACACCAAACATCATGCGTATAAGTGAAAAGTGGGCTGTTTGCTCCTTTGTGGAGGAGGACAGCTTCCAATGGTGATGCACAATCATGGCACAAAACTATCTATAGAAACATTTTCAATCCATTTTAGTAGTTTGGTTGACTAATAGCCAGCCAGCAGCCAGCTACACAAAAGCAACAGACTTTGAAAAGCCACACTGTCTTTCCTGCCAAAGTCTCCTTCTTACCTAACCTAAAAACATGGTAAATGGTAAAAGGACCGCATTTACTTTTTTATTTACTAGTGTTACCGATGACTCAAAGCGCTTTACAACGCAGGCCAACATTCACCCATTCACCACAGATTCATACACTGGTGACATAGGACTACCATGTGAGGTGCCACCAGCCCATCAGGAGCGATAACCATTCACATGCACACTCACACACCGATGGCACAGCTATCAGGAACGAGTTGTGGTTCAGGACAGAGCAGAAGAACACTTCAAAATGTCCTGCCCCATAAACACATACATTTATAAATGATTAGTTTTATACATTTCGACTGCAAAAAGTTACAACTAAGTGTGATTTCAGTTGGACTCCTTTGAAGCCTCTATGTGGTGAGTTTCTGATCCTGTTCAGACCTTTATTCCTTCAAGCCTTTTTGAGATCGTAGGGTGCTGTCCATGGTGCTGATCCAACTTAACGCTCTAGACACAAGCCAGCTCCTACAAAAAGCAGTGATGTTCTTGCAGTTTTTTTCTTTATTTCTATAACATAAGCACGGTGCTCTCTGTAGACTACTTAGGTTAGACAAACACCAGTGAGTCAGTTTTCAGTTATCTTGGTGTACCATCTTCAAAGAGACATCCTGAGTGCCTGCATGTGGTCTTTCCTTGTCTTAGACTGAAGCATTTCTAAGGCTTTTTAATGACTCAAATGTCTCTGGGCTGCACTTGATAAAACCAACACTCTCCCAGTGATCAGTGGGACAGTTTACCATCTAAACAAGTTCTGCTCACAGTTGACAAAATACATAATACATCTGATGTATGACTAAAGAATGTGAAGGGAATATACTGCAGTTACTGCTACTATATCGACAACATTAGACTTTATTTTAAGTGCAAAACTGTGACATTGCTGCTTAGAATAGCAAAAAAAGCTTCCATGAACAGGTTGTAGCTATCGAATCTCTAATGGAGCAAATAAAATGTCACAGACCTACTGCATCAATGCTACCAGATTGATTTCCTATATTTAGTTTCGGCCACAGTCATGATGGTTCGACCCAAGCACCTTGAGCCTGGTGTTTCCTTCTTTTTCAGTATCAGTTTAACCTCAACGTCCTCACAAAGACAAAACAACCTTCGTTTGGGATCTATATTTAAACACACTTTCCCTTTTGAAATTAGAATTCATAATTCATATATCATGGCTTTCATAATGATGTATGAGTTATATCCCTACGCTGCTTCCATAATCTTCCAATACATTTGCATAATGTCGGTGCTGGGGAACTTCATTATGTTCTGACAGTGTCTTTCACATCTTAATGTATTTTGCCCTTCATTTCCTCCTCAGACTTTTTAAGGGCCTCTGATCCCGTGTATCATACTGTGGTCTTGTATATAACAATACTTTCCTGGATCTTCTCTCCATGGATGTCACATATACAAGCAGACCACACACACGCACACACACACGCACGCACGCACGCACGCACGCACGCACGCACGCACACAGAATCTCTTCAGGTAAACACATTTTTGAGGTGACTCACAGGGAACCTGACGCTGTGTAACTGTGTGTGTGTTTGTTTGTGTTATTCTCAGGTCCCCCACCATGACAGCATCCCAATCAGCACTTATAACCTGGTTTCCTAGGTTACGGCCATCTCAGTCACTCCCACTAAACAAACATCCAGGATGGTGCTTGCTGGTCTGTCAGTGTGTGTGTGTGTGTACGCTACCAAATAGTGATTTTCCAAAACCTCAGTACACAAAAGCATGATCAATGTCTTGTTTTCATTAATTACTATTAAGCAACTATTCTGAACAGTGAACCACAGCATAATAATAACTACCAATAACTAAAAAAATAATTGGTGTATCATGGTATGTCATCCCTGCTTTCATCTAAAATGGAAATTAAGTTGCATGTAGCATTTTTTTTCTATGCCCAAAAATAATGCACGTTGTTTATGCCTTTAAAACAAAAAACACCTAGTTAATTTTTGGCATTTTCTGCAGAGTGGAGAATTGCAACTGTATGTGGGAGAGGGAGAACATATATTTTCTTAACTTTGACTTTGAATGATTAAGATTAACTAAAAGAAATTCTTCACTTTCTCAGAAAGTCAAAGACAACATTTAGCCTACTATCTTGTGCGACGTCTGGACCAATCACACCAGGCCAGGCTGGCTGCAAATGCATTTATTACCGACACTATAAGAGCCTAGAAAACAATGTCGGCAAGATGGGAGGTTGAGCTGAAAGTTCCTGCCTGACTTGACTGTCTCTATACGAAAGCACAGACCACTTCTGTTGAGACAAGCTTAAGAATTGACAGCACAGTGCGTCACTCTCTCTCTTGTCTGAAGTCAATGTAGCTCGCCCAGCAGTCCATCTCTCTCTCTCTCCCAGCAGTCAACTTCAACAAATAATAATTCAGCCAGATCATCCAAACAAGATGGCATTTAAATAGAATTAAAATGTCACCGTTCTAAATGAATAGAGGTATTGGTCTACACAATCCACAGCAACAAATGCCAGACACTATGCGTCATTTTCACACGGTTTAAGCAATATACCCAGATGTGCCACTTGTATTAAATACAAAATGTGGTAAATAATAAGCTACCTCGACATTGAAAATGTTTTAGAAAACAATTAAAGAAGTGTCATAATCAAACAGATGTTGCTTCCACAGCATGATATCAGTCACTTGTTTTAGTTAGACTACCAGCTGGAAACTGTCAAGACAAACAGCGTTAACTTCTGCAATTAAAAGGCCCAGCCAAAATTACTTCAACCAATCAAAAAATGAAATTCTGGGGCTATGGCTGACTGTGTCTACAGTACACTGCCAGAAATATTCAAGAAGATGAATAAAGAGGAGGGGGAGGAGAAGAAGAAAAAGAGGAAAGAAAAGGAGAAGCAGAAGAAGCAGAAGAAGAAGAAGAAGGTCCACAACTTCACTACAAGAGTAACTCAGCACATCTTTACTGATGGGTGTGGTCAGAAGTGGGCTCTGCACAGTAAACACACCCAACAGTGCACCTGTGCATCACTGCAGCAAGTTAAACCACTGGAGGTCAGCAAAGATCTGCACTTCATAAAATCTGCTCTGTAGCAACTGCATTTACTTCTGCATGAATCTGTACATGAGATGGTGGTAACACATTGTGTTTATCGGCAGCACTCACCCTCAGGTCTGTACTGTGCTACTATGGTAACCGTTTGTCCTGCGTTCTTCAGAGCGGCGGCTGCCTGCTCATGTGTTGCACTGGACAGGTCCACACCATTCACCTAACACACACGCAAAAACACACAATTAGAGGCAATGCCTTTGGTCAATATGAATAAATGTATAGTGAGAAGAACACTGTACATCTTGGTTAGTCAATACCTCGCAAGTGACCAGTCTTGTGTATGTGTTTACTTTGTGCCGAATGGTTTTAATGCATAAAATCATTTCATGTCAGCACTTGCATCATAATACAGTCACAGCCATTCTGAAGTGATTTTCAGTGCCTCTGCAGTCTGATGACTAAATCCTGTTTGAATCCTGTCTGAAGAAAATTCAAGCCATCCCACATATCAGCCATAAGTGGTGACCGACTGACTGACTGGTACTGTGCAAAGAAAACGATGCCAGTTCACCGAACTGTCTCTTTAAGTTGAGATTACTGTAGATGACATGAATGAATGCAAAAGCTATTATTATCGCTTTGTTTATAGTTATTCTTATAGTTGTATAGTATGACTCCACATTAATAACATTCATGGAAAAGCACAGAAAGTCGAGGTTCTGGGGGAAATTAATAACAGCAGCATTTGAGTTATCAATGATAGTAATGGTGACAGTACTTGTGTTGTATATCTGTGTGCACTGTTTGTAACAGGTCCTAGCACATACCGACAGGATGCGGTCTCCCTTTCGTAGCTCCCCACAAAGATCTGCTGGACCTCCAGCAAGAATGAAGGAGATGAAGATTCCCTCTCCATCCTCCCCTCCAACTATGTTAAAACCAAGACCCGTGGAACCCCGCTGGAGCACCACCCGCCTAGGTTCCCTGGAGGTATCACAAATTAAACACACACACTAAGCATTAGGGTGAAAGATGATGATATCCAACTTATTAGCATAAAATCATTACGTAGTTCAGTTTTGTAGGCATCTTAACGTATGATTACATTTCATCAAACAGTTACAACTTAAACAGCAAGTGTTGATTTTTTAAATGATTAAAGCTCAAGTTTAAGAACCAGTGACAGGATGAGAACATGGATAATTCAATATTTTATACTTACAACATAACTACAAAAGTCTTGAGCGTGTGTATACAGTATATTCTCCTGCTGCATCTCAGTGGGAGGATAATTCACCATGATGACCAGCAGATGTCAGTACTGCACTGTCTCTGTTCTGCTGCACCACCACAGTTAGTGCTGGTAGTGGTACTGTACCTAACTCGAAATTTCAGCATAAATTGACTGTGTTTGGACGGTGGGAGTAGACAAGAGCACTTGCAGGAAATCCAAGGCAACAAGAGCAAAACTAAATACATGTTCAAGACAGACATGTGAGGAAACCACAACCTTCATGTCATCCTTATAATTCTGTATGAAAACAATCATAATTAGTCCAAGATTCCATGAGTTGAAGAGCTGTTAGTGAGTTATTAGTCAACTGGTAGATCAGTTTCCAGATGAGACAGGTCCACATTAAACACTGTTTCTTTGTCAGTGTCAGTGAGTTGCATGGAGTGTGGTGCAGTACACAGATATTAAATTTGGGAAAATGAGAGCTACAGTGATCAGTCTCGATAGATACAATGATTTGAGGTATTGGCACTGGTAGAGAGAAAAGGTTGAATCGGTGCATCCCCCGTACTACAGCACAAATGAATAAATCATCACATCTTTGCTTTGAAATCACCTGCTTAGAGAGGAAGCAGATGTTCTTAGAATTTGCACACTCAGAAGACATCTATTAAAGCCATAATCCTCTATTTGCATGAGAAACTAATCAGAGAGAGAAAGAGACGACAGAGAGACTAAAGGAAGGGTACAAATACAGAGGGAAAAAGAAGAGCAGATGTCAAAATGACCATTTGCAGTCAGTCTGAGGCTTATCAGATTTATTATAATCAATGCGCTATGATTGGCCCAAAGGTTCATGACGAAATGAGTCATATTCTGGTAACCACGGTGACGCCAGTTGAGTGACGCGGGCTGTGATAGGCTGTAATCCGTCCATTAAAATGGATTAAAGACAGTAGAGCAGCGCTGCGAGTGTATCTGTGTGTGTGTATGTCTTTGCGTGTACATATGTGTCCCTGAGTTTACATGCCAGACAAAACTCGCACTGCCATCTGCCTTTCCCTGCCAAACACACGCACTCACACACAGTCAAACACATACAGCAGCGGGCGAGCAGGCGGGGACAGAGGTCACTCAGTGTATTTTGGGCTCTCTAGGACTCTGTTTCCCAATCTGTTGTCGTGGACCTCTGTGAGGGCCACATAAAACCTCAGAGGGGGACATGAGACGAGCAGTAAAGGAGAAGAGGTTTATATAGAATTAATAAAAATGATATATACTGTAATGGATAGAATTTTTAAATATAATTCAAATATCATCATATTCATTAACCAATTGGCACTCTAATGAAATTCAACAGGAGCCCAACTGTCAAAAATACACTACTTGTTTAGTAATATGATGGAAACAATAAGACAACTTTTAGTTTAAGATAATAATAACGTCTTAAGGGCAGATTATCAGACTACAGTATTTATTTTCTAACCGCCTGTTCCACCATCTTTTCTGAAACTAGAGTATTTGATGTTTGTACTGAGTGTAACATTCAAGCCTGAGCCATCTTCTAATATAACAGTACAGCAAGTCTTGATGGAAATACAGATTTCTAGATCAGAAAATCAGAGAAACATAACCATGCACAGGTCTCACCTGGGCATGTCGTCGTCTCCAGTCACGGCCCTGGGCAGCGGTGAGTACCTGGGCGTGGTCAATGGGGCGGGGCTTACAGACTGGCTGCCGCTCATGTAGGGGCTTATGTGGTTGTCTTGATGTGGTGAGTACGCTGCAGGAACACACACATTTAAAAAAAAGTTTTTGTCATACATGAAACATCGCTTCATTGATGTCTTTCTAAAGGCTGGACATGTACTTACATGTATGGTTTTGACTTTGAAATTGAATTTTGAATTGTAATCCCACAATCAATCATGGCTCAAACTGTATCTTCATCCAATCAGTCAAAACTGATGATGTACTGTGTATAATTGAAGATATGTTTAGAGACGGTGGTGTGATACATGCTGTTTGGTAACGTGTTAGATTCAGAGCGGTGATGATGTGATTGATAATATGCTGATTTGGAGAGGTGACAAGTGGCTGTAATCCAGTGGACCAAATTTACCCAGTCTGATTATCAGACTGTTATATAACACAGCTAAAACTGTCTGGTTGCTGTCATCTTTGTATGTCTCTGACCACAATGTTTCTGACCAGCTTAAATGGCTTGAAAACACAGCAGATTTTCTCGACAACGTAACTAGTGTAAAACATTTTCATGGCTCGATACCACCAGAAGAAACACAACAGTCCCCTGAGGTATTCAGTCTTGATGTGGAAATCTATGGTAAGGTCTATTAACCACTTCTCCGAGAGTAATAAACGCTATCATGATGAGAATTTCACAGTGAGGGAAATTTTACACCTTTTACCCTCGAAGCTATTCGGATGACTTGATACTATTCTGACACAGCTTGGGGTGAGTTTTGTGACGTCTACATTCGATTCAGCCACTGACTGAGCTGCTACTCACCCATGGGGGGTCTTTTCCATCACCACTGACAACAGCACAGTCATTTGAAAGCACAGCTAATTACAAAAACCCAAAAAACACACCATGTCTTCTTTTACTTTCCCTTTCCTGGTCTTGCTTCTTAGTCTAGCACAATGAAGTAAATCTGATGAGGCACATAAATATATGTTCGTTAATATCTATCAGCTACTGAACACGTTGCTTTGATAGGTTGCTTGTAATGATGGTGGTCTGGGAATTAGAGATTACTGTTGTGTTTAGTTGAAAGGTTAATTTGCATAAACAGATATCTCTCATTTATTTTCATGAATCATGTTTTTTGGGCACTCAGGGGAATATCAGTCAAACTGATGTTTGATGTTTTGATTAGATATTTCTTTATTTTCATAAATCATGTATCTTTTACTGTACCCTCAGGGGAAGATCAGTCAAATGTGCATTGGTTTATTCATTTTAAGAATGGCGTTTATCTGTTTTTGTAAATTAACTCATACAATCTAATAGGAGCCTCTGCAAAAAAAGCTTCATCGTAGATGGGTGCATTTTTATAAACCCACCCAAAGCAAAAATCTCCACCATCAGCTTTGTTCCTTGCTGTTCTTTATAGTTCAACACCATCTGGCCCTAAAATGCTTCATTTTCTTGGCTGCAATGATGTGTGCTACATCCACCAGAACACGGCTTCACTGCAAGCTGTGTCTGATGTTCTGGATAAAAGTGAGACATGAACCATGAGCCGAATTGTTGCATTATGGTATAAGTCTCAGGTGTACGTGTACTTACAATTAGTGACGTCGGGTGGAGGGAAGTTGTCATTGATAAAAAGGGAGGTGTGTTTGGCCACACGGAGGTAAACGACGTCAGGAGTCGACTTCAGGGCAGCCACTGCATCCTCATGAGTTACCTCCTCCAAACAGGAAGCGTTAACCTGAAGCCATACGGAGACATATACTGTATTATAGTATTGTCACCATATCCGACTGCAGCAAAAACATTCTGGTCTTATTAAGGGCAGATCATTTCATATTTGGTGTTACTCAGGGATATTTTTGTGATTCACAGCATGCTGTACTTGATGCTATGGATGGTGTTAAGGGATATTCATTACATATATGTGGCCAGCAAACCTAAATTCATATTCTAATCTGAAAGTTGTTCAAGCAAACTTCATTGGTGTTGCATTTCATTTGAGTGTTGAACAAATTGTGTCGTCATGTGAATCTATAAAAGTTTGCTTTGATGTGGACTGCAGGCTGCAGTACGTATTGGACCTGAGAGCATTTGCATAAGTGCAGAGAAGAAGAAAGAAGAGTGAGGACGAATTAAAAAGAATAAAAAGGTCTTCATTACAGCAACAAGTTTGTCCCCTATCTGTAGCCGTCCGTCTTTGTGTGCAGCCCCTCCCTCGATGATCTTGGTCACGTAGATACTGTTGTCGCCCGGGACATGTTGGTTTCCGACTCCACCTGCTATACTGAATCCTAAACCTGAAAGAAAACATCAGCAGCTCATATTTCTGACTTCTGGCTTTCCCGAGGATTGTCTTAATGTTAGACTTTCATTTGCTGCAGTGCTGCATTTTCTCATTTTCCCCCTTGAGCCCTTCTACCAGTTCTGATAGCCGATACAATTTAATTACAGGGTCGTAATCAAAAGAGAAATAAACTATACCTTCTCACATATTTCTCATTTCAGGTGTGTTAATTCCTCTGTTAATCTTTTTTTATATATATATTACTGTTCCTGTGCTGCTGAAACATGCTGCTTCTCAGCAGAAATCAGAAAATTGTGCCTCATCATACCTTCAGGCACCAGTTGATGTCTGTACATCCTTGTTTCTGTATTATGCAGACAGGAAGTAGTACGTTTCTTACAGACTCTGTCGTCTGTTCTTTTTACCATCGTAGTATTTTCTCACCTTTAGGCCCTTTGACCAGCTTGATATCCATGATTCTCTCAGTGAGGCTCCTCCGGCGTCTTATGCATAGCCTGACCAGACCTCCCGCCTCCTTCAGCGCCTCCACAGCCCCGCTGTGGGTCACCTCCCTGACATCTGCCTCATTTACCCGGACTATACAGTCATTCACCCTGCACAGCAAAGTCACATACAGTAAAGACACAATTTAAATATGATGAAGACAAATGATACACACACATTGTTCACAATGAAACTTTGAGGCAAGTTGGAAGAAAGCAAAAAGGTAAAAAGCTGCTGTCAACATATTTCAGCTGTTTGGCTTCTTTCCTATCTAATGTTGAATTAAGGCAAAAGACAGTTGACTGAGCATGTGTGCTGCTGTGTTTTCTGCCTACAGTTAGGCTCATCTATATGAAATTCCTGGTTCAGTCACATAAATAAGGTGTCAGTGCCTGAGGAGCTCATAGCTTCTGGAAAAATGTAGCTACTGATCCAATTTCCACTGCCAGATTTTTCTACTGTGCTGTATATGATGGAATGTTCGTCAGCTTGGATGTATTCACTCGTTTGTTATCGGTGTTCAGTAAAGCTGTACTTGCACTGTGAATATAACATCCTTTCACTCACTCATATTGTGAGGATTTGCCTCCTATTCGGTGACAAAAAGCTGGTCCCAACAAAGTAAAACATTCTATTGTCTTTTTTGTATTATTTCATTTATTGTAGTTCCTTGCTGATTTACTGTCATATGTTTTTTTGGCTATCTATAGGAAAACAGGCAGAAAGAGGTCAGAAGTACAGTTTGGTTGGGGTTAGGTTTACACATACAAAGACAAGGCTTCATCCTCACAGTTAACAAAAACACGTGCTATGGTGTGTGTTTATGTGCTCTAAATTCTTTGATTATATGTATACATGTACTAAAAGAACGTACATGCATGTGTTATTCCAGTGTGAGTGTGGTGTGTGTGTGCGTGTGTTTGTGTACCTGAGTCGTCCATTCTGGGCTGCAGCCCCTCCAGGTATAATCTTGGTGATGAAGATTGAGGGGTCTTCTCCGATGTGAGGGTTATCAGTCCCTCCAGCGATACTGAAGCCCAGACCTGAGTTACCCTACACATACACACAGACACGCAGAGTGTGTTTTGAAGGGAAAAATAAATGCCATTTGATATTTTGAAATGCTTTTTAGCAATTAATAAAGATTATAATGGAAAGGTCACCCAGATAATCCCGGGTAGTTTATATAAAAAGGCGAACTGGAATCGTTCGAAACCAAAAAGCCAAAAAGTTTATCACGTCAACAAACAATATGTAATCCAACTCTCATAATCACTTTTTACCAAATGACACATAATAGACCACCTCTGTTAGTTGAAGACATTAGCTGATGGCAGCCATTGCTCTGGGTTTGTCTCACTCTCTCATGCTTTGTCACCGGGTTTAAAGCTACTGTAATATCTGTGCCTGTGTTTGCGTGTAAGTCCGTAGTGTCTTTAAAGCAGATCCCGTCAAGCAGACAGAACCAGGTCACAAGAGAACAGAGAGAGAGAGAGAGAGAGCCCCGGGGTGGCACAAAGGGGAATATAAGGGGGGGGGGGGGGGGGGGGGGGTGGTATAAGGAAAAAGAAAGTTGGGAAGGATGGACAAGGAATAGAGAGGATGGGGAAATAGTGTCAGCAGAGCTGCACCGATGGTGGAACTGAGGGAAGGAAAAGCAGAATGATGAGAATAATCTTTCTGGTTTCATAAATGATTGATGACTAATGGGTTTTTTTTTGGTCTCCCATAATTTTTTTTTTTGCTGAATTAGAGAACATTAGAAAATCAAGCAGTAACTTGTGCAAGCATATAAAATCACTTGTAGCAAGTCTTCAGTGAGAGGTAGAGGTAAATAACACCTCAGTCTATCAAAACACTGTTTTTTTTCCACATAGAACATCACATTGCCATTGAATTTACCCCAGTGTCTTACAGCTTATGACTATGTTGACCCTTCATTTCCTCTAAGATGTTTGGCAGTCTAAAGTGGTGGTGAAAGTAAGTCTGTTACATTTAGCCTTGACTTGACCATTGTCTAAGCACTGTGAGAACTATTCACGACAACCGCAGTCAAAACTTTAAAAAGAGCTTAAAGATAGCGAAATCAGCTCACTCAAATGTACACAAATGGCCTGTTTCTAACTGACTTGCTGGAATCTCGCAGAGGAAATATTTTCAGTCTTTTCACACCTTCTCAGTCTTTGTTTGCATGTTTTTGTCTCAGCACAGGTTCCACTCGTCCTAGTTTAAAACACGCTCCAAATCATTTCTGCTCTCGACAGCATAAAATTTTTTTTTTGTTCAGGGAGAACAGGGCTCAGTCTGAACACGTGGAGATACCGTCACCAAGAGATTGGTGTGACAGTACATTTACAGTGTGTATAATGAGGCAGGCATGTTGGTGGTGTGTTTTCATGCTTTTACCCGCTCCAACGCGATTTCCTCATACTCATAGTCTGCTTCTGTTCCATTGACCTGTCAGAGAGGAAGAGAAGAGAAGAGTGTCAATTGAGAGCAAACACTGGAAGCTGTTTTCCCGTAATGAACGCTAAAATGCTCATCTTAGTTTACAGGAAAGCTTTTCACATTCATAATTTAGATTCAGTGTTTTTATCCGTGTCTCGTCGGTTGCTAATGGCAGGTACACCACCCTGTTGTGTTGCATTAAACCTTCATGTTTATCACAGCTTCGTCATGTTTCTCATTGATTTGGCGCTACATGTATCTGCACTGAATATTCTGTGTCAGCATATATGCCACGACTGATCAGCAGTGGTGGAGGAACAAAAAGTACTAAAACCATTCTGTAAAAATACTCTTTGCTGCACTGAAAATGTTACTTAAAGGATAACTTTCGTTTTTACAACCTGGACCTTATTTGTAGCATTAAATACGACCATTTAGACACCCAGACACCTTGGCATTGGTGGTATTTGGAGTCGTTTTGAAGAAATTAGCCCCAGAGGAGCGGCGCGTATATCCGTATAATGCGAGTTCTCGGGGCATCCATGCGCAGCCTCTATATAACACATAATCTGCGGCGAAACTCTTGTTATGATATGCTGGTGCTATTCCCCTCTGAGCCGGCGGTCAGCCAGTTTAGCTGTAGTTTGGCACAGCTATGGTTCGTTATTGCGGAACCACAGGCTCAGAGGGGAATAGCACCAGCATATCATAACAAAATATTGGAATATGAACGAGTTTCGCCGCAGATTATCCGTTTATAGAGGCTACGCACGGATGCCCCGAGTACTCGCATTATATGGATATACACGCCGCTCCTCTGGGGCTAATTTCTTCAAAACGACTCCAAATGCCACCAAAGTTGTCTGGGTGAGTAAATGGGCGTAATTAATGCTACAAATAAAGTCCAGGTTGTAAAAAACGAAAGTTATCCTTTAAGTAAAAGTATGTGAATATTATCATGAAAATATACTTAAAGTACTACAAGTAAAAACATTTGATGCAGGATAATGTATAAGATGTATGTAGATTATATCATAAGATTATTATTATGCATGAAAATAAAAGCAGAATTTTAAAAGTGATACTTTTGTCCAATCAATAGACCACACCTCCAACTTATTGAAAATACACTAAAATAATTAAAATAATTAAAAGGCAAAGCAGCAAATCCTCACAAGTGAGAAGCTGGAACCATGAAATGTTTCGAGAAAACAATTAGCAAAACAGTTGCCAGTTTTCTATTAACTGACTAACTGTTTCAGCTGTACATCTTCATTTCATTCATTTTCAACTAGTAGCTGAAGCTACAAGCTACAGAAGTACAAGTACCTCAGATTTGTATGCAAGTGTGGTATTTAGTTTAATTTCACCTCCATCTATTCATGCTTTGAGTTGAGGGCTCTTACTAAGTGTGTGTGCTAATCATGTGATCATTAACTCACTCATCAGGTACAACAAACTGTGACAAATGTCAGTTCTAGAAAGGCGAAATTAGACATTTGATCGTTTATGAATGACGCATGAATCCCAGAGATTAAACTGGTAATGCGTACTTAATGATGATGTATCTCTGATGTCATATTTAAGAACATCCCTGGTGAATTACCCATGGGCCAATCACACTGCTCAGCCAGGACTGCGTGTACTATAAAACATATTAAGGTCTGTATTTCCTGACTGAATGAACAGCACATGGAATTAAATCTGATCCGAGCAGACTATTACATATTTTGTGCTCCTCTCTGTTCATACTGGGAGATCTTGTTCCTGCTATAGCTGCTGCAGGCAGGCAGGCTTGCGCACACACACACACACACACACACACACACACACACACACACAGTGGTCGAGTGGCATCCCAATGGCCCATGTAATCCCCTTGGCTGTAATCTGTGTCTCTGTGCAGTCAGATTAGTTTAGATTTTGAATTTCTGTCGTTTCAAACAGAGGGCACAATCTTCCATCGGCCGCCGTGTACAGTGTGCTATCACCTACCATACACTGGTTAAAGGCTCCATGAATTTACTTTAATCATAAAATACCTGATTATTCTGGAAAACTGAGGACAATAAGGCTTCAACAAAGCCGGACGTCCCAATCCCTGTGAAATGGCTCCCTTTATTATTTAAATAAAGCTTGACGAACTTAGCTTTTTTACCAGTGACATTTTTAGAAGATTAGTTATAGTCTCTACTTCCTATAGGTACAGTAGGTAGAAATGGCCTTGTGCATCTGCAGTTTGCATTTATTTACCTCTTTAAAAAGGGTCGACATACTGCCTAAGCCTCATTTTCAGCAACAAAAAAACTACATTTGCTTTGAGAAGAGTCATAAGCAATTAAAGTAAACTTTTTTTTCCCTGAATTTGTTACATGCATGAATCACATTTCTTTGGAGGAGAATAGTCAGCAATCACATCAGTGAAATATTTAGTGAAATCTGCGTGAGAGAAATCTTTTTCTCTCTCTCTGTGTTACATTCCAGGCAGTTCAGCAGGGAGTAATTCCACAGTAATTACATAATAAACTTATCTAACAATAACAGACACTGATTCTCTGTGGCAGCTGGCTACCAGTAAAATGACATCTGGATCCATCTAATTCTGGACTGAGCTTTGTGTCTGAATCCAGGATGCTGTTATCAGAAACACTGAACTTACTGACTTACTGAGCATTTTTAGCAGAAGCTCCAAAAGGTGTTGCAGAACCTTTTGGAAGTAAAATAACATGATACAACTATTTACAAAGCCACACAATTATTGCAGATACTGCATTTCATGTGGAAATAGGTCAACCTTAAATAGCCATTCGTTGTAAGGTGGCGTGTTGAATTTTCTTTTCTCAAGAAACTTTTCAGAGACACTTAAAGATTAAAATCACATGAAATCCAGATTTGGAGATGTCACAGTATCAGCAGGGTGCAGCTGGATTACGAATTAGGCATCATTGACACATTATTTGAGGCAGTACTCACATATGGGGGGGTGTCGACGCTGTCGGTGTTGACCACCACTGGAGGGGGGTTGGCCTGCAAGAGAGAACAGCAACCTTATTAAAAACTTGTAATTTGATGGATATTAACATGAAACTGAAGACATATAGTATTTCACCAAGACTGCTGACGATGAAACGGAAGACTTAACACGCATAAACACACATACATGGAGATCTGTGCTGTTGACTTACTCGTCTCATGTTTTGGTAGAGCATGCTGAGTACATCTGCTACAGATTACCACCACGGAGCGACAGCATACACCGCATGACATACTGCACAACCCTTATATTGGACGATGCTAATGTACTACACTGCAAACCACGCTGTAACCTAACAGACAGTTTTCTAAAACTCTGTTACTGCACCACAAAGTACTGCATCACAATATCCTGTTCTATTACATTTTCAGTTGTACTCTGAAAGCCTGTAGGATATTGTACTCTACGACTCGGTACTCTCTGTCATATTGTATGTCATCTGCATTACGGCCTGGTTCAGTCCAGCACGGCACAGCTAGGGTTAAAGCAGCAGCAGATGATTGACATGATCTTTCCTCTTGCTTCCTACACAAGCACAGTAAATGCCAAACTTGACACTAGCTAATAAATAGCCACAAGGTGTCTTTTTCTCCTTGTATTTGCGAGGGGAACATCAGGCCCCATTTTATCATTCAACCCTTTTGCCTCCCGCCTCCACTTTTTCCCTTGCTTCCTCTCACTCTCTCCCCAGAAAGTATTTAGTGCTCGACAGTCCAGCGTCTGTAGCTCTAGTCTTCTCCGTCAAACCAGCAATGAGCAAGCCAGTCCATGTAAGATAATCTGAAAGTCCAGCTCTTGTTCTGCAGCCAACAAAGTTCACAAACGAACCAGCTAACCAAGCTTCCAACAAGCTAGCCAGCCGAATGGACAGTCCACCCAGACTTCACTTCACAGCATCAATGTGCAACAGAGCAGCAAAAGCATCTACCCCTCTACACTAATCTCTACCTCTCTCATCCCCCCTTTTCCCCTCCTTTATCTTCTGTCTCTCTCTCACACACAAACACACACACACACATCATTTCATTCCATCTATCTCTCTCTCGCTCTCTCTCCACCACATGTCTGTCAGTCAAGCTGACAGGATGCTTGATCCCACATGGGAACAGCCACAGAAAGAGAGACAGAGAGAGAGAGAGAGAGAGAGAGAGGAGGATCAGAGGGATTATAGGTATGGTGGGAGGAGTCTGCCTGCTCAACAGCAATGAGGAGCAGAGGGTGCAGACAGATGCACACAACCCCCCATAATCACAGACATGAGTGAAAAAGAGCAAAAAAATGAATGGTGGGAGAACAGAAGAGGATGGATCTTTAGATATAAGGGGATGGAGAGGGTGGGGTTAGGGGTAGCACCACATGGGTCATGGATACTGAGGAGACAGTAAGTGTCACGCTGACAGTTGCAGCTGTTAGCATCTGTGTGTATGTGTGTGTGTGAGAGAGACAGAAAGACAGGGATATACATGGAGGGTAATGATGCTGTATAATTGTGCTCTGTATGAAGCAGTTATTATCACAAATATTCTAAGGTCTATGCCACCTGACTCCTAGAAACACTACAACACTACGTGCTCATGTTGTATACTTTCAGCAGACTCTTTAATCTTTAACCTCAAAGGTGCTCGTGCCATTGAGCTGCACAAAATCTCTCGAGCTTTGAGAGCTTATGGTGCGCTTAAGTGAACTTAAGTTTGTTTCACACGAGCCCTGAATTCAAAATCTTATAGATGCAATATTGATAAAATGTATAAGTAAAAGTAGAAAAAGTGAAATTACTCATTATGCACCAGAATGGTCCCTGTTACTGTTACATCACTATATATTTAATCACTGGATTTTTTTTTTACTAATGTCAGAAGTAATGAAGCAATGTAAGGGTATCACATATTATAAAATATAATTAATATGAAAAATCTCAATACACAAAGTAACTAGTGATTACAACTTTCAAGGAAGTAGTTTTAGTCACTTAAAAGCAGCAGGCACCGACACCCTTGCCCGTTAGAGTTCAGACATCATCTGAATGTAGAACATGAAATGTTATTTGTATAACTGTTAAGAATATCAAAGATTGAATATAACAGTCATCCAAAATGTTTTGCAAGGCCACATCTCAAAGGTCACATCAGGTCCAATCAATAACACAAAGGTTCCCTAGATAAATCTGAGAGTTCATACATGGATTAAAGACTGATTATGACTGACGATGAAACAACCTGATCAAAATCAAATGTTCATGCTAAGGCCATAATCTGGGACGTGAGGTCAGAATTAGACACTGATCTATTTGAGGAAGTCATGAGGTTCTGATCTAAAGTGTGTTTGTCTCTGCATGCATTTGGATAAGCTAAATGTAACAATACTGACAAAGATAACCAGTCACTTCTCCACACTGCCACCACTTATTTAGTCCATATGAATTTGGTTTGGAAGGTAAACAACAAAGACTGTACCAAACACTGTGCATTTATGATTCTGTAAAGCCTTTAAAATTGTTTCTTCGCAGATGTAGAATAACTAAAGGTATGTTGGCTGTTTTCAGTGTACTGACAACAGACTACTGAAAATGCGTCATCTCACTCCAGAACCATCTCAACTGATGCTAACGTAACTTCACGTACCTTTATGCTGACTTTACCCAAGCAACTACCTGCCGAAAGTTAACTTGTCTTCCTCTGAACCTCACCTGACTCTTCCACCATTGTAACAACAGCATTGTACAAAGCGCACAACTTCTGTGTGTGTGCGTCTTTGCCCATGTGAGTGTGTCAATCATAGGGCGACAAATCCAGTGTGTTAGCCAGCTGGTGATTCCATTGACACGCCATGTCAGACTGCATGCTTATGTAACATCAATATGAGTGTGTCGGGGTGTGTGTGTGTGTGTGTGGATGAGGCTGTGTTACATGAAAAGGCCAAAAGAACAAACGCAAGTGCAAATACAAACAAACGAGCACTCACACACAAATACACACAACATCCATATCCAGACAGTGTTTTTGTTGCACTATACAAGTGATTGTTAGTTGTTACATAATTGCTGTTACACCAGCTGTGTTACGATGGCATTATGGCCTGGTTCAGCCCAGCACAGCACAGCTTAGAAAGAGATCCAGGCTATACCTGATATGTCTCATCTTCATCATATGTCTCATGCTATGAGATGGTTGTAAAGAAAAGTTTGAGTTGGTGTGTGTCAGTGCAGGGTGCTGGGTTCAGCTTCTACACCATCTTCACAATAATTCCATGATTAATTAGCAGACGAATCGTGACTAAATAAACGTTTATTAAATAATCAGCCTGTGCAATGTGATATATTGTGCCATGAACATACTAACACATGCAAAAACTACAAAGTGAAAGAGGACAAGTCACGCACCAAACCTGGCAGAATGACGAGTGTTGCACAATAACAGCTGTAACTTTAGATTTCATTTACCGTACAGAAAAGCCAGCGATGAGAGGTGAAGACACATTCAAGCACACAAACACTCCACTCCTCATATTACTATCCACTCTGTCTTCATAATGTGCAGTTAGACTCCATTTGACTAATGAGCTAATCAGATAGAGTGTGACTCTAATCAAATCAGAAGGGCTTTGCTAATGATGCTGATCAGACCGTCACTACCTGCTATCTCTGATCTATGTGCCCACAGCAGATGTACGGCACGATAACTAGCTAACCAACAGCTAATAAAAGGCAGCTGGCATGCTGTATTCTTTTCCTCAGAAGTTCAGTTTATACAATACACAAGTCCTATTACACATGGGGGGTTACGCTCTTCTGATTGAGTTGGGAAGTTCAAACCTTCACACTGCCTTTACTGCATCATCATTCTGTGATAACAACATGCTTTATTTTACTTTTCTTACTTTTCTACTTTACTTTCCAATATTTCTCAAAATTGCTTTCAGTAACCCTCAGAGAAAAAGTGAGAGTCACAACCCACACACAGCATGAATATACCGCAATACTGTAGACAACTCAGGCGGGCTTGTGTGGAGGGGAGCACTGAAGCAAGACAAAGATAATGGCAACATCACAGTGAGCGTCTCCACCATTGTGGTCAGAGAAACGACACTTAGGGCTTAGCTTAGAGCAGCCGGTGTACTGTGTACACTTCTCATGGTGATATTTTGTGTTTGATGGACACTAATGTCGCAAATTTCTTTGTTTCTTTGTCCCATCGTTTCTTTCATCTAATATATCTTGACAAGTACTGATTCCAGGAGTACTTTGAACATGAATGGAATATGCAATCAATTTGACCACATTGCTATGTTTCTTGATACAATAGTATTCCTTCGACTGTTTTTGGAATTCATGTTCTTTTCAGATGTTATGATAGCATAAGAGACTTTGTCCAACTCACACATGCCAAATTACTGAAGTTCTGGTTCTCTCCTCCTCTTTGTAGTATTCTTGTCTGTGAAGATTCTGATTTACTCGGGTTATCTGTAGAGGGTTGAATGAAGCTGGCACTCCCCATCAGTTAGTTAGAACTTAAGAAGTTCCTTGGATGAGAGGTTAAACGTTTTCAATTCTCTATAACCCAGTCCAGTTGCCCTTTATTCAACCCTCCTTGGATAATTCAAGCTCATGTACAATTTGACTGACCCTCAGCTGACCACTATCTCACACTAGGTGAATAACCCTGCAGCAGGATGTCTGCACACTTTGATGTATCCAAGGGACGTCAAACACTCTCAACAATATGAGCAATGAGAGCTCCTCCAGTTCCATGCAAAACTTTCAGTTTCATCAGTGCATGACTTATTACCACTTAACCAGCGTGAAATCTCCTTTAGTAGAATTGATGAATGGGAAATAATTGACTGAAACACACATGCTGTCCTCTCCTAGGAACGGTGACTTAACACTATCTGCATTTATCCACCCATCGAACCTACCTGCACATGGGCCTGTATTTGTGGAAAGTGGTGTATGAGCGGCACGTGTGGGGGCGTTTCCACTGAGTGTGCGGTCCAGATATACGTGTCGTTGGGCCACGCCTTGCTCCCAGCCTTGCCCTTGGCTTTGCTCTTTGTGGGACTCTTCTTCATGCTGTCCCTCAAGTTGGGAAACTTTCCTCTAGAGCCCCTGGTGGCCAGGTTGGATGGCAGTGTGCTCCACCCATACCCGCCCAGACCTGAACACAGCGGGAGCTGTGGCGAGTGAAAAGGGTGGATAGACAGCGACTGGGAGGCGTGGGGAAGAGGAGAGGGGTAGTGGTGTTGGTACTGCTGGTACAACGAGTGGTGACTAGGTGAATGGAGCTGCACCTGCTGCTGTTGGTGGTGGCAGATTTGATGTGTTGACTGAGAAGAAAGCAAGTGACTTGGCGATGCTGGCGGATGGTACTGCTGCTGGTTTTGACAGTGATGCTGCAGCTGATGATGGCTTGGTGATGGATGAAGCTGGTGGTGGCTTGGCGAGTGCAGCAGGCGATTTGGTGATTGCGGAGCCAGCTGGTAACTTGGAGATGGAGGGGTCAGCTGATGACTAGGGGACGGTGGTGCTATGTGGTAGTAGCTGGGAGAGGGAGAAAGAAGCAGATGTTTTGGGGAATGGCAGCCATGTTTCGGCGAGTGGGGATGGTGTTTTGGTGAGTGCAGTGGTGAAGGTTGCAGCTGGTGATTTGGTGTCTGTATTTGCAGTAAATTCTGGTTATGCTTCGAGTGAGAGTGGCTCTTCCCTGACTTGGCCTTCCCTTTGCCAGATTTGCCCTTTGTGGAACTACTGCTGGGCTTCTTGGGGCTACAACAGAACTCATGGCTGTGGAAATAAGTGGTCATAGCTACAGAGGTATATAAAAAGTCACAGAGATCTTCCTGATCGTTTGTCACTCTTACTACATTGTCTTCCTTACTGAGATGACAAAAGCGAGTAGCTCCTCAGAATCACTTGTGTCCGAATAATGTAGGTCAAGGCTCTTCAGAACAACCAATTCTCCTCTGTGTCCAGTTCAAAGTTGGTATTTCTGCCGTTCCTCTCTCTCTCTGCTGGATATCAGCGTGTCTCAGTGTGTTAAGATCACTGGAATATGAGAAAATTAAAATAGAATACCTCCTTTGTAAGGATTGCTTCCATTTCTCCTGCATTATGTGTTAGAGCATCAGCTAGTTCTGAAAAGCAAAGCATCCTCCTTGAGTGCAACATTTAACCCTGCTCCTCTCGGCTTTCTCCCCTTGCAGGCACACTGTTGTCGTCCCTCTGGGTTACAGGGTCAGTAGTAAGATAAAAGGTGTGATCCCAAGAGGAAGCAGCAGGACCACTTGGACAAGTTGAGCCTCCTTTCAGCCCTGCTTTCTCTCAGGATGTCTCCGCTTCTGTAAAGGATGCGAGTCCACGCGCCCCAATGGAAGATTTGCCTTTCTCATCCCGTGATTACGCTCCACTTCAAAAGTCGGTCACCCAGCGTAAGTCATGTTGTTCATCTATGCCATTGGTCGCTCTGTAGACCATGAAGTTCAATTATGTATTCCAAAAGAAAAGTAGAGACAGTCAAACAGGAGTTTCGTCAGGTTAGATTCCTAGATGACCTTCGTTCTTTCCATCCAGAGGGAATAAAGGTTTGAAAGAGAGTAATTTTCTTTGTCTTCCTTCTTTCATCTTGTCTTGTTTTGTCTTCCTGTTATCACGATTTGATATTAGACCACATCTTTATGCACAACACAACTGCGTCGCTCATCTTTCTATGCTGCCTCCCTCTCTCAGTGTCTGCCCCTCTCTCTCTCTCTGTCGCCAACTCTCCCTCTTTCCTGGACCAGCCAATTAGGGGCTTCCCTGGACTCCTGCACATGACAGCAGCCAGGCATGACTAATCGATAGGCGACCAGGGACAGCGATACAGTGCTCAAAGCTCGGTCAGTGTATGTTTAGTTTGAACAGAGGGCTGTGATTGGTGGAGGGCAGTAGCTTCCATCAACCTTTGTCTTGTTCTTTTAAAGCATCCCAAGGCAGACTGGGTCAACTGGAATACGGTCTACGATGATCTGATGTGTGTGTGTGTGCGTGTATGTCTCTATGCATTGGCCTACTTCCTGATGAGAGTGTGTCTCTCTGCATGTGTGTCAAAGTTTAATGTTTGTGAGGGTTACAGACATTTCAATCTACAGTCTTTAACAAGTCACCCAACCTCACATGCACACACAAAGTCTGAGACTCCAGGTGTAATGCAGGTCTCATGATGATTGGGTTAACGACGTCAGGTCTATTCAAAAGCAGCTACAATACAGTGAACAGTGACCTGACAGTAAACACTGCAGATGTCTCTCCTCCTCTGGTCAAGGACTGGAACTATGGCACCACTGGTTACTATGGAAACAAAACTTTGTGAGTATCAACTAAATTTTCCCTTGTGTATTTCTACAGAAAACTGTCAGGTATGGAAAGTTTGCAGGCCAGACAAACACATTGCATGGCAGCTCCACTGCCTTCAGTATGTACTTAATGTGCTTGCTTTTTTTAAAACAAATTACTCAAAACGTGATCAAGTAAGAAATGTTATTTTGGTATTGAAAGTCAGGTCCAAGGTCAAGAAATTTATAAATTGGTCAAGCAGCCTTTAAAGTTTTCGTACATTTACATTGTTAAAGGGAAATGACTAAAATTTATTTTACAGTGATGTGCACAATGACAAGAGAATGGCCACTTTTTCATGATATTACTAACATCATAAGACAGTGGCCACTATCTTTAATATCAATTCAACCATAGCTTCTGGCTTCCTACAGCTGGCATTTCACAAAGAACAGGAGCTGCCATTGGTTTGTACACAGAGCTGGACAGACATACACACACAGCTGTGAGGTCCAAGCCTCTATAATGTCAGCCAATGTATGCCACAACTTGCCCGAAACCAAGCTGATAAGGGAGAGGGGGGGCAGATTAAAAAGCAGCACCCATGTGGAGAGCACAAATAGATGAAAAGAGGGTGAGGGTGGTTGAGAGAAAGGCTGTTATAGCGTTTCTATGAGTGTTCCCTGTGTAAAGTGCTGCTAGCGCTGCAGGCTAACCGCTCAGTCAGGAGAGGATGAGCAAGGAGAATAGGCTGTTAGCATCACAGTGCTAGATGAAGCACACACTAATATAGTGCTAGAGGGCAGGGTAGGGAGGGGGTAGGCTGTGGTGAGGAATGGTAGAAGACAAGAAATGAGACAAAGATGGGGGGGGCGCAGAATGAGTACAGGGGTAGACTTAGGGTTTAGGCAGATTAGTAGATGGGTTTTACTTTAGAATACTCCAGTTTTATGAGGCAAAATCAAGATCTGTCAAACAGTTTATAGTGCCTGGTAAGATTATTATATCCATACCAAAGGAGTGACAAACTCGTCACACTGCCCTCAAATATTGTTATGTATAAAACATCTGAGTCAGCATGCCCACACCGTGTCAATCTCTGCTTAGCTTTCTACCCCCACTTCCTTTTGACATGGCTCTGAGAGGAATTAAGAAACACATTCAGAAACATATCAAGTAAGTCCATCAAGCATAAATCATAAATTCTGTAAAATGGTGTACTTATTCAAATGATGATGATGAAGTTTACAAATCCAGGAAAACACATCTTCATTTATTGAGGGTCAAATCTTTTCTACTCCACTTAATTAGTGTAATGGAAAATAATTAGACAAATTACTCTTCACAGGTCAGCTGGGCCTGAGTGAGGGTAACTGCTGAAAAGGATCAAAATATAAAATTGAGACAAATCGAAACGAAGGCGCAACAACCCAGCTAAAAACCACCACTGGTCTCATGCTGTGGCCTACAGTAAGTGTCTTGCTTAATAGCAAAGATATCAAGTGAGAAAGCCATCTGTGATTACATTTACCCATATTCTGTCCGACAGTGTGATCCCACCTTTAAATCCTCGACACCTCTGCTGTTCCTACAAGGGTTTCCTCTAATGAAATTATTGCTGAAGTCCTAAGCATTTTCGTTCAAAAACTGATTTCTGATTGTGCCAAGCAGAATTAAGGAGGATCACGTGGTCAAAGGGGAAAACATACATGTGACAGGACATGACATCTTGGCCAGGGTCCCTACTGATTTACAGGAAAGACAAAAACATGAGACAAAAATCACTTATCAGGTTTTTTTTCCATCCACTGTTGAGTCTAGTGTCACCAGCAGGGGGCCTCAGACTCCACAGACACATGGAGTGCTGAAAGCTCATGCAGATTCGGTGATGCCACATACAGTACCGTTCCCTCATTATTACTGAGCTATTTGTTTCAGCTGTCTGATATTATCAGCGATGATTGACAGCATGTTTGATATCGTACAAAGATAGTGTAACAATGAGATTCAAATGTCTAGCAGATAAAAAATGGTGATGGACGTACATGCACACAGGGACACAGGGAAGGGGGCGTTAAATCCAGTTTGACACACAATCATGACACAAGTATGCACTATAACATTCAGCATGTGAAAAATGTAAGAATTTCATCAATTTTGTAGCTGCTGTTGTGTTGACTGACTGTCAATCTACTATATATGCTTAATTCTAACACTGATGGCAAGGTAGAAATTTCTGGCAAGTATTTTGCAAATGTCCTCTCCAGCATGATGTTATTTTAGGTACACTGACCTTGAAGGGAAACTGGATATTACTGCAAATATTGTGTATATATGCCAGTGTAATTATATAATTCCATCCTTAAGAATAATAGTTAAATAACTCCAAGTACTGCAGAGAGTTAACAGTGTCTCACTTTAACAGTTGGGTCAGCTCTATTAGCATTTAAAGATGCAAGCTGGTTTTACTGATTGTTCTTACACGCTCCTGACTGAACTGATCAAAATTGTTACTTAAACGGTCACAGGATAAGTTAAGAGTGGAAGCAAACACACTGACGTCATCTGAAGGTAAAGAACACGCTGCATCTCAACGCGGCAGAGCGGTGGTCTCCATGGATCCAGTGGGTGATCAGACATGTGAGGTTACAGCCTGAGATCTTCATTATCATATATCACACCAACAGCCGCACGCAACATGGCAGAATAAATGAGAATTAATTTAGAGTGTCTGTTGCGATTAGAGCAGGGATTTGTTTGGGGATGGGTGTGGGAGGTCACGTTATGGTGTGAAAGGCAGCATCACTACACGACTAAACCTTTATGGCACAAGACGATTGAAAATAATGGCAATCTGGATCATCAGCATTTAAATTAAAGCTGCATCATTTCATATTTTATTCTTGTGATAAACAGAAGTAGGACAGAGAGGTGTTTAAGCATTAACGCCTGTTGTCGCTAATTTGCATAAAAATACAAATGTGCATCACAAAAGCCACAAAATTGGCTTACAACCATTACATTGTAACAACAACACAACGGATGTAGTCACTTTGACCGGTCTGACAAGAAAACAGTGCTTGCAAAAGGTTCCTAGGTGCGTGTTGAATATGCACAAACCGGCATTAGAGGAATGCATGCGCGATTCGGCTGGTGGATTAAAGCGGTATGATGCGAATTCGTGACAATCGGCGTTAAGGGGTTAACCAACAACTGCCTGCTTAAGCATGCAGCAGAGACAGAGTAACATGAGCCTCCCAGTGGAGGAATCAAAACTCCAATACTCCAATACTTTGGTCTCCATCAAATCCTGACAAAACTGTCTGGGACTTTAGTTTGCTGGATGCTCAGCTTTCTTCTCCACGAATACTTGTCTAGATCACTTGCTGGAAACAGCTTCTGACTGCTGTTTCATATGAGCATTTGGAGAGAGGTACGAGACTTAAAAAAAATATGTGTCACAGCTCATTGAGAATCATACTAGTCCAAAACAAGGGACTAAAAGATGCTGTATAGGGCTGCAAGGTAGATTGAGTCATTAAAACATTTAAAGGTCCCTTGTGGAGTTTTCTTGTAAACAAACAAAAGTTCTGTTTACATTTTGTGTTACTCACCACAAAGCACTGTGGTCTAATAAACCACAGACATGTGTTCCTTCTGCATAAAACGTTTGCAAAGCCAATATATATATAATATATTGTATAATATATAATATATGTAACGTGCATCGTTTACATGCACGTTGCTGTCATGAGCAGTATCTGTTTCCTTGTGTAGACCTGTAGACCAGTGTAATAATATCAAATAATTGGTTGGAATATATATTGTGTAACGCACACAACTTTGCAATAAGTTTACGTTTTGATTCATAAATTTCATATGTCAGAAAAGAATTCCCAGCAGTGTCCACACTGGCCCAATACCAAAACAGTCTAGGACCTAGACTCTAGGTAAATACCGTTTCCACACTGTATCAATGGATGTTTTTTGTATCCATTGTTAACTACAGTACATGCAGTCTGTTCAACTAAATAAGGCCCCAAGGATTTTCATGAAAACCACACAGTTCAAAGAGAAGTCAAATTCTTGTGTATGTGGAAAGCCTAACTTTGACTTCCAGTTACTGCACAAGTCTTTTTAACCTCCATAAAAGAGCAGAATAAAAAGATCTGTTGAGTGGAGTTCTTGCCGTCTGTGTGGGCAAACAAAGAGATGTTTTTACCGCCTGTTATATGATAAAATCCTGCACTTGCTTTGTTAACAACGGTTTGGTCCTCGATCAGGTAAAAATACCTGATGAAGTTAACCTGAAGGCCTTTGTCCTTAGAAGTTACAAAATATTCAAATTTCCCAACATGCATGATATACAATTTGGCTCAAAGAACGTTTTGTAGGTGACAAGACTCATTTAGTTTTATTTGAAGTTGATGTATCACAGGTTTAAAACAAAGAATAAATCCTACTAAGCAGAATTGTTTGCTTTAACAGTCGATGATCTACAATCCAATACCATTTCTCATTATTCCAATAGCAAGCAGGGCTATTATATGCTGTAATGGGGTCTGAGAGTTAGTAGTGGGGTCAACAAGGGCAGAACTGAGTCTTCTCCACTCTCTAGAGCAGATCTCAGATGAACCTCCTCCTCTCACACTGATTGATGACCTCAGGAAGTGATCCGACTTGTGAGGCGGTTGGGGAAGATCACTTCCTCTGGTCGAGACATGTGGTTCAAGAGTAACTGAGTGGGTCATTCACCGCGGTGTTCAGACGACGACGCTCTCTCTTTTCTCATCCATCTGTGTCACCCTCTGTCTGTCGCTCTTTCCGGTGAAACACTAGCTCGTACTCTGTTAGCTAGACGGGTTGTGCCTCACTCCAACTCTGCTGTAATGGTACTCTCTGTTAAGGATATGGTCTCAGTGTGTGTTGAAGATTAGTTTGCCACTCTGTCTCTTTCTCTCTGTGTCTACTGTGTCTGCCAGGCTGGCGATGTCGTCCTCCATGACTTAATAACAAACTCTGTTTTCAATGTCTAGAAATGCTGCCCACTGCAGCATAACAAAAAAAAAATGATTTAAAACTATACAGACTAACTTCCAACACTGACCTGCTCACAATGAGGCTGCTCATTAATTCCTCCTCCAACTCTGTTATATATTGCAGTAACACAATAGGTTGTCTACAAGCTCACATCACCGGTACAAAAAGAGGAATGAGAATGATTAAAATGATGGACTGGGATTTTTTCTTTCACGATAAATCTGTTGATTATTTTCTCAGTTAATCATTTTGTCTGAAAATGTTCAAAAAGTAGTGAAAAATTATAATTAATAATAAAAAATAAATGAATATAGTGACATATTATATAAAACATTGTTTTATCCAAATCACTAATCAAAACCCAAAGATCTAAGAGCAATAGATCTAAGATCTATTGCTCCACAGCTATGTGCCTTTTCACCAAGAATCCAGTGACCAGAGGACAGTTTAACCAGATAGCTTAACAAATTTAGAGCAAATAAAGACTTTTTGTTTTACACCGATATCAAAGTTGTGATCAAAAAGATGTGTGGTTATGGCGGAACTTGCCTGAGCTGTCGTTCGTGTTGATCATTGATTGTATATAAAGATGGATGACATGGCATCTCCTCAAAACTAAAGCCAAAACATGTTGCCCCCTGGTGGCTGTGTGCAGTATGGGTCATAAACCCCGCCCCCTGCATGTTAGTGGATGGGACACAGGCCAAACATCAGGGCCAAACATCAGTAAGTAAACAAATAATTTTTTCCAAAAGACATTTTAGATAGTCAAGTCACTAATCACACTGATGCATGTTCATGTTCCCCATAAGTTTGGATTTAATTAGTTTTTTGATGCCATAAAAAGAGGGCATGACCTCTCTGGGTGGGGACTCCAAATAATGTCTCAAGCCCAAGATGGCAGTGCCTGTATCCAGGACATTTTAGCTTCATTTTTGCACAGTGGGTGGAAATAGAGACACGTCGTCCATTTTTATTTACAGTGTATGGGCAAGATGAGCCTTTGTGGTGATGGGCAGATTCCCTCCTCCCTGAAGCACTGGCGGTGCTAATGTTCACTTGTGTCACAGGATGCCACAGAATTGCACTGCATTAAACTTTAAATTTTAATCAAGGAACACACTGAATGGCCCACGAGTAGGCAAAACAATTACAGGTCAAGAGGGACGGCATCGTTTGCTGCAAAGTTTGTTGTTGTCTTGTGCTCGCCATGTGACAAGTAGCTTTCACAATTCAAATCTGTGTGTTATACAGTAATGAGCCTGTCACACACTGCAACACATCCATGTGTGACTGCATGACAGAGACACTCATATCACTCTACCTGCTAATCTCACACAGGCAGACAGTGTTGCTGTAAGTCAAGAAAACTGAATCTCTAAAGCAGCAACAGTATGGGAATGCAAAGCTTTTGAGTACCATCATCATCATCATCATCATTTATATGATGAAGTTTTCATGTGTTAGCAATGAATAGGTCGGGCTGTCAGTTGTGTCAAACCCTTCCATACTACTTACAGGAGGATATATGCAGCTATCATTGTGTGCTCAGCCTCATTAGTTAGTGGTCATATTAAGTGATTGTTCATGGTCAGCTAAACTGCGTTGATTATATCAGCACAGACACAGAACAGGCTGGAGGAGAGAGTGTGTCTGTGTGTGTGTGTGTGTGTGTGTGGGAGAGAGCTAATATGCAAGCTTCATCCCACACACAGAAGGTGATGCAACACCTCACACACTCTCAAGCACCACAAATCTAATGCACTACTCACTGCTACATTACAATGTGTGTGTGTGTGTGTGTGTGTGTGTGTGTGCATGCAACTGAGTGAGCGAGCCGATGTATTAAGATTTTAAGTTCATACACACTCATCTACTCTTTTTCTTTCTCCTTGACTCTCGCTCTTGCTCTCTAACACACACGCACACATGCACACACAGAGACACGCCACGCTCTGCTTGGTGATCAATATAGCAGCATCGCCATGACAACAACTGATGCTGCCCGCAGTACTGGCCAGCAATCAGAGGAGCTCACTGGTCACCATGGGCAATCGTGGTCCAGGTTGTAAACATTTGAACAAGCCCCTCCCACTTATGACATCACCTCCACTCTATTTATTGACGAGATGACACAGGGTGCATCTCATTCCTCAAAATTGTCGTGTCCTTGCTCCTCGCTCCTTGCTCGAACCGAGCAAAAGTACTTCTGGTCCGCCATCTTGCCGGCCGTCCCAAAGGGCATATTGAGGCTCTGCGAAGCGAGGATCGAGGAGCGAGGAGGGATCTCGGAGGAGCCATGAGCGAGGATACATGAGTGCATCCTTCCCGGAAGTCTTTCAGTTGAACGGTAAGAAGACTCCGCCCCCACAGCTGTCACGTTTGAACGAGGTGGCGGAGAAAGTGCGCTAGTGTAAGTATAGTGTAAGTACTGGCTGTATTTCAGATGAGCCTAACTGAACGTTACGTTCTCCAGAGATCGATAGTACAAGAACATGATGATCCGTCATGTTTCAATGAAGTAAGGGATATGTATAGTGAGCAGGGACCATAGGAACCTGCTCACTATACATTATCCCGCTTAGAACACGGCTTACTACTAAAGCATTCAATAAGCAGCTCTGAAAGTAAACACGTACGTTGCTTAGTAACCGCCTCACACTGTGCACTGGCCGGCAGGCAGGAGAACTTATTTCTTTACAGTTATTCAGCGACATCATGTCAAATGTGGGATATCCCAGACCTGAGAGAGACGTAGCTGGCAACAGAGTTTGGTTTACCGCTCTGATTTTGTACTGATGGATAAAAGTCCCGCAGCAGCTGATTTCTGCGTTCAGCGTCATACATTAGAACATCTGTCTCCAGTTTTGTCTCCACTAAGCAGTCTTTAATCTACAGCCTGTTTTGATATGTTAGAAATCCCACTAACTAACACTAACGCATCGGCCTCTCTTGTTCTGTGTGTTATCTGAGTGAAATAATGTGTTTCATGGCTTGATGTTTGCCTTCAATGACAGATCTGTTATGTGTCTCATTGAACAGGGACAGAAGACACAGCGAGGCTGATAAAGTTCAGGTCAGAAAATGACCACCTGTTCACTGGGAGAGGCGTCCAGCCAAGAATGAAGTCATTAATTCTCATGTGTGTTAATAAAAGTGCTTCATACTTATTTGCTAGTGCTGGAGACTTTTTTAAAATAATGTAAATATAAGTATAAAATAAAAATATATTGAGGGCGTGCATGCATCCCCGGTGTGAGGGACTAAGACGCAAGGAAAAGACGCAAGTGAGGGAAACGTGGATGCAATTTTGAGAAATGGGATGTACCCACAGTCTCAGGACCTCTTCTTCTCTGATTTCAGAAATGGTTGATCGGGATCAACCAAAGCAGGCACTCAGTCATGTGCCCTGGAGATTTGAAACAAGTCTGAACATGTTAATGTTTTTAAGTCATCGGTTTTAACCTTCAGATTGCTCCAATATTTATTATCATTTGCTGTGAGCACAGCACAGGCATGGGAGGACGGGGTTAAGTACCGTTTCTGTGCAGTTCTGTAGAGTTTAGACAGAAAAGTGGGAAGGATACACCGTCAAGACAATTCACCTCTTGCATCAGTCTTCCTTGCTTTCATAACTTTTCATGGTTTCTGGGAATTATTACTACATCTTTGTTTCATTCCTTGTCCCAAATTTGGTCGTTTCTTTTTTGACCATTTATTAAAGCAGGCTCCTTAACAATCGCACACAACCTTACATATACAAATAGTATTGATATAAAAAAGCAACAATACAAAGACATACGGCAGGTTTAACATTATGTCACATTCACCCCAAATTATCCAATTACATGTTTACAGCATGTTCACTTTACTAGGTACAATATAGTAGAAGACAATCTTTCCTGACGTCCCACTAAAGTTGTAGTCTTGAGGTTATATTTTCCATTGAGGCCTTAAGTCTCAGGGTCCATTTGTCCAAGGTAGGTGGTAGTTTATTGTAATCATTTTATGAACTATTAACACAAGAGCTCTGAGCATATATAATTTGTTTTTCCCCACCAACTTAGATACACATAGAATCAACCGATGTGGTTCAAATGGTCTAAGAATTTCTCCGATTTCCTTTTTTAACTTTTTCCAATTGACTTGTAATTTAGGACAATTCCAAAAATGTGGGGGAAGTCTCCTATCCTCCTAGCCACTTCCTTTCCAACAGAGAGGATGAGATCTATTGTCCCAGCTTTAAAAGGTTTTGTAAAAGATCTAATTCTCAACTTCCAACCACATTCTTTCCAATTTGGGCAACTTAAACATTTATGCCAAGACATTCAGGACCTCACCCACTCCTCATGTGTAATTATAGTGTCGAATTACCATTACAGATTTGTTTTTTGTAAAATAAATACACATCCACTGCAAATGCTCCTTCTCTTCCCCTCTCTCCTGCACTGAAGCGCTGCTCAAGTACAGCGCGGCGATGATGTATAGTTTCTGACCGCGGGAGGTGAAAAATGCAGTTATGGTGTGAAGATTCCCAAAAATACAACTCCTACTTGAGGTCATTACATACTGCCCACTCAGCAACAGATGATCTATGCAAATAATGTGGCAGAAACTGTGATTAACTTGCATAGTGTACATGTGTGCTTGGGTGCAGTATCTCACTCAGTGCAAATGCATCTAAATATGACCTTTACTGCCCAAAGCACCACCGGAACAACAGATCTAAAGAAAGACGACAGAGAAAACCAGAGAAGCCTACACATGTGCGCTGGTATCCCATGAGGCACAGGGAGAGTGGAAAGTTTCCTTGGGCAGCAGAACGATAATGAGCCACTCTTTACAGGTGTGTGTGTGTGTGTGTGTGTGTGTGTGTGTGTGTGTGTGTGTGTGTGTGTGTGTGTGTGTGTTGGGGAGAGTAGGTTGAACTCTTCTGTACACGCACACTTGGCAGTATGGTTTGAGAGTGTTAATGATGTTTCTCCCACACAGTTTCCATTTTAAAATGACCCAACGTATAAATTACATGACCATACATACATCTAGCAAAAAATGCAGATTTGTTCACTCACTTTTCACTTGTGATAATACCGAAACGTACACACACACACACACACACACACACACACACTCACAAACTCTCACATATGAATGTGTTCTAAAATTTCAATACAAATCTTATTTTCAACGGTTATTGGGAACATCAAACAAAGCGTACGCAGCAGTGAAGTGGGAGAGCCAACGAGGAAATGGAGGAAGCAACACAAGTCCTGCTTCCTTACTGCCAGTGATTTACACTTTATCTACAAAAACTTTTGATGGATTATTACTATTTAACTCATAACCAGTCCTGATAAAATAATCAGGTAACAGGCACATAGTGTGAGCCTGTAAATCTGTCTGCTCTTTATCCTGATGGATATATTATTATCCAAGCGAGTGATGTGCATTATACATTCACACTGCACACTTTGATATCTCTCCTAATCAATCACTAATTCTCTCCTCTCTCTCTCTATCCATCTCTCTCTCTCTCTAGCTCTGTCCATCCCTCCCTACCCTCATTTCCTGTGACCACTAAACACCTCTTTAAAGCTTTTAGAGCTCTTTCTGAAGAACCAGGATGACTTTCATACCTCTGCTTTACCACTCATCAATTATACAGAGACAGGGTGGGGGCTAGGGGAGAGGAGGAGAGGACTGCTGCTTGTGTCCACAACAAAGACAATGGAACGAAACCAAACAACAATAATTGTTGGTGGGTTAAACCTCTTGTTTGTGATTATTGAGACTGAAGAACCCAGGTGAAGATACTGTATGACACAAGATATGAAACTGTGCTGAGCTGCGAGCTACTTCCTGAGACAACGTTACAAAAAAAACCCCAGCACTGCTGGCCTCTAATGAGATATTCAAAAGTACAATAAAACAAGCTTAACAATGCCACTATTGAAAGTCAACCTAAAGACAACACTGGATCCAGCAAAACAGACAAACTGACTTGTTGGCCAGTGCAAGGGAGCAAGAGATTTTGCAATAAAATGCTTTCCAGTGAGATAAAGTACAAAGTCTGGACTCTTAACATATTCCAGACATCTAAATGTCACACTCTATACAGCTGAATCATTTGATTAAAGAGCAATGGATATTTGTTTGTATGTATGTGTGTGTGTGTGTGTGTGTGTGTGTGTGTGTACATGTATTACTCATGTTGTGGGGACATAAATCTGGTTACACAGTCAAATTGTGGGGACACATCTTCCTTTTGGGGACAAAATGCAAGTCTCCATAATGTAACTCATTCAATTTTAGCATTAAAGATAGGGTAAGGTTACGTTTGGGGTGAAGTTAGTGTTCGGGTAAGGCAAAGTAGTGGTTATCATTATGCTGCAGGAAAATGTGTGTGTGTGTAAAGGTGAACAATGCTCACCTCCCCACTTTGGTTCAACCATCAAAATCTAATCTGGCCATGACCCTGAGAACCCAGACACCAAACCACAGCACACATATATGCATACAAATACGCATGCACAGTTTGAAATGAGCAATGGCGTATTTGTGATTAGACCACGAGGCCAGCTCAGCAAATCCAAACCACTTCCATCAAATAGTTAAAAAAAACAGTCTCATCAACAGCTCCCTGTGTGTGTATATTATAATGGCCCATCAGTCATGCAGTAAGTGCTTTAGACAGGAAAATGGCAACACCTTGGGAAAACACTGGCCAATACGATTACTGCAAAGTGGGGGGTGGGGGGTAGATTTTTCCACTGGCTGTGCTGTAAATCTGCAGACAACTGTATAAGTGCTGCAGGGCTGAACACAGTGAGTGGTCCCCCCGTCCACTCAGGAGTTTTAGATCAATAATGCAGGTTTGGATCCAATAGAGGCATTGCTGTATTTGTCATCTGCAATACAAAACGTATTTAACTTGTTTTATACATATTTAAACATCTTTTTTAATGCATGTGTGAGGTGGAAAAGTTATTGTATTGACAAAAGTAACACGATCGATACAAACAGGCTTAGCAAATAAATCACGACGTACAATGCCCATTGAAGAAACATCAAATTTGTGTTTCCACATTGCCGTCTTTGTTCTGTTGAGGTTTTAATTGCGTCACCTCTTTGCAGCCTCTTTTTCCGCAATGGTTGAATGGCACCTGACTTGAGTTAACGCCACCATTCGCCTATCTCGAAGTGTCTAATGCTCATTATTCACATAACAGTAGCAATTCAGCTCAAATTTGTGCTGAGTAATGTAAGACTAAAGAAAATTGGATTTTTTAAAAGTCAGATGATAAAATATTCTCACAAGCATATCTGCCACTACCAAATCTGTTAATAAAATGCATGCTTTAGTAATGAATTACTACCCTTTGCTTTGTCTGTAACAGTTATTTGGATTTTTATAATTGAGAAACTGGAAGGAAATGCAGTCGCGAGTGAAAACTCACAAGCACACAAGTCCAAAGACCAACCTATACGGCGGCACAAGCAACCAGAATCCATTATCAGCCGATGGAGTTGGGGTGGGACTCAATAACAGCCAATCCCATCAGCTCAAAGCAGCAGTTTCCTAATGTGCTGAGATTTCAGGCCAGCTTGTCCTCAGACGTGCAGAATGCCAGGGAAAGCATCCTAAGTATAAGCATCTAATATTAATATCAAGACACCAAATTTTCTTCCAGGGCCAGATGGTGCACATTTTAAAAAAGTGGAAAAGGCTAAACTTGTACATGAAACAAAGCTACATGAAAGAGATGAAAACATTCTTCGGATTAAAGAATCTGAACAGATAGATGGGACTTTGATGTATTATTGGAATTATGGGAGTGGTAAGGAGAGGAGTCTTGCATGAGCATTAAGATAAGTTGAAACTGTTTGCTGCAGCATCTGTCAACATAAGAAGTGCCTCATGTAAAGATCCTTGTCAAGTAAGTAGCACTCCTGCTCTACTGGGTCCTTCATAGGTTGTTGATATTGCTTTGGATATTACTTTAGTGATTCATGCAAGCTGCTGGTGTGATGACTCAAGTTAGTTTACACGGACGACACTGTTATTTTTGAGTTCCGTCGGCAATAATGCTGTGAGACAAACACTTACTTTCCTTCATCGTACAATCGTTGCAAAGATTTCCCCTTTATTTAACCACCCAGGTAGGCTTCAAACATACTCTCATTTAAATAAAGCTGCATAAGCATTTTTGTCTTAGTATGTGAAAAGTAATTATGATGGTGATGTAACGGACAGCTAGCTGGATTTATACTTGACGCAAGGAGTTAATGGCAGTCCCACTGTGGACAGCAACAGTGCAGGTTTTGAGTTATATCTCACCATCGTATTTCACCCGCTGACAGCAGCACTGCAGCACTAGACCAATATATCATTCATAATCAGGCCATATTGTGCTTTAATTATAATCCCTGCAGTAATTGCGTGTTATTTGGTGGTATAGAGAGATGGTTCACTTAGTTTTATAGAACAATAGCAAAAAGAACATTGTCCTACTAAATGTGAGTTACTGAAAAGGAGATTTTCCATCTTCCTGAATGTTGTTTTCAGTATTACTCCTACCAGCACAAACTGACCAATTCCTCGCTGTCTCAACGTCGTATCTCTGTGGAGGCCGAAGATGTACGTAGTTATATTTTTGAGGAGGTGCACGTGTGTAGACTATGTTTGTTATAATGTTGTCACATTATATTTAAAGGGCTAAACTACATTTTATACACATGTTCCTATGATTCCTGAGGCTCAGGCTGAACTACATGCCAAAAAAAATCATATTGCAATTATTGTGAAAGCGATGACTCATGATTTTAGTGGCTATGGTAATTTTTTGCACTTAATTTTTTCTGAAAAAAAAAATGATAGTGATGTTTGCTGGGGTTTGTAAACAAGCATGCTTTGTTGGCCGAATCATCTCTGTAGGACCACAAAGCTTCATTTATAATGGTATGCTGTGACACTTTTTACCCTGCTATTTTTATAATATTCTAAATTGGTTGTTCAGCCATAAAAGGAACCATACAAACATGTGGTGACTCCTCCCTCTTCAGGTCAGTCACACACCTTTCGTTTCCATGGTAAGACTTGATTTCAATGTGGACTTGTGGATCATCGAGTGGCACTGGACTGCCAAGGTGCAAATGCAATCATCAGCTAAATGATGGCTTTGCCATGGCAACACACTGGCTCTCTGGGTCTCAGACACTATGCCAGGGCTCATTTCCATGACAACATTATCAAAAATCTCAACCACAAACAGAGAGCAGCTTCAAATTTAAAATCAGACTGCTGCCACTGCCTGCTTCCCTGTTCTGTCTAAGAAGCTGCTGAAACTAGAGAATGTTTGCTAATGTAATGATCAGCTCCATGTATGCACATACACACACACACACAACAAAAACCCATCTTAAGTTACACGCCTCCCACCCTGATCCCCCACCACCCCTCAAGCATAAAGCACATGCATACACACATGAACGTGTGCACACACACACACACACAGACACACACAGCATGTGACACGTGTGTGTTACCTGGCCAGCATTAATACAGTCAGTGAAGGCACTCCTCCTGGAGAAGAACATAAGGAGCTGCTGCCAGCGAGAGGAGGAAGTGGAGGGGGAGGAGGAGGCGGGAGAGGAGGTGGAGGGAGAGGAGGTGTGGGGAGGTGCCAGCTCCTCCGAGGAGCCCCGCTTGGGTCCCAGCTTCTGTTTGACTCCTAGCCCCGCCCCTTGACCTCCAGATGCCCCGCCTACCCTCGCACTGCGGGGGTACAGGGTGTTGTTGCCGAAAATATAGTTCATCTTCTGTGCTGTCTGCTCTTCCCTTAGACAGACAAAATAGAGTTCATGTTGTAGCGCTTCTCCACTGCTTCATCTCTACTTTCTCTCTGTTCCTTCGCGCTCTCGCTTTTCCTCTCAAGCTCTCAAGGTATTGCTGTCAAATATACAGTCCAGCACTCCCTTCTGTTGTGTCACCAGTTTCTGCTGAAGATTATGTTGCTATTGGTGATGTTTTCATTCTCTCGTCAATTTCCTCTTGTTATTATCTCTTTATTTTCCCTTTTCTCTTCTTCAGCTCCCTCAGGAGTGAGAGAGCAGCTGGCAGATGGAGAGATGAGGAGGAGGAGCTGAAGGAGGGGTTGGAGGAGGTGGTAGAAAGTGCAGGGCAGGTATGCAGAGTTCTCTTGGAGTTGGAGTTGGTCTGTCAGGGTCACTGGACATCCATCTACCCGTCAATCCATCTGCCCGTCTGTCTTTGTTGTCCATCCATCTGTCCATCATCCCATCTTCCCTCTAGCCAGGAGAAATGTCCAACATACACATCTCTTGTAATCCAAAATCTCCTCGCTTCAACTCTTTTCGTTCCTCTCTTCAGAGAGAAGACGAGTGAGGGGAAGCGTGGGCCACGCAACGACAGGATATGAGGATTGATTATTTAAGGGAGTTCATTCTTTATCTCTGTCTTTCGCCACCCCACCTCTTCCTCCCTCGCTCCCGCCTCCTCTCTAGTCCAAGGAGCTGACCAGTCAGTCTCCCCTCTGTCACTGTGTGTGCTCCCATTAAATATGGAAGGAAGAAGGGAGGGAGGGATGGGTGGCTGGACCGATGAAAGGAGGGAGGTGGAAGGATGCAGGCAAGGAGGAGAGCATCTGAAGTAGGTGGATGGTTGGAAGAATCACTCTGCAACCCCTCTGTTTCTCCTCCCCTTCCTCCTACATCTGTGATGCCGCTCCAAGTCTCACTCTCTTGTCTCGTCTCTCTCACTTAGTACAGTACATTATTCAGTCTCTCTTTCTCTCCCTCCCTTTTTTCAGCCTACCCCACACCCACCTTCTCTCTCGTTCTCTCTCTCACTCTGTCTCTGTCTTTTAGCAAATTGTCTTTTCCAGTCTTTTATTGGAGCTGCAACCCGATGCCTCTCCCTCTCTCTAACTGTCAGATATCATTACTGGTACAAGCCACGCCCCTACATTTCAGCCAGCCAATGACATGACAGAGCCCTCCCCCACCACACAAACACACGCACGCGCGCAACACACACGAACACACACACACACACACATGCTCAAACATGCATGCACACACAAACATATGAAATGATTCCTGTTTCAGGTTGAGGAGACAAGGTAGAAAACAGTTGAATACGGCTAGACAAATAACGAGATAAGTGTGTTTGTGTACATGTGTGCATGTAGGTGTGCTGAGGTGTGTGTGTGTGTGTGTGTGTGTGGGAGAGGAACAGTGAGTGAGTCAGTAAGAGAGAGAGAGAGAGAGAGAAGCAAGAGTGAAATGTGAAATAAGAAAGAGACATTCACCCAGTTTCACCCAGTAACAATAATTCACACTGAAGCATAGGACCAACAGGTACCCTTCTAATATGTGTGTGTGTGTGTTGCATCAGGTTTGCTTTTAATACGTGTGTGTATGCATATGTGTTTGTGTGTGTGCAAGAGAGAGATCTTCTCCTAAGGCTGTTTCTAGACACTGCAGCACCGAGCTCTCCCACACACTCTCACTCAGTCTCGCTCATGCACACACACACACACACACACACACACACACACACAGAGCACGACTCCAGAATGGAAAACAACAGGCTGTTGCTGGGCACCGACTGAGATAAAAGAAAAGAGAAGACAGGAGAGGAGAAAGTACATAACCAGGCTAGCAAGTGTCCTCACAGCATCCTTCAAGCATGGCATAAAGGCCTAGAGGCTTTAGCATGCACTGAATTAGCTAGCATGTCTGGGCCCAAGGCAAGTTAGTGAAATAGCAGCCAGGCTTGTAGCTAGCCTAATTGGGTAGGTAACTCAGACTGGCTTTAGCTACAATTACTAGCTCTAAATGGAGCTATTCCTAGCAGTATCCCCTGATGTCCGAGGTGTACAGTTAGCCTATGCATCTATCGCAGCATCCCAGAGGATTAGCCACAGGTGGCGCAGGACCCCTGTCACAGCTTGTTCCTGCGTTTCCTTGGGAACTGTATCTATAGCAACAGCTTTTTCGAGTCCTGAAATACACCTGGTACTGGCTGACTAATGTGTTGTTTCCAAAGATCTCAAAAGATGTCAATGAGATTTCTGATGTTATTTTTTTTATTAACTGAACATGAAGAAACCTGCCTCATATGTGACAGGAAAACAGAGTGGGTGAGAGTGATTTTCAGAGCAGTAACTACCACTTAACAGTTTGAATATAAAATAGCTACAGACTGGCCAAGCTGCTACAAGAATACAAAGATAAATAAAGATGTGACTAAATGATCATTTTGACCATATATCCACACCAAGAGAAAGTCACTGAGCAACCAGAAAGGCTTGGCTTATGTGAGGGCACCAAACAAACTTGCTGGCTGAATCAAGTGGATTGTGACTGACAGTCTAGGAGCTCCCATTAGCCTTGGTTAGCTAGTTAGGATTTTATCTTACATATCATACTACCACCGCTTTAGCTATTTTTAACTGCCTGCGGTAGCATTGTAGCAGTTAACAATAGCTAAAGCGGTGGTAGTATGATAGTATCTTAGCAGTTAGCATTGGCATTTAGCAGCTAACATTAACAGTATAGGTGAATATAGCTTTATTGTCTTCTTCTATTTTTCTTAGCAGTTAGCGGTTAGCATTTAGCATTAGCATTAGCTAAATGGTAGCATCGGTACTGGTCACTACCTGGAGCATCTCCTAAACAGGCCTGGGTCAGTTGAACGTGGCAGTGCTGTTTGGATTGTGTAGGAGCAGTGTGAACCGGCACTAGGGGACTAAGTAGGTGAAACACCGTTGAAGGGAGGTATCCACCTGATGACCCCCAGAGACGTGTTAGGAATCACTGCTCTTTGGCATGTATAGAGACAGATTAGGGGTCCAAGGTTCTTCACTGAGAATGAATCCTCTTTTTGAGCACAAGTATCTTGTGTTTAAATTAACTATGACATTCAATTTAAGACATTTTATCTAACTGTAAAGACCTGACCTATGACAAAGTGGCAGTAAGCTGGCTATGTTTGTGATTCAAGACATTCAGCAATTGACACATTACTATCAATTTGTTTCAAACACCAAAAAACAAAACTTAGTGCAAAATGCAATAAGATTAAGCAACTGAAGCTACTCTAGTGGCTCTGTGACGCTGTACTTAGGCAAAGTGGTTAAATGCTAAGATCAGCATAATAACAAAGATTCTGATTTATTGTCCCAGAGGCAGGTTTGTTTTCACAGCCGGTATTAACACAGAAACATACAGACATCGACAATACATAAAGTCTTAGTGTATACAAAATCGACATCCCAGTTCTAAGAAACATGTGCATAATAGCAGTGCTAACATGATCATGTTCAGCAAAATACGTGTAACATGTTCACCATCTTAGTTAAATGTGTTTGCATGCTAACATTTGCTAATTAGCACAAAGCACAGAGTTTATCTGAGGCCGATGGGAATGTCATTGGTTTTGCAGGTATTGGAAACATGGAAATTGACTTGACAATGAAAAGTAAGCTGTTCACAAAAGTTAATACAATTCATCCTGAGGGGGACATGAATATTTGTCGCAAATTTTATTTCAAATCATCCAACAGTCGTCAAGGCATTTAACTAAAAACATTAGTTGCTACATATCTCATTCTAAACCGAAGTGGTGGATCAATGACACTACCATCCCTAAAAAACATGCATTAAGGTTTTCATAGTAAGGTTTTCGATACATGCCTCCTGTTTAATAAAAAACTCTTTAAAACAGCACAGATGCAGTGCAAAACCTACACTAATGCAACCTAAGCTTCTTGCAATGGCCACAATCACTAAGGATAAAGCATTACATCAATCATGTTGCCTGCAGTGTAAACGCTCAGTACAAAGCATCAACATAGCTAGCATAGCTTAGACCTGGAGCCAAATCATTAGCATCTGCCAGTCACTCTTCACAGTCAGTGTGTCTGCAGCTAGCCACCGCAACAAAAAGTACAATAAACAGACATGTCAGCTGACACACAAACAATTCACTGACACACTGGCCATATCACAACCAACCCTGCCTTCATAAGCCTCTCTCTCTTTCACTTTTTCTCTCTCTCTTTCTTTGTCTGTCTCTCCCTCTCTCTCTCTCTCCAGTCAAATGTCAGCCAGTGAATGCCAGCTCTATCAATATTTCAGGACCAATTAAATAAAAGCACACATCATGCATGTTTAATGTCTGACTGCTGCGGGAGCCAACTTTGCCCCCTCATCCTCTACAGGTAGGCCAGGCTAGTGAGAGCTAGCCTAGCATACAAATGCTATGCTCACTTTTTTAACAAATGATTTGCACCCTCCCCTGCCCTGGCCGTGGTCCCACCACAGACTGATCCACAACCTATTTTGGGCCCCAGCTCAACAGGCTCTAGACAGCCTGACCCTGTTGGCACAGAAACAATGCAGTTAAGTATGTTTGGCCATAATACGGACTCAAGCCTTCATCCCTTCTGGTTTTAGCAGTAACTGTACTTGTGTAAGAGCTGCTAAAGATATATTAGTATAGAAATACAGTATTCAAATCTGTACAAGTATTAACATATTTGGAAAACATTTTGATGACCAACCAAAAGTTTTAACATAATTTGTGCTTTTGTTGCCCTGTCACATTGTGCTAGCTTGCCTTTAACTTTAACATGGCTCTCAGAAAAAGAGTAATAACCACCAGCTCTGTGCTGTCAACAGCCATTAAAGTGCAGCTAGAAGCACTGTAAACCAGACGCCATGCAGATCTATACTGCAGTCTATTCCAGTGGTTCCTCACCATTTTGGCTCCCCCCCAGCCCTTCCATTAGATCTGTTTCCGATTCTGGTAAGGACCATTTTGAAGAGCTACGTCTGGATCCCCTGGTAAATAATGGGGGTATAGGGAAATAGACATAAATCACTGCAAAGCAAGCAAAGCACCAGCTCAAGCTGAGGGAGAATCCCAATAGTCCAGGAGGAATAGCAAGCTTCTCTGATTATACTTGGGGTCGGCTGGTTGTTTTTCTTAGCTGCACAGCACAGTTTATTCACGGCACTTTGTGATTTAAAGCAGCTACAATCAATATTTTCATAATGACAATGGGTCAAATTAATTTGCGTAATGTGAAAGGGGTCGCTTGCAGTGATGAACCCACAGAGAATTATCATCTGACTCTGCTGGCCCACTCAGCTCAACATGTTTCAGCTCTTTGTTTATCTGTTGAGCTGCAACTTCACCGTTTTACAGTTCTAAATATCCACTGTACGCTACCTGCCCAGCACCAAACAGCACACAGACAAAGTGGAGCGTTTTAGCAGATATTCCCCTGAGTAATTGATGAAGAACAAAACAGGGCTAAAAGGAGAGTGAATATTGGATGTGCATCCATCAGGTGGCCAGGAACACAACTCTAAGTGAAAGATAATGCTCTTTGTGTCTGCTCAATGCATATGGAGCAACTGCTTGCTAACAAGTTCACCATACCAAATAAAATGGTGACGTCGGTTTTTATCCGTTACTGCAGGTTTAAACATCTGACGTAACAGAATTTCCTCTAAAGAGAACAGACTGCTTTCAGCAACACACACCAAACAACATAAAATAATGTCAGCACAAAGAACTACCCACGAAAAAGTAGTAGCCTATTTCCTCCTCAATAACTGCTAAGTTCAGCGAGGACCAGGTCAAGCTAGTTCCATGCTGTTGTTTTACCAAACATTAAAAACTCCACTCCAGGTGGACAAAATGATGCAAACACTGCTTTTTTAAGGACAGCCACAATCACGGAGAATTGTTGAAAATGAGTTTGTTGTATGCTGGATGATTGTGCATGCCTACTGTCAGCCCTGTGGCCCACCACACTGAGGCAGAATCCACAATACACCTATTAAACATTACAGTGAGTGCAGTGTGAAAGTCTTCCTGACTCCTAATTTCTATTACTGTATCAGCAGGAGGGAAAAGAGATTCATTTGGGAGGAGTGATTTGGCTGACTGACAGGTTGATTAACATCCAGCATCAAGTCTGCCCTCTGTCTCTGTCTGCCTGTAATTCTCTCTTTATCCCATCTCTTGCCACTCCCTGGCCCTCTCTGTCTTTCCTTCCTTCCTAATTATCTGCATTAGCTTAATGACTAAGAAGCACTAAGGTCTCTGAGTGGCCTATGTGCATCTTACTGTTTGTGTGTCACAAAAAGACAAGCAAGGATTATTTTTACTGTTTCTTCTCCTTCAGTATCTGCAGGAGATTTAAATTTTGTTAGTGGAGTTATTTAATCAAAGTCAGTTATACTGCTGCAGTGAGGGCTGCATTTCCTCCTCAGTCTACCATAAACTGTCCAACATGTTTGTCAATGCCTGTAACAATAAGCCTTGCTATTCCATTTACTGAGCCTCTTCACCAGAGATAGTCAGTCTATCAAACAGTCTGATGAATCCAGTTCAGTCAAAGCTTGATTTGGGCCTGGTGATTATTCTTCTGCCTCTACTGCCTCCTGCAGTATACAAACTGCAACTACATCTAAGATAATACCATAAGAGCTGAAGGAGGAAGCTGTTTCAATTCTTTTCAAACTCCTCTTTTAACGTTTATCATGAATACACTCTATACAGACTCACAATTAACAGAGGTTATGGGACAGCTGATGAAATGGTGGGCAAACGGTTATAAGTAAGAGCCCAAAATAAATTCTTCCTGATATTTTTTTTTATCTAATTCAGTTCTGAGTTGTACATGACACTAATGACACTATTAACAGGTTTATTCCATTTGTAACTGCCCTCGTCACATCCATGTCAGACCATGTGTGCAGTACAAAAAGACAAACTGTCACGTCAGATAAACATATCAACAATCACAGCATTAGCATGCTTCGGATTAACATGTTTCAGAGAACCAAAACATGAGGATATAAGAGCTTCATAGCTGTGTTTTGGTTCTGGTTTCAAAAGATTAGTGCGGTACAGGAGGCTACGGTGAAGCAAACTTATGATAAGTTGTTTGGATGAAAGCAAAGAGCGAGCATGCTGCAGAAGATTTCAAAAATGTCAGCATAATAAGCAATTCATTGTAAAATAAGTTATGTAACAAGGTAAAATTACAATAAATAAAGAACACATAGGAGATATAGCTTCCCTCACTCTTGTTAATGGTATTATTTCTCTAAATTAAATCATGAGGCTTTTTTAAGATATAAATATATTAAACGTGTCCCTTCCCTTCCAGCTGCCTTCCCTCAAGTTGTGTCTGCTTTTTCTAAGGATATAAACATGTTATTTTTCCTTCAGCTTTCATCCCTTGCACCATCTGCCACTGAGACCTCTGGCTATTCAGCTCCATTTGCACAAGGAAAGACTCTCCTACTAAGGTTGTCTGTCTTCTTAACAGTTTATTGATGTTAAAATGCTACGTGGAACACCTTAAAATGTTTCTGAGAGGTGTTGATGCATGATGTCTGTGAATTTCAACAGATGCAACAACAATTCCCACAGCTTCAACAATCTGGGGCAATCTGCAGAACTGTTTCACAAAACACAGGAAACAAAAAGGACTGCATGCTCATGTCACCGACACACATGTAAAAACCCATGACTGCATGCGACGGGTTCAGAGGCGGGGTTACCTGGTAGTAGGCGTGACTTTGCGAATAGAGGGAGGAGAAAGGCGGGGCTGGGACATCGTTCAGCCTCTCTCCCTCTGGGTGAGGCCACGCCTCGTCATCGAAGGGAACCTCAGGAGATTCTACCTATGATGTACAGACAGAGCTCAGCGTGGTGCAGCACTTGCTCACACACACGCACATACACACACACCGGGGAACACTGATATGCAAGGTAAACTGCAGTCTAATTATTTCACAGGTAGCAGCTTGACTGCAACACAGTTACAAAACATACAGTATACAACAAACATGTCCACAGCTCTTGTCTGTGCAAATAACCAACTCTGTATTTCGACTCCTTTGTTCAGCCCAGAGCAGGAGGTCACTGACAATCGATGACCATGAATCTAACTCAAATATTCCAAACAATAATACATTCATCAGTAATTCCTTACGAAGGAAAACAACACTAACTACAGATATAGTAAAGTTGAGAAAAGAAGGCTACTTACCGAAGTGCATAAGCTATGTAAGTTGGAAAACATTATTTGTATGCCTTTACAAAGGTAACTGTTGGGTGAAAGCAGAAACTGTGGACCGTGCTTGGACAATCCAAAGGACATCGAAGCCATGCTAGGCAGCTATTCGTAGGTCTAGTTTTTCTGGAGTACCCTTTCTGTCTCTACTGCCTTATACATGTGGCATAACAAACAGTTGCCAAAATGCTGGAGCATGAAAAAGATCTTTTAATTACAGGAAAAAGATTGGAAAAATTCAGCAAACTAGCTTTAGCTGTAGCTAGCTGTGATGGCATTGACCTCAGCTAGCAGGAGTGCAGTCACTGCGGTTTGGTTTTGTTGCACAAATATATGGCATAATATTTATTGCATGGTAAAACAAATGTAAAAAAAGTCAGATTCTGGTTGTAACCAAATATTGACAACATTTGTTGTTACTTTATTTTGGCTTTGTAGGCCAGAGCAGATGGAGAGGAAGAAAATAAGTTTTCAGCACACAATGTTTAAAAATATGTTATATATGGATTGATTATTCATATCATGTATTGAGTTACACAAATGTGCATTTAAAATAAACTACAGAGCGCAAGAAGTGTGACAATAAAGTGTGTGTGCGCGTGTGTCTGTGTGAGACAGAGGGAGAGAGAACGAGAGAAAGGGTAGAGAGAGGAAGAGAGGGGAACATATACATGGGGAGCACAAGGTGGCAGGTCCATCTGTCATACAGAAGCAAGCCAGATCTAGCACCTGTGGTCACACACATTTTCACATAAACACACACACATATGGACCATTTGGGAAGGAGGAGTTCTCAAAATAACCTAAATTCCCAAATATATATTGTACCGAAAGCAACACATTGCTGCTTGTAAAGCGCAATGATGATGATGACAACGTTGATGATGATGATGAAGAAGATGATGAGGATGTTATGGGCCAGGATATTAAGAGCTCTAAGCCCTGACCATGAATCAAGTGACGATGAGGTGGAGTACAGATAAAATCCAACAAACTGCTCATCACTGCTGTACAGTCAACAGAGGTCACAGATGGAAAGCTTTATTGATGGATGGATGGATAGACAAAATGATCGTTCCATTTATCAAGAAATGATTGACTGCTTATCATGGAAAGTTGCAATTTCATAATCACATAAAGAAAAACACCCTGCAGGACCCTCACCAGAGAAATGTTTAGGGATTGGAAGTGAAGTCCAACCACAAGGTGGAGCTACGCACCAACATTGCCTTTAGACAACAGTAGCATGTACTGCTTCAGTTATGTCTGTGGCTTTTCCAACGGACAAACTTTGAGTTTGCGGTGACTGACAGCTGAGTCAGTGCAGAGACAAAACAAATGACAGTGTATAATGACTTGGAACTGACACACCATGAATACACACCCTCCTCAGCTCCGGCTGCCTGCAGCGTGCTGAGGGCTGTCGTAACTTAGCCAAAACACGCGCACACTGCTGCTGACAACATAAGAGTGGATTTAATAAAACTGCACACTAACTGAAAAACATTCATTTTAGAATGGATGGCATGTCAGTGGGGGAATGAAAGAAGGAATACAATAAAAAGACAGAGAAGAGACGCAGAAGACGTGAAATGAGGAGAAATCAAAGAAGCAGAGGAATTCTGGCCCATTTGAAATCTTATTTCTGAATATCTGTCAGCTGTTCTAAAATCACTGTAAAGCCTCTCGAGGCTTATGGTTTGAAAAAATTGAGGTTTTGCTTGAGAGAATATCAGAGAATCCACAGGGAACACCACAGGCTTTTATTTCTGTCTTTACTACCATGGAATTTATGGGGTAGTAAGTAAGTTGCTATTCTTAATTTGCATATTCCTGTGTCATTTTAATAGATTATGGGCCTGCTTTAGTTAGATTCCACATATAAAAGACAATAATTATGATTTACAGCAATAAAACCTGTGAGCAGCATACACATTCCATGTGTGTGTGTTTGCATGTGCAGCAGGCAAACAAGTGTGTGTGGTCAGAGCTGTGCTTACACCGATGTAAGCTCTAATCTGCAGACAGATACAGCCCAATCAACCAAAATAAAAAGATTACCAGGCTACGCTGTGCGATTATGAGTGTGTGTGAGAGAGATAGAGGGGAAAAAGAAGGAGAGACAAAGAGGAGGGGGGGCAGACAGACATGGACCGAGTGCAGAACAGAGATAGTAATGGGCCTCATTACTAAAAAATGGGACAAGCATTCGACTGAATCCCTGCATGCACAGTTCTGCAAGAGTATTCTCCTGATACAAAGAAAGGCTCTGTGCATGGCAGGAAATTTAGGCCAGTATCCTTGACTTCTAAGTACTTACAAAGACCTATCTAATTGTGGAGCCATATTGAAACAGGTCCCCCGACTTCTGACTGTACTTGAACTCAAAAGGGAGGTGCCTCTGTCATCCTGACCAACAGCCAAGAGCTTCAGAAATAGAAGCTGATGGTATCAGACCTGATACTGGACCAAGCTCTGAATAAATTAGTCTAGCCACTACAACATGAAGCATATCACTGCTGTAGTTTATCTCCAACATGTCATCTTTTCAGGGACTATGACAAACAGGCTTAATTTAAGCTTGACTGCATTATAATTTTGCAGTGGCTTTCCAATAAGGTTTCAAAAGCCCAAGGTTCCCAAAGAATTGTATAGAAAGAGGAAGACTATGAAAATGCAAACGAAAGAGTAGCACAAACACAAAGACTGACAAAACTGTCTCACTCACTACTCACTCTCACTACTCATATACTAGTAATTTGTAACAGCTAATACATTTAGACGGAAATGTAAAGCTTCCCATACTGAACGTATCAAATGTTCAGTGACAACATTTTATATTTATTCTTCTACGATTTCTGCTAAAGTATCTGTTTGTTTAAAGCAAAGCATGATTTTTATGAAGAGGACTTCTTCATGGTTTTGTTTGCGCATTGGCAGCACTTTATTGAGGTTAGAGAAAGATTATCGTCTGGGTTAAATACAGTCAGAGTGAACAGTGACTTAAAACATGAGATGTGACATGTTTGCTTTATTAATGTCACACCGTGGTGAGGTCTGTCTTGTCATGGGGTTTTTTGTCTTGTCATTTCCTGTTTTATTTTGAAGGTCTAACTCTCCTCTCGTTTCAGAGCACTTGCCTTTCCTCATGTGTCCCGTGTGTCCGCCCCGATCACCTGTTGTCTCCACCTGTTCCTGATTACACTCCATGTGTTAAATAGTCTGCATCTCGCTTGTCTTGTGCCAGTGTGTCCTTGTCGAAGGTCGATTCACCCGTGCCTGCTTTTGCCCATAGCCATCGCCATTGCCATTGCCACAGCGTTATTTCTCGTAAGCCTTGTTCCTCTTCGTGCGTGTTTTTTGTTTGTAACTTCGATAATTTAAGTTTTCTGTTTTCTTTTCTTACATATAACCTTGCCGAATTGTTTTCCTCAATTACGAGTGATTTTCTGTTTGCTTGTTTTATTTGTTAGTATCTTGTTCCTCCACTTTTATAGGAGTGTATTTTGTTTTGGTAGGTCTTCGAATTAGATTCGTTTTCCTGCCCAGTTAACTTTTCGTAGCCATTGTTTTCCTCCTCCTTCGGGAGCATCTTTGTTTTACATTTCATAGCCATAGTGTTTTTCCTCCTTCAGGAGCGATTTTGTTTCCTTTGTTCATAGTTGAAGAGAATTGTTTATTAGCCTCATTTAGAGCGTTTTCTTGTTTATTTATATACTTAGATATAAATCGATAGTGATACCCTTTATAGTATAAGTCTCATAGCCTGTTTGTTTGACACAAAGCTAAGAGGTTACTTGGTTGCCTGAATAAATATCTGTGAGTAACATCTCTGCGTCTGAGTCCCGGCCTGACAATTAATATTGAACCGAAACCACAATCTTTCACTAACCTTTACCAATGTGCTTTTGTTGCCTAAACATAATCATATATATATGATATCAAAGGCCTTCTGCCTTTCCACCAAAACATAATCTAGGCAGCAATTACATTTCCCTGAAAATGTAACTAGCCAAACAAATTAGCAGTATATAAACAAAGCTGAGACTGGTACATATTGTCACTCCCAAATTGATTTAGAGACACTAATGCCAGACAACAAATCAAAAGCAAGTAACAGGTTTTTATATTCTTCTGGTACTGTTAAACGGTTGTTTACAATATTAATATTGGCTGTCGTTTCAATTATGAACTATTGAGGATATACCTGAATGTCTTCAATTATGTATGAGTGTACTGCAAAATTCATGAGCTCATTGGGCCTTTAAGACAAAACATAAAAATCAGTTGAAGGCTCCATAGAGCAGCAGGGATATCCAGGCCCCTGATATACAGCATTTGTCAGCAGTTATTTTGACATATGGATTGACAGACAGACTGCTGATCTCTTAGAGAGTGAGCCCTGAGCCATGTGTGTGTTTCTAAAACAGGTTGACAGTGTTAGTCAGCAGATGTGATGGGGATCAGATTGACAGTGTCAGTGGGATGTGCAAGCGTGTGTGTGTTGTTTGGTATACTGATGTAGAGCCAAAACCACAGAGACAGCGATCCAACGTAAGTTACCTGAGCAGGTGTGATGTGGGTGTGAGTGACGTATCCATGAACGTGTTGAATCTGAGACAGCTGCCGCTCCGCCACCTGAACCAGCTCCGCACCCCGGAGGTCACCGTGGCGACCGAGAGATCCATCCCTCCCCAGTGATCGTTCCCGTTGTCTCTCCATGGTACTGGCAGCTCCTCCCTCTCTCCTCCAGGTCCCCCCCTCTCTCCCCTCTCTCCCCTCCCTCCCCTCCCTCCCCAGGGTCCCTCCGTCCCTCAGCTCTCTGGCTACTCCCATTGGGTGCTGATGGCAGGGGTGTTGGTGGAGTTTTGGGGCACCTGGTGATGCCCCTTCTTCTTCTTGATACCGATACTTCTATAGTGAGAAAGGAGGACGAGGAGGAGGAGAGGAAACCAAAGGGTAAAAGAATGGAAGGAAGGTCAAGAAGAGGAAACGTCAAGGAAAAAGACGACAGAGATGGTTGGGACGACGAGGTATAGGAGGGCAGGCGGGAGGTGGAAGAAAAAGGCAGACAAAGAGAGAGGTTAGTTCAGAATATTAAGTCAAGATGGAAAAGAAGAAAGGATTAGAGTGAAATTGCAGCCAGCATAAAAGAGCATCGCAGAGTGTATATGTACATGTATGAGTGTGTGTTTGTGCTTGTCTGTGTGTGTGTGCGTGCATGCATATGTAATGGGATGTTTATATTGCGCAGTTTTTGCATAAGCACATGGGGCAGTCCAGGTGTACACCCAGCGTGGCAGTAATTGTTTCCTGAGCTTCCTGTATTGTACATATGTGAATGCACAAGCACAAATACGCACATGAACACACACACACGCACGCAAAAACACACACACACGCTGGACTTGAAACAGAAGTTTTAAGGCAAAATGAGATGCAAAACTGAACAAGGACAGTGAGCCTGCCTCGGGGAATTGCCGTTTCTCTCTCTCCTCTTCATCGCTCTATACCTTTATCGTGCCTCTTTGCTTTCCACATCTCAGACTTGCACTACAGTAACACTCACTATTTCCTCTTCCTTGTCTCATTCCCCATTCTCACACACTCTGCCTCACTCCTCTTTATCTTTTAAAAAAAAAGATGTGAGTTTTTTTCTTTCTGCTTTACAGGACAGAGTTCAGTGCAGAGAGTCAGTGAAGCTGGAGAGGGAGGGACGACTGGTCCTGAGCTAGTTCTGAATCTGTGACATTGTGGGTACATGGAGTGCAACTAACTTAGCCAGCTGAGCAGCTGAGAAGACAGCCCCTCTGTTCACTGAATGCACAGGGTCACTCACTCCTACCAGGAGCCACACTGATGAGGTGAGTCCAGGTAAAATCCTTTATCCCTCCTTCATTTTACGCCTAAAATGTGTTCCAACCAGAAAAGGAGCTACTGATAAACAGAAGCAGATAAGGAGGATTTTTAAAGCTTCCAGACAAATGGGATGTTGGTTCTCTGATCATATCAACACCAAGATAACAGAACAAGATAGTGGAATCTAGGGACTCATTCAATAGATTCCAGGTGTTGGACTCACAGCTTGACTTAACTCAAGGTTAAAGAGGCACTTAACTTCAAATGAAAGTGAGTGTACACCGCGTGAAAAGCTCTTTAAATGGATTTGCAGCACTTGCACGGCAAGGCTATTTGGCTGCTAACTGCATCTCAACTTCATCGCACCACAGCTGAATGCTTACTGTATATGGAGAGATATAGCAGCTGAGAGGCTATTTACTGTACATCATGATGTGTGCAAGCCTAGAGATGTCAAAACAAGAGCTGAGTAATGAAATTACATGTCAAACTGCAAGAAAATGGCACTGTCATGATATCAGCCTGTGATCCACTGGCTCAACTCTGATTCTTGCCTTTTCCTCTCCAGCCTGCATACTAACTTTGATGTCACTTCAGATCCTGCTGTTCCCTCCTGACGTGCAGTAACCCCTGTTCCTGCCATTATCCATCACCTGACTGCCTCAACCACCTGATCACCTGTTCCCACTTCCCTCATTACCCATCCAGTATATATACTGGCCAATTACCACCTGTTCCCTTACGTGGAACATTTTTCAAACCCACTGTGAAATAGGCAGGGATCAAAGACCTACGCATAGAAACATGCTTCCTCAAAAAGGATAATTACACACTGCTAATTTTCAAAAAGGAGGAGTTCTGCACAGCGACTTGACAGCACAAATGTTTGGAGAGCGAGATGATGTATCTCCGTTTCTCTTGTTTCTGTGTTACAAAGTTGCGTCACCAGCATCTGTAGTTACTGACGTTACCACAGCAACCCATGCAGATAGGTTGGCAATGTCAGGACACACAAATCTGATGAGATCACTTGCAAATAAAAGTGCAGTTGGTCTCTCTTAAGAAAGTCAGTCTGTCTGTCTTTGAGAAACAAATCCTCTGCAATCTGCCTGCAATCTGAATAAAGCCAACCACGTCATCTTCCTGCCTGTTACCTGCCAGCTTGACCTCCTGCGTGAACCTCTGACTTATGCCCTTTTGCCTGCACTTTGCCTGGTTAGGTTTGCCAGCCTGGTTTCCTGACTCCTGCCTGTTTGCTTAATCCTAATAAAGATAAACCTTTGTATTTATCTGCATGGTCTCTGGGTCGTGCTTTTTACATGGGTGTTTGGCCATCATCTCTTTGTTTTGAGTGAGATGCATTCTGTTAGTGCCTTTTTGCAGAATTCTATTTGTGCACTGTTGCATCACATAGCCTGTTCCTGGATTTATTTAGGTTTTTCTGTAGTCCGCGTCTATGAACCTTAACACACATTCATTTTTGACACAAAAACAGTGACAACATCCCCATACACATTCTACAGAAATCAGAAATGCAATCCAATTCTGCCGGACATATTATACAGTAATAGGATGCAGCATAATGTAATCTTTATGTTGCAGCACCTGTGATGTAACAGTTTCATGTTGAATGTACAACCTATTGCAATGTCAGGTTTAGAGGGAAAATTCCACTGAATTTTTACAGCCAGTAATTATGTTATCACATTTTCCATTGGTGTTTCTGTCACATACTGATCAGGAGAATCAAGGAGAAGTCTCTGATGTCATATTACTTTAATGTCTGCAACAATATAAGGAACATAAAAGTAATATAGGGAAATAACTTTATACCTTTACTTTTTGTGTACATTTTATACATTAGTACAGGGTTGTGGGGTTAACAGGCTATGGTCAGGTTGCTGGTCAAGTCCGATATGCAAAATTTCTGAAGTGGAATAAGGTTTAGGTTGATACATAGAGAGCTGAGAATTCAACAGGCGAGGCTAAATTAAACGCCTCTATGACACAGCCTGCAGCCTCAGAGAGAGAGAGAGATTCACCTCCCCCTAGAGAGAGCCAGTCACACAGTCAGTCCCATTAATATGAAATTTGACCTTTTGGCATTTGACTTGCTATCTCTCTAGGTAGCCAACAGAAAGCCAGAGCTGACTTCTCTAAGTGTGTGAGTGTGTGTTGAATAAAATCACCTGTACTCACAATCACACTGCGGAGACTCACAACCACAATTCTCACAATTTGGTGACGAAAAGCTGGTTCCTACGGGGTTTACCATTTGGTTTAGAAGTGTAAAATTAGGTTACAGTTAGGGGCTAGTATGATCTATCATACAGCTCTCCCTGTGTCTCTAAATCAGTAACTACACAGCCCACAGTCTTAATTAAACTTCTTTCCCAAGAGAGAAATTTAGACATTCTGTTCTCAGGCTCAGACTATTTAAAAATACTGTTGTTGGTATTTCTCTTTGTAAGAGTTATTTAATGACAAACTTGGTGTATCCTTAACTCAAAAGACTTGGCCAGTTGACTCAAGATGTATGATCAATCCATGATGTTCCCAATCAACAAAGCTTTAACTCTTAACATCAATGAAACCTTACAGAATCATCACTACATTTGACCCTACGCTACAGCTTTCATCTTGGTCCGCAACAAGAAGCAGAATGTATTGCAGAAACTGTGTTCTGGGGCAGGGAGTGAGCGGCTGCTTTGAACAGGAGGGCCCTTCTGTGCATAACACTATCAGCTAATTCCTGCGAATCCAAATGGACATGGCTGTGTGTGCTCTGCCCCTGCTTCCCCTGCTGCATACTTTAACCTCATTTAGACTGATTGGGAGCAAACACTGCTCTGACAAAATGAACTGCTCTGAACCCGCCTCATGACCTTCAGCACTTTTCATTTCCTCTCCGCCTCTCCCTCTGATCTTTTCATTCACTGTCGACTCGCTAATTAGTCAGAAATGCCTCAAAAAAATCTTGAAAGCAGCATTTGAACGGCCAGGCACTAAGACCCTGAAGAGACACTGGCTCACACTGTTGTCACAACACTGCTGCTACTGCCCTCTGCACTTGCACGCACGAACACACACACACACACACACACACACACACAGTCAGCCATAATCCTATATTTGGCGTTTGATTTTTACATGGCACAAGAACACCTCTGACTGAATTAATGCATGAATGAACAGAGACACCAAATATGTCTGTTTCTGCATCCCAGTCTGTGTGTGTGTGTGTGTGTGTGTCTGTGTTTCTGCTTGCTTGACTAGCAAGAGCTGAGCATTCTTCACCAGGACTGTGCCTGCAGATAGCCTGCTGAACACAAACACACACACACACACTAACACGTACACGAACGCAGACAGAAAAAACACAGGCGTGCACACTGTCGCTGTCATGCGTTAGTGTGTCAGCCAGTCTTGCGTAGCCAGAGAAACGTGACTAGATTGGGAGCAGATTCAGCAGCCTCATACATGTCTACGTGTTCGTTTGTGTCTGTGTGTGCGTGTATGTGTGCGCGTGCGTGTGTGTGTTTGTGAGAGAGTAAGGCCAGGCGTTAGTCACGCTTGGTGAGATATGAAAGAGCAGGGGATCCTCTGCCGTAAGGGACTTCTCACACACACACACGTGCCTTCATCCCTCGCTCTTTCTTTATTTCTTTTCATTCTCTCTATCCCTCACATCACGCTCTCTATCGTGCTTTTCTGGCATCAAGTACAAAAGTACTTATTGCCAAGCGAAAACATCAGAGAACAGCTGATGACCAGATTCTTTCAGCAACAATAACAACGTGACAGTAACAAATACAATTGGCTTAATAAAGTCAGCCAATCACTAAATCAGTGGACACATTAGTAAAATGAAATCGAACAATGCAATGATCATGTATATTTTTCTTTCCCACTTACAGTATAATTAACATTTTCTGAACTACACATTGTTCAGAAATTCTGTTTTTGTCAAACAAAATATCCAGTGCATGTTTTGATTTCTTTATTCTTCATACAATCTTCGGTCAATGTGCCTAACAGTATATGCTGGTCTAATTGAACTGAATGCTGTCACAGTAAGAGTTATAGGAGGACCACTTGGAAACAGTGGTTGGTTAAGGGCAGAAAGTTCAAATCTGACTTTTTAAAAACTTAACCTGTTTCCACTAGGAACTAAAATCTAAGATCAACAAAAAGGTGGAAATGTTCCTAAAACTTCGAACCATGATTGGAAGTATAAATAGAAAAAACAGCAACAGGAATTGAATTATTCAAAAGCAGAGGGGATGGAAAGAAGTAGCATAACATGGCTAAAAAAGACATCCAACTATAAAACTAAAGTTATTTTAACTGAAAGCTTATCATATCTTCTTTAAATCTAAAACATGTTGTCCAACAGTTTAAAAATGTTAAGGGAATTGCAGATATCTTCAAAACTTAAGTAAGAGAAAACCTTAAGCGACTTCACTAAGAGTTCAGTCAGTAAAGTGTCTTCAGTGAAAATACACAGACCTGAGCAGAAATAGAGGAACAGATTCATCTATTTTGAATGTGTTGACCTAGTTGAGGTGTGTTTGATTTATCTTCTCAGGCACTTAAACAGCCTCAGCAATGGACATATTGCTGGCAAGGTAAAATGAATGTAGTTCAGCTTTATGTACTGTATATAAAATGTACTCTCCTCTGCCCTCTGTTTGTGATGATCTGTTACGCTTCTCTTTCTCTTCGTATCTTGTGTTTTCTGCGTCAGTGAAAAGAAAACACAATTCCCAAAAAGCTATAAAATAAAATATAAATGAATGTGATAATTGTCTAATTCTTTTTGACATGCACTCAATTGAAAACAGTAAAAAGCCAATATTTAAATATGTAAATATATGCATATTCTGAATTTGGTGCCAGCAACATGACAACAAAAGACTGGGAAAGTTGTGGAACGCTCCAAAACACTTGTTTGGATCATTCCACAGGTAAACAGGTTGATTGGTAACAGGTGATGGTATCATGATTGGGTATGAAAGGAGCATCCTGGAAAGGCTCATTCCACCACATACAGCATGATTGTATAAAGGAGATTAATACATGGGCTCAGGAACATTCTGATTGATTGCATTCTGTTTTTATTTACATTTTACAACAGTCTCCCAACTTTTCGGGGTTGCACACAGATCAGCAACAACATTAAAAATGGAACAGGTAAAGTGAGTAACATGGATCATCTTGTTACAATGCAATGTTCTGCTGGGAAACCTGTGGATGCTACTTTGACACAAACCACTCACCTAAACACTGCGTCCCCTACCATGACAGCGACATTCTCTGATGGCAGTGCCCCCCACCAGCAGCACAGTATGATCCACCACACAGCAAACAAAGTTCCAGAGTGGCTGATCCCTGGAGAGCCACCTCGCAACCCACAGGACCCAAAGTACCCAATGTCCTGATGCCAGATGCCACAGGAAACAGGCCAGAGGCCATGTGTCAATACCCCGATGGGTCTGAGCTACCTTTGGCGGCTCAAGGGAGGCCTACACAACTTAAGGCAGGTTGTTGTAACACTGTGGCTGCTCGGTGTATTTTACACTCCACGGGGCTCAGCATCGTTTAGATTTCATTAATTCTGATGACAGCTAATCAATTCCAGTACTTAACCATGTAATGCAATACAAACAATGGTTTGATTCTTGGCACATTACTTGAGTAAGAAATTAAAACACTGTATGCTGGAAGAAAAATACCACTACTCTCAGCAGTGTTCAACCTGCATTAAATTTGTGATTCTGTTATTAAACCTAACTTTGCAACATAGCTTTCCAGTATCATAATATCCCAGAGTCAGAATTTTATACAATATTAAATGTTTGATGGACTTTTTATATATATATGTGATTGTATCACTACTAACCTTTTGTGAAGCCTAGTCACACTTTTGAGTGCTATCTATCATTGTAAACACTTATTATGTACAGCCCAGAGAGTTGGCTGTGAAGACACAATGCAAGACTTCATTACATACTATAAATGACATAATTCCTCCAGTAACATGTCCTGCTGGCACTAGAAGGGCTTGGAGAGATCCTCAAGAGAGTTTGGTACAATTAGGTTCAGTAGGGATTTCTGGCCAATTTGCTAAAGGCTGGTAAAATATAGACAAAATGTGATGTTCAGTAAAGCAAGCAAACTGCTGTAAACACTGACCTACTTCCTTTCTTTCAACAGATCGATACGAACAGTGCAAAATGGTTATGGTGAAAATAGTTCTACGTTAAAATAGGGAGATTTTTCTGTGCTATTTAGTCACTAGATTAGTTTTAAACATCCCAAGCAAGATATGGACAAACAGATATAGCCAAAAGTGTACTATTAGACATACGGGTACAGGTGAATCAAGTACTGCCTGAACCCCAGCCACTTCTGACAAATGGCTGGGGTTATCTGAGCTCTGAGCTTTCACCACACAAACAGATGGAAGTCTGCAAATGGATCATGGTAGTTGATCAATCATCTCTCAAAAATGTCATCTACAGGATAACAATCTGTGAACACTTCCTTATTATCCAACATGCTTGTTGCCCGCTCCATCTCCACTTGCACAGAACAAAACCAGCACTCTTACTGTGGCACACACTCATGTTGACTCTTTCTCTCTCTCTGTAGCTCTAGCCTAGCGGTTGTCCCTCGGCCTGACTCTATCTAACAGGCTGTCATGGTGAGGTGATCTAATAAGACAGAAGTGAAGTGCATACAGTTTATTATGGGCTAACTGCTGAACTGGACAACAGCATACAATGGTCCTCTCGTAGCTTCCTATAGTGCAATACTGTACATGAATTTTGACAGGAGCTTGAACAGCCTCCTCTTCATTTGAGCTACTTTTTATTCAAATCAGTGAAAAGGCACCAGTTAAACGACTGCTGACTTAACGTGACATCTGTAAACCACTAAAAGAAACATTTTCAAACTACGTATATTGCCTTTTTTTCTCAATTTCTCAAGCTCATGTCCAGTTTTCATTGCGCTATTTAGACAAGTTTATAGCCCCATTTATGAAGCCATTTTGGGGATTAGCTGTGTGTTTTATGGCTATTCACAGATGCAGCACAGTGTACCAACAGTTCCCCCACATCAAAGGCACATTTCCTTAAGCGCTTGGGTGGAACTTTAATATTTCATGTGTTGATTTTCCACTCAACAGTTTCAGAGTGCTTTGCAAGATGATGATTGCCAATTTTAGCCTAAGCTCATTCCGTAACATGGCCTGGTGCTATGTAATTAGCGAGCCAGCATAGTCATAAAGGATATGGCGATATAAATATGAGAATGGGTTAGGGATGCCAAAGACGTGTCAAGAGGCTACAGTTTTCGCATTCATAATGGAGTGACAGTGAATTTAAGGCAGCTTCAGTTTCTAGAACTTGGATTCATGGGGTGACAGATGTGCAATCTTATTTTCAAACAAACAAATTCATGAGTTAGATATACATAACATGGGACACACTTGATTCATCCATCTATTTTCTACATGCTTATCAGAACATGCAAACTTCACAAGCCCCATCTAGCTGGAGAGTTTGAGTTCAAGATCCTTGCAATAGTGCTCCTCTGTCCACTGCACCACTGTGCCACAACCCACTGAGCTACATAGCTAACCTGCATATGGAAGTGGGAATAAATACATGGAGAGCCTATGGCTGGATATCAAACTTCAATATTTTTGGTACCCAAAAACTGCCAGATTAAAAATAATAATAATAATAAAAATATAAAACTAAAAATGAATTCCTGGAACTTTCATCAGATAGTTCCTGGTTTAAATCATAATTTTACCAATATTAGACTATATTATTTAGTCAGAGTTCTTTGAAAGCAGCTTGTATTGGGACAACATTTAACATTTGAGATGTGAGCAGAATCTCAACATGACAGTAAGCAATGGGGGTTCAGTAACTTTGGGAATGTTTTACAGAAACAA